>NC_085970.1:1202500-1519532 GCF_910591565.1 Cydia splendana
GCGAGCTCAGTATGCCGATCCCTTCTACCACACTCGCACTACAATGATGGATGAAACATTCTTGATCCTTCGCGAAGCATATTGAAATCAACCATAACAACACTAACTGTACTTAACTTTTAAAGTTCTAAAACTGTTATTTGGTAAGTACGAAAATACTAAATGCAGTTCAAATGTACATTGGGGCTGTTCATAAATTACGTCATCTATTTTTGACGATTTTTGACCCCCCCCACCCCTCAAATCATCCAAAAATCAAGCTTCGGATGAATCTGTTTCCTCCTACGTCATGTTACCATCATCCGATGTCCAGACCCCCCCCCCCACTCCTCCCATTTGAAACGACGTAATTTATGAATAGCCCCATACTCGTACTTATGAAGGTATATTACTCGAAAGAAATTATAGGTACCTACTCGCTTATTTACATGTTTCGTCATTGCATTTGGTACCTACGAGTATAGGTTGTAAAGTTTGTATCAACGAGGGTTTAAAAACGAACTGGTACTGAGGATCTGATGATGATTAAGGTGGTCACGGATACCAATCAACCATGTAGTAACATGATTAGGCTCGTTTGATTCGTCTCAACAAGATCTTTGACACTGAAGATACACAGGGTCTGATGATGGAGCTGGAAGGTGGCCACGGGTACCAGTCTATCATGTAACTAAACAACTTCGTGTTTGGGCTCGTTTGATTCGTCTCAACAAGATCTTTGACACAAGACAGTACTCAGGGTCTGATGATGGAGCTGGAAGGTACCATTACCAATCAACCATGCAACTAAACCACATCGTGTTTAGGATCGTTTGATTCGTCTCAACAAGATCTTTGACACTAGGTGATACTCAGAGTCTGAGGATGGAGCTGGAAGGTGGTCACCGGTACCAATCAACCATGCAACTAAACCACTTCGTGTTTAGGCTCGTTTTATTCGTTTCAACAAGATCTTTGACACAAGATAGTACTCAGGGTCTGATGTTGGAGCCGGAAGGTGGTCACCGGTACCAATCAACCATGCAACTAAACCACTTCGTGTTTAGGCACGTTTTATTCATCTCAACAAGATCTTTGACACAAGGTAGTACTCAGGGTCTGATGATGGAGCGCGAAGGTGGCGACGGGTACCTGTCTATCAGCTCCATCATCAGACCCTGAGTAGTATCTTGTGTCAAACATCTTATTGCGACGAATCAAACGAGCCCAAACACGAAGTGGTTCAGTTACATGGTAGACTGGTACCCGTGGCCACAGTCCAGCTCCATCATCAGACCCTGAGTACTAACTTGTGTCAAAGATCTTGTTGCGACGAATCGAACGAAGCCAAACACGAAGTGGTGTAGTTGCATGGTTGATTGGTACCGGTGACCACCTTCCGGATCCATCATCATACCCTCAGTACTACCTTGTGTCAAAGATCTTGTTGCGACAAATCAAACGAGCCCAAACACGAAGTGGTTCAGTTACATGGTAGACTGGTACCCGTGGCCACAGTCCAGCTCCATCATCAGACCCTGAGTACTAACTTGTGTCAAAGATCTTGTTGCGACGAATCGAACGAAGCCAAACACGAAGTGGTTTAGTTGCATGGTTGATTGGTACCGGTCACCACCTTCCGGATCCATCATCAGACCCTCAGTACTACCTTGTGTCAAAGATCTTGTTGCGACAAATCAAACGAGCCCAAACACGAAGTGGTTCAGTTACATGGTAGACTGGTACCCGTGGCCACCTTCCAGCTCCATCATCAGATCCTGAGTACTATCTTGTGTCCAAGGTCTTGTTGAGACGAATCAAACGAGCCTAAACACGAAGTGGTTTAGTTGCATGGTTGATTGGTACCGGTGACCACCTTCCGGCTCCAACATCAGACCCTGAGTACTATCTTGTGTCAAAGATCTTATAGAAACGAATAAAACGAGCCTAAACACGAAGTGGTTTAGTGGCATGGTTGATTGGTACCGATGACCACCTGCCGGCTCCATCATCAGACCCTGAGTACTATCTTGTGTCAAAGATCTTGTTGAGACGAATCAAACGAGCCTAAACACGAAGTGGTTTAGTTGCATGGTTGATTGGTACCGGTGACCACCTTCCGGCTCCATCATCAGACCCTGCGTATTATCTTGTGCCAAAGATCTTGTTGAGACGAATCAAACGAGCCCAAACACGAAGTGGTTTAGTTGCATGGTTGATTGGTACCGGTGACCACCTTCCGGCTCCATCATCAGACCCTGAGTACTATCTTAAGTCAAAGATCTTGTTGAGACGAATAAAACGAGCCTAAACACGAAGTGGTTTAGTTGTATTGTTGATTGGTACTGGTGACCACCTTCCGGCTCCATCATCAGACCCTGAGTACTATCTTGTGTCAAAGATCTTGTTGAGACGAATCAAACGAGCCTAAACACGAAGTGGTTTAGTTGCATGGTTGATTGGTACCGGTGACCACCTTCCGGCTCCATCATCAGACCCTGAGTACTATCTTAAGTCAAAGATCTTGTTGAGCCGAATCAAACGAGCCCAAACACGGAGTGGTTTAGTTGCATGGTTGATTGGTACCGGTGATCACCTTCCGGCTCCATCATCAGACCCTGAGTACTATCTTGAGTCAAATAAATATATATAGAATGTCAGGTCGTTTCAAATATTTTTAATCCTGTCCGGTAGTTTATTAAACTGTACCATTATAAATTATAATACTATAAAAACAGTGCTAGGATCAAAGTCTCTCGTTGCGGTTTACACGCACACAGTATAGCGTTTTACACGGCGCCCGCCGCACACAATGATAAAAAACCTCGTCGTCGCCGTTGAAAATGTGCGGAGCCGACCGACACACGTCCTGCCTCTACAAGCTCTGCCGCGGCACTGAGCTGGCGCAGCGCGCGTCATCGGTAATATAGAGTAGTTTTCAAAAAATTGCCAAAAAATTATAGTAGAATTTCATAAACACTAATGTATACCAACAGTATAAGCAAAAGTTGCAGATTGCTTGAGTATGAAAATGACTTCGATATTAAGTAGATTTTCGTAGGAATTGACACTTGTTTCGGAGAGAAAATCGAGTTCGTTTTACTTTGATTTTCTCTTTCTCAAAGGTATGTAGGAAAAATATAGTTTGATATGCCTAAAGTACAGGGTATTAGTAATACAAAATAGCCAGGTTTAGCAGAGTAAAATTCTCAACATTTCCAAATAAGAGCTCGCCATTCAGTGCTTCACGGGGTTTTTCGGAAACGACCATCAGAAAAAAAATCATTACTAATTTAATAAGTCCTTTTTCTAATATTCACAACGATATTTATAAAGATAAGAAGACGCTTTTACTGGAACAAGTACTCATTGTTTCTAATAATGAGCGCAAAGTCCTGAATTTCGTCGACTAGTATCATCAATTTTGCATTATTTCGACTTTTCTTGTAAGAGCGCTCTTAATATTGCAGTTAATTGTTTCTGGGATAATGGGTGTAATAATTAGTAATTGAAAGGGCTTACTGTATTAAATTATACAAATATACATATTAAGTCTGAGTTCAGAGAATCCAATTATGTTTATGACATACCGCTTAGTTTTTTAACAGAATTTTAAAAGGAGGAGGTTCTCAGTTCGGTTCTAAGGTTTTTAAACGTGTTACCTCAGAACTCCGTTTGTCAAATGATTTGGAAAAAAAAATTTTTGGTTTATAGTCTACATATAGGTACCTACTTTCAGTTTAGTTCCATTTTTGCAAGCGCCTTTGGCTGCGGTGGCTGCTTAACATAGACGAGCGGCCAAAAAAAAGGACGTTCGTAAATAGAGAATCACCTTATTTATCCATCAAAAACTAAACTTCCTAATCATGTTTTCCAAACATCGACGTTGCCTCGAATCCTTTTCGAGGGAATCAAACGGCGCTCGCAAGTCTGACATCACAGATACCGCGCATAACTCTAATCCCGTATTGCCTTTGAAGAGTTTATTCAGGGATTCAGCCGACCGTGAACGGGTTGCCATACGAAGTTGTGTATCATTTTGTGACAACACTTTAGTATTTCCCCTTCGCGTCTTTTGCGTTAATGATAATACATTTTTGATAATAGTTAGGTACACAATTAAGACGTTTTGTTCCACAGCTCAAAACTGCTCGGCTTCGTCTGCTCCCTCGTGGAATCCTGCGCCACCGTACAGCAGCACATGCTGCAATGCCGTGGGTTCCTGGTCATCTCTCACATGCTGCAGCGCTGCAGTCGAGACCATCTGACGCCCGAGACGCTGGCCTCGTTTCTGCATCTGACGAAGCATCTTGTTACTTGCTGCTCTCCTAATTCCGATCTGCTTTTGAAACAGGTATGTCAGGTTTGTACTTTGAGGTGTGTACAGGCCAAATCAAACTTACATTTTGACAAAATTATGTCATTTTGTTATCGTTCGTCCGTGCATCTCGCTTGCGCTAATCTCGATGGAATGCGAGCGAAATGCACGCGCGGATAATAATTGTTTAGATATCAAAATGTACGTTAGAATTGTCCGCCAGATGACGATACTGGATCAAAGCACCGCAAATGCACCTAATTTTGTATGACTCGCTAAGGCCGCGGCCGGCCAACCAAGGTCGTTCATACATTTGCTCGAGCGCAATGTATGAATGCCCTTGATTTGCCGTTCGTCGCGGCGCACGCCGCTTGCGTCCAGTCCGCGGCCTTACATACAACTTATTAATTATTATTAAGTAAGGAAAGGAAAGCCATACATGGAATCAGCACTCTAAGCTTACATATTCCTCTATGATATGGGTTTATGTAGGTACAGCGGCGTTCAAAAGTGCATGGATAGATGTCGACGATTACGGTTGAAACATCTCCAATATCTCCATGCACGCCAGTGTACATACATTAGCAGCATATGGGTTGTACATTTCATTAAATCACAGTTCACAAACTGCTGTTGTGAGGGTACAGGGTACCTGCCATAAACTTGCAGCATATTGCCGTTATAAATAAAACCAGGAGCTTTGCTTACAGCGCACCCTGAGCTAATGAGTGATTTAATTTAGACTTGTAAGACTTGGTTGTAAAACAATGTTTATAGCGATATAACACTTTAAACTCTCGCGTTTTGTACCTACACATATTTAATTACACACACGGGTCTACCGCGATATACGGCGCGATTCGGGAAATGAATCAAAGATTAACTAGAAGATAATATCTTTACTATATTTTATTAAGATATTATCTTTACTATTTCATATCTAGTGAATCTCTAATTCATTTCCCGAATCGCGGCGCCAGCCGCCATAAGGTACCTTTTGCCGTGGAACGTCATATATCTTTACTATTTCATATCTAGTGAATCTCTAATTCAGTTCCCGAATAGAGCCGATAATTTCATTGTTTTTACCTTAAATTCCGACGTTTCAACTGAGTTGCACCAGTACGGCTACCACCAGTTTTGACATTGACATAACGCTCACGTTTAAGTAACTTACTTTCTATGCATCTCGCTCGTACTCGCATATGCGAGCAATAGTGGAAGCGAGATGTACAGAAAGTAAATTACGTAGACGTGAGCGTTATGTCAATGTTAAAACTGATGGTAGAGGCTCAGCTGTGGTCACGGAAACGTCAGTCTTTCTTTATATCGCGGTAGATCCGTTTATGTAATTATGTAATTAAATATAATGTTTATAGCGAGATGTGAAGTAAAGTAAAATATTGTCCGATCTAATATCGGATGTAGGATCCTACATTCGCAATGGTGGGCCGCGGCGTGTAGGTACCTACTTGTAACGGCGCAAACGTTAAAATGTATTATCTTCAAAATATTTTCCTTTAGCTTTGATACAGAAACTCCAACGTTTGATAAAATTACCTATCAAAAACATGCCTCAGTAAAACAATGTCAACGTATTGTAGACTGTATTTGCGCTAAAATACTTTACTTGCGCTATAATACATGAGTGTAATAGATAATCAATAGACATCAAATTTTCGAGATTATGTTTAGCATTATTTAACTAGGAACCAATGAAAACATAATAACGAACCAAATACCTAAAGGCCTGTACTAGTAATGTCAGTAATTATGTACGAAACGAATACATATTGAATGGTTTGCGTGCGTGATCGGATTAACGGAGCAATCAATTAGTGCACAAACGGACATCAAAGGACCCGCTGATGCATTACAATGTGTCGGTTTGCCCTTACCAAGTTTGCAGACCTCCATATTGTATGACAGTGTTCACATTGGATGCTAATTCGCACGCCATTGCTATAACGCGTACAGCGAATTCGAGTCAGTGGGATAACCGCATATCTACAAACAGATGTAGTGCATAATTATTTTCCTTCGTATTTTCACGGAAACATACGAACGTGTCTTGCTATTTCAGTCAGTCTCGTTAAGAAAAAGTACTGAGGTTGATTGAAGTAGCATGACCAATACGAACGTTTCCGAGAAAATACGAAGGAAAACAATTATGCACTACTTCTGTACCTTACGTCTCAGCATGTCGAAGGTGTCCTGTTTTGAAGCGTCGTTTACTAACCATTTAGGGCATTGTCCCCCCGACCGCAAAATTATATTTATTATTTCGTGATATTTGTACATAATCATGTCCCATCATATTTTCTCGTAATACCATGCCATGCTGCCTCATTCAACCTTTTTCTTGTACTACTTAAGCTGACTGAGATAGCATGACCACAGAATAATTAATAGTACTACCGTACAGAAAGGAAACTTCCTACAAAAACGAAGTTTGACAGCGGTTCAGGGTCGAATCATGCTGTCCCTTTCTAATATATGGCACTATCCCTTTCGGCTATTTAGGGTTGTCAAAAATCAAGTGATTATCTTATATGTGGTCGTGCACGCAAAAGGAAGTCAAGTGGTGCCAACCCTAATAATTGCTCGGAGCAATGCTGAGCCGAGCGGAGCCGAGTTTGACCGAAGTCAGGAGTTTCGCACCCCTGGCATGACACGTTCGTACGTTTCCGTGAAAATACAATGAGAAGGGATTAATTCACTATATCTGTACCTACTACATTAAGTCCAATGAAATATTGAATTTAATTTAATTGAAATGGTACTAGTTGTTGGTGCGAGTAAAGAACGAGTGAGTTTAGTCACTAGCGGCTAACGTTTAATGTATACTCATGGTAAGGGCAGTGTTGAATCCATTTATTAATTATGTACGAATGTTTAGATTCAATCAATCATTTATTTTGTTGTAAAAGCTCGGTTATTCAAGCGTAGAATCGAAATGTTTGTTATTTTATTGATGTTTAGAATCTGGTTCGTGAATAAAACTATTTTTGTGGCAGTTGAATATGCTGTGAATATTTTAGGTGCATTTTATAAAGTTTTCAATGGAAAATATGATGTATAAACCTACTTTTTAGTTAAATTAGTGTGACTGAGAATATTTTGGATTCTGAATTTATATAAGATTTAGTTTTAAGTGAATTATTATTTATGGATTTGTAAATGTTTGTACACCTTTTGTCTCCACCTTTATATTTTGTCTTTTTACTGCAATGAAACGCAACTTACAAGAATTAGACATAATATAATACATACATCCAATATAGAATATAGCAAAAGGGTTAGCTGAACTAGCTTACCCTTTTATCTCTTAAGCGCAACTTGCTCCATCCCACTAACCCGAGGTTAGCCAGTTAAACCTGGAGTTACCGTGGTTACCAGTACAATTTGACACTGGGTTAACGGTTTAACCAGGTAACCCCGGGTTAGTGGGATGGTGCAAGTGGCGCTAAGATTCTTAAAAAATACAAAAGTATTGTCGGTAGTCAATAGAATGATATACAGGATGGCTAAAAAATAACTGCATTCCGTTGCCAGGAAGGTTTTTTGATTATACTGAGCAACTTTTAGTATGAGACCAACCCCGAAATCGCGAAAAATTAATTTGGTTGTTTCATACATTTTGGCTGGTCCATTTTCTATGGGAGAGTAAATTTTTTTCGCGATTTCGGGATTGATCCCATAGTAAAAGTTGCTCAGTGTAATCCCAAAACCTCCCTGGCAACGGGAATGCAGTTATTTTTAGCCACTGTGTAGATGATAGGTGGAGTCCCCTTGTAAGTTGCGTCGCCCTGCGTGTGCGCACATTATGGTGCCGTGTTTGTCGATGGTTGTTAGCGCATGCTCCTCTTGCTTGTTCACGACTCTTGTCTCCGGATACTGCACTCCCACCTTTTTATTTGAAATACTAGGTTAGCTTAAACGAACTTCATAGGTTTTCTTGTTCGAGTACAGTCAAGTTGTAAAAATATGGGTGCACTCATCATACTCAAAAATAGCCCTTATGTCAGCGAATTAAGAACTATGGGACATATTTATGTTGTAAACACCTATATTTTTACACTTGACTGTACAATCAGCGTAAAATAGATAGTAATAAAAGTGGCTGAATATATCGCAACACTTTATTTCAAGCAAAGGTGTGTTACGAGATATTTGAAGATTTAGCCCAATTTATCTGTCACTATGTATTTGTTTAACATGAAATACAGAGAGATATAAATAAAACAAGTAATACAAAAAAGGACCTCTTTTTACAATTCAGCTCGAGAAAATGCAGAAAAGATGGAAATTCTGTTAAACGACTTGCTAAGTCATTTTCATTGCTCTAGACTAGATTATTATTTTTATCAAATTGAAAATTTTATTAAAATGAGTACCTATTACTATAAAGTCAAAGGTAATTGATGCATATTTAGTCTCTAGGGTCGCATTACACCTCATTTTGGAAATTGGCCTGCTGAATAATTCAAATATTCGCAATGAGCGAAGTTCGTTTAATCTAAACTGATTGATAATTCACAAACTTTAATATAATTCACTCTAAACTCAAAACTCTGATATTATTGAAATATATTTCATGAATTTACATTATAATGAGGTTTGTGAATTTACTGAGAAATTAGCTCCACCCCGACACTCCACAAATATATTATTTCAACACCGAACACTTGAAATCTGACACCTAGCTTGTCACTTAAACAGTCTCACAAATTGCTATACGTATACTGTTTTGTATTTTATCCAATGGAGATAAAGTTGAAAAAAGTATACATATTATTGTCACAGCTGTATAAAGGTCCGGTTCACCCACCGCACTGTGTAGTGGATTGCACCGGAGCTTAGCTTTTTCCCCAAACTACCGTGCCATATCACGAAAAATGTAAAACATAGCCGAAATACTTGGAGCCGAGATTGTTGTCGTAGAATGATACGTGCCCCTCTTGAGTCCTAGTACTTACTTTACAACTTATTAGACAAAGCAAGAGAGCAATGCTATCAACCATCGAACAGTGTAAAGTCAATGCTAATCGCAGTCTTTCTGCCAATCCTTCTTGACTTGGCAGTTGCTGGACCACGTGCTCTTCAACCCGGCATTATGGGTTCATACTCCAGCGGCAGTCCAGGCTAGACTGTACTGCTACTTGGCAACGGACTTTCTTGCTGACGCTCACATTTACGGCAGCGTGCGGCGAGTCAGCACAGTTCTGCAGACCGTACACACGCTCAAGTTCTACTATTGGGTCGTTAATCCGAGAGCGAAAAGCGGCATCACGCCTAAGGGATTAGGCAAGTTGTTTGTTGTTAAGTGAATGCTAATATTGATACGTAAATATTCAGAAAAAAAACTATTTAAATTTTGTACAAACTTCATTCCTTTGTGAGTCGAAAAGCTTTTACTTAGTTTAGGTACTTTTAATGTGTAAACTAATTTTACGTTACGTACAAAGTCAAAAGGCTTGTACTTTTCAGCGTTCTAAATTTCTATTAAAAGTTAAAGTAATTTGTGATGCTTTACGTCTACCATCAGTTTTGACATTGACCACGGACGTAGAGAGTAAACTGGATAGTGTACACTGGCCAAAAAGTGTGTCCACATGAGAGGTCAAACCTGAGCCCTCCATCTCTTTCTAATTAGGGTGACCATAAGTCATATGAATGTGGGATATTAGCATAAGATGGAATGTATAGTTTGGCCAGGATCTTTTCTCATTCGTGCATAATCAGAGAGAATCATACTGTATTTACCCTATGCTAGTATAATTGCCCCAGAAAAGAGATGGATATAGTTTTTTTCTCTTCTGTAAAACGCTTCACACAACCTTACTTAATTTAGTCGTTATAAAGCTTTTAGTCGTTATAAAAGCTGTTACAGATGGGATGGGCGTATTGGATCGCGATCAATGCGATCGTGGTTTATTGTGAGGAAGGTGGTCCGCCGTACGTCCATCGTACGTATTGGGTGAAAACCAGCGTAGTGTCTTACATACACTGCTTTTGCTGAGCGGCATCCTATTTGGTGTATGTTTACTGTATTGTTAACTTTATGGTGTACTTACCGTAATGTAGGTATGTTTTTGTACGCCAAATAAATATTTTCTATTTCTATCAAAGACAGCTATAAGAGAGAGCGAGACAAATATCCAGGGTCGGGTAAAACGTTGTAGTTGTACTTGGTAATTCGCAAATCGTATCGATTAAAAACGCTGCCTTCGGTCGTGTTTTAATTTATCACCACTCGTTGCGAATTTAATTCCTACTTTCAACACTTGCAACGCAAATAAATTTATATTATTACTATGCCCACTGGTTATCGATACTAGTCATTTTGTGAAGCCCTAGCGTAGCGTAACAATTTATGTTTTTACACGAAATTATCTTGATTATTGACTAAAATGATAAAATATTAGCACACGACGAAATAAAAACTTACATTTAACTGTGTAAACCGGCATTCTACACTATTTATGCTCTTCATAATTCATAATTTAACAAAATACCTATCACTATCAATATCATACTCATTGTGTGTCCATATACGTGATGACTTCCCTTTTGCATACTTTAGCTATTCTTTAAGCGTTAGCGTCATCGTAGATCTGTAATTAAAACAACATTTTCAAATTTGCCGCTTTTGTATACTGACGGAAATGTCGGCCCAACCTATATAGAATCGATTACATATATATAAATAGTTAGAATTAACGTTCCAGTAATTAAATACTATGTATAAAAATATGAGTCTGTAATGTCCAATTTAAGGACTTCGGATTTAATTTTTGGCAATTATGTAGCTCTCATTACGTGAACCGAATAATTAAACATGCCGAAATAAGTATATCTTTATTTATTTATTAGTATACTATTTAGGTAAAGTTATTTTTACATTAAGTAGGAAATAACAATTTTGTAAGACCGATCCAAATCGTACCGACATCATGGTGACCCTAATCGTCATCAAGTTGGGGATACCAATTAATATTCAAAGTTACTACAATTTCTACCATATTCAATTTACTTACTGTTTTTTTTGTTGCGCACATGCTTGGCTTAATCAGTTAATAATATTAACATCATAATAATTAACAAATTACTTAAAAGATATCAGAACTGTAATTAGAATATAGCACTAAAATAGTATAAGAATGTAATGAATTTCAGTAGTATATTGATATAATTTCTATCACAATGGTATCTTTTTAACATTGGCAACATGTGCGAGTGAGACACAGGGCTCAGGTTTTTCTATCTCATGTGGACCGTTTTCTCTAGTCTGGTACGAACAACATTCTGTCTCGGTGATAAGGTTCAAATTAGTATGGCAAAAAAACTGACAACTCGCTCCAGTTTAAACAATATAACTTCATGACATTGACATATTACGCTCACGTCTACGTAAGTTACTTTCTATGCATCTCGCTCGTACTCGCATATTAGTGCAAGCGAGATGTACAGAAAGTAAATTACGTAGACGTGAGCGTTATGTCAATGTTAAAACTGATGGTAGACGTACTGATCTAGTTTTAAATAAAATTCTGACATTTAACATATTTTTCCTAATTTTCAGACGGTCCCAGACCGGCACATAAAGACATCCTCACAATTCGCGCGTACATTCTACTGTTCCTGAAACAACTTATCATGATTGGAAATGGTGTGAAAGAGGACGAACTTCAGTCTATCTTGAACTACCTAACAACGATGCATGAGGTAAGTTTTCATTTAGTCTAAAGCTTGTATTATTTCACGGATTATCCTTAGAATTTTGTAAAGTATCACATAATGATAAATTGTTATGAAGCGTTTGTAGCCTATCGGATGTGCTGTCAAAATGAATATCGCGGGTTCGAAGTCTTACTTAGTGCCATTGAGTTTATTTTAACATTGGTATATCTATTATAAGAAATGTTATTTAAATGTATATTAGTTATTTTTTGGTGAGGAAACACTGCCAGGAAAACGGTATAAACACAGTTTTCCTTCTTGGTTTTAAGTTCTGATGTCAATCACTTTGGCAAAATCTAGTATTAATTCTTGAGGATTAGGTAATTTGCCAAAGTGAAGCCTGGCCGCTTTAAGAATGCCGCTGCAAACAGAAAATAATGATGAGAACTACTTACTTTAACCAAAAGTTACGAGTAAGTCAATTTATATTTGTGTCGATATACTTTTCAGGACGAAAATCTACACGACGTTCTACAAATGCTAATTTCGCTGATGTCTGAACACCCAAGTTCTATGGTACCAGCTTTTGACGCTAAAGTAAGTAGCTTAACATTGTAAGGCACTAATTATTCAAATTAGACTTTTTTTTACTAGTCTATAAGGTGTCCCACTGCTGGGCAAAGGCCTTCCCCCTAGACTTCCAATCCAATTAGACTAGTTACCAATTTCCAAATGAAATGTAATAGTAAGAATGGTCTCATAGAATTATTTGTCTTAGGGGCTATTCATAAATTTCGTCATTTCAAATTAGGGGGGGGGGGGGTCTGGACATCGGATGACGGTAGCATGAAGTAGGAGGAAATGGGGTCATTTGAAGCATGATTTTTGGATGATTATAGGGGGGGGGGGGGTCAAAAATCGTCAAAAATCGATGACGTAATTTATGGACAGCCCCTTAATTGGGTTAACTTCGGTAGCTCAGTTGGTCTAGCTAGCGGTAGGATCATGTTGTATGAGTTTTGCATTTTTCCGTTAGTTAAAAAAACATAATTATTATAATTAACTTAGGAGGCGGCATTGCGTATTAAACTGATCAGTAATTATTTGATAGGTGATTGATTGACATTACGGACTTTCACGTATACATGTTGATAGGAAAGACATATGTAACTTCGTATAAGATGAATAAAGTATAAGGAAAAAACGTGCCTCGGAAATCAAGAAAACGTCATTCTCGAATAGACGGCGCACGGTGTGTGCCTATGGTCGGCTAGATGGCGTGACGACACCGTTTCATATTTAACAATTTTAACACATACATATCAGTGAATGAACATTAGGGTGGAGCAAAATCCAAAATTCTTGAATATAGCAATGGAACCCCTCTAAAAGGATGTCTAAATTTCATTATTTAAGGGAATAATAATAAAAAAAATATTGGTATATACTTTTAGCCCTCTACTATTCGATTATATATAGCAATATGATGTGTATATTTTTAATAAATTTTATTTATGCTTATTTTTTTTAAAACAAGTTTTATTTATTAAATAACATCTTTTTCTTACAGATATACTCGATTCCTATACTTATTTTTGTTTATAACGTATATTTTTATGACACGGTAAAACCACGTAAATAGGGGTTTTATGGAATTTGCCCTTTAACCCGGATATTGTGCACAAATTGGAGTTTACAATCCATAACAGAATCGTGAAAACTATTTTGAACATGATAGGATAATAAAATGAATACTAGTATAAGTATATTTATGCCTAACATATGTGTGAACATGACCCAAAAAGGGCGTAAGCGACGCCGAAGGGCCCTATTTGACGCTTATTTAAACATATAAGTTACCCTTTTTTTGCAGTAAAATGATACTTTTCGTAATCAATAACATCGTTACTTTGACACAAGAATGTCAAAAAAAAATAACTCATATAATTTTTTTACACTGTAGCATTTTCCATGTTTTGCACGAAATTGCTGTTTAATATGAAATTCTGAAATTATATTATTTCATAAATATTGAAAAATGCACTAAAATTTTGGTAATAACTTATTATACGCTTATTAAGTATTATATAATTTCAATAAAATGTACACATATTAGTGAAATAGTATATTTTAATAATTGATGAAAAATTTCCTTTATTCATTTCTTTAGCGGCTGAGTAGAGGGCTAAAAGTAGTGTTGATTTTGAAACTTGATATAATTACTATAATCTACATGACAAACTGCAACTTTTGGTACTGGTTCCACATTGATAATCAAATTTTTATTTTTTTCCGTACAACGACGCTCCACCCTAATGAACATGGGTCAAAATGATATAAAAATAATAAAATCATTTATCCATATATACATTTTGTTGATAACTTTATACGTTTTCATTTTGAGTTTTAGTCGTGTCTCGATAGATGGCAGTAAATTTACTGTGACTACAAAATTTACGATGACAGGACCCCTCTATACTATCTATTCTCTTTGTTGATAGTATGTATTTCTGTACCAGTGTCAATTATATTTATAAGCCGAGAAAAGCCTATTTAAATCAATTAACGAATAATATAATAAAGTTTGCAAGTTGTTTATAACTTTGTTCGAACATTTCCTCAAATAGGGGAACTTGGTACAAGTGTTTTCTAACTTTTTATATCGAAACGCTTTTGTAACGTTAAACAATTAACAGACATCATTTTGTTTTATTATAGCTGCGGGTCGCCTCGTTGTTTGATAACTTGTTGTTGTTTGATGAAAATAATACAATTGCTATAATTATTTACTAGCACACAAATAACTTTACAATTCTAGATTGATATATTTTTTTAGTGATTGACTGATTAACTCACTACGAGTATAAATACTACCGTAAGTAGGGTAATTCGCCAGTAACTGGCCGGTTTTAGTAACTGGCCGCCCTAAACTAAAAATGAATTCTATTCACCTATAAACAGAATTCATTTTAGTATAAGGCGGCTAGTTATTGAAGGCTGGCCAGTTATTGAAACCTTATACTATAACTATAACCCTATTACTGGCCACCCTTCAATAACTAGCCGCCTTATACTAAAATGAATTCTGTTTATAGGTGAATAGAATTCATTTTTAGTTTAGGGCGGCTAGTTACTAAAACCGGCCAGTTACTGGAGAATTACCCTCATAATGAATAGGTAATTCTGGGTCATCAACAAACTACCTCAGAATTCCAAATGGTTGACTATTATGCTGCTTAGGGTCGGTTGCACCAAACTGTTCGTATCGTTAAAGAGTTCGCTAAATTTGTATGTATGGAAAGTTTCATAGTAAAGCGCCAGGGCGCGCCGGCTGACGTTGATCAGTCTGTCAAATGCGGTTGGTGCAACTGACCCTTAGAAGCGTAGGTACCCTCCTGAGTATAAATTAATAGAGAAGCAAGTTGTGATAATCTGCATGTCGGCATAAAAATAACAAATTTCAATAGTAGACGAATATTGTCACGTCATTCAGTTAACTCTTAAACCATTTGACAGTCCTTTCTGGTCATTCGATTTCGAACGGTAATTCTTAAAGTATGCATGTTGCTGAGATGGACTAGAGCAGTGGTCGGAAATAAGCGGCCCGCGAACCTCTCACTTGCGGCCCGCGAGCCTCCCTGGCTATTTTGTATGTAATATTGACAAACGACAATGTCTGATAAAGTCATAAATATTAACAAAGTGCGGCCCGCGTCTACTTCGGTAACTACTATTTGGCCCTTGGCTGCTATAAAGTTGCCGACCGCTGGACTGGGTTCAATGAATAAATAAAATCTGTTCATTTAAATATTGTCAAGTAGGTGTTCGGTTGTTAAATATAGTTTTCAAACGGTCTTATAGTGAAGTTAACTAACTTGCAGGGCGGAGTGCGGACAATCTTCAAGCTGTTGTCTTCTGAGAGTCAATTAATCAGGCTGCAGGCGCTCAAGCTGCTCGGCTTCTTTCTGAGCAGAAGCACACACAAGTAAGTAAAAATAGAGTAGTAGCCTGACGGAGCACAATTTGGCGTTTACTGACAGGACAGGATTAAAGTAGTTGGCACTTTTAAGTTTTAATTAAGTTTCACTATCATTTATCAGATGATCATTAGTTACATACAAGGCAAATAGTAAGACGCGTAAAGTATTGCGGAATATGAAAACTGGAGAATGTGTAAGGTGCAAATTGCATGCACACGTTATAAATGGATTTCATTTACTACACTTTCCAAACACTTGTTTAACAGATCAATCGAATTAAATAAATGAAACAAATGTCTGCGGAACTACCATGGATATGATTTTACTGCCCTGAAAAGTAGTATGCTATTGACTATCAGGTATTTTAACAGCATCTAAAAATAAAGAACGAAATGCATTCCTTTTCATTCTTATACTTTCACATTTCCAGGCGAAAATACGACGTAATGTCACCACACAACCTTTACACACTCCTCGCCACGCGTCTCGCCGGCGGCGGCTCAGGCGGTGAGGCGCTAGCCTTACCCGCCTACAACGCCCTCTATGAGCTGCTGACGGAACATGTTGGCCAGCAAATACTGTACACGAGTCATCCGGAGCCGCAACCGCATTTTAGGCTTGAGAATCCTAGTAAGTAGAGAGAATTCTAGGAGTTAGTCATACCTTCTAGATAATCTATGCTGAGCTGTCAGCGTTCAACGCCCTCTATGAGAAACATGTTGGTCAGCAAATTTTGTGCACGAACTCAAGGGTTGTAAAAATTGATATTTGAAAATTCTGTTAGGTATCTGAAAGCATATTATGTTATGACACCATATAGCGCCATCTAATTTGGTTCGAAACAATTTTTTCTTAGACTTTTTTCCTATTCTACGATTAATAACTACTTGCTGTTACATGATAAATTTCTATGTATGGCTAAAACTATATTGCCAATCACCAACACATTTCAGGGTGCATCTATATTTTTCTTAATAACTTTCAATAAAGTTTTCACCATTATCTACCTTTCTTCCGCAGTGATCCTAAAAGTCGTCGCCACGCTCATCCGCCAATCCAAGCAAACAGAACAGCTCCTCGAAGTCAAAAAACTCTTCCTCTCCGACATGACCTTACTCTGCAGCAATAACAGAGAGAACCGCCGAACCGTCCTCCAAATGTCCGTCTGGCAAGAATGGCTGATAGCGTTAGCGTATATCCATCCGAAGAACGCTGAGGAGCAGAAGATATCGGACATGGTGTATAGTCTGTTCAGGATGCTGTTGCATCATGCGATCAAGCATGAGTATGGGGGGTGGAGGGTGTGGGTCGATACGCTGGCTATTGTGCATTCTAAGGTTAGTTATTTTATTGTTTTCTTTGTTTATGTTTGTTTGCGAGAAGAGAGAGGTGATTCAGGTGATTGATAGCTACTGCAGTACTTGCAGTAATTTGGGCATATGTTTAATAAAAAATTGAAAATTAATATCAACATTGGATGAACGTGTTCTGGATGTATACCTGGATAGATGGATGTCAGTTACGTTCACTCTTGGATATTATTTCTTCATTAACTACTGGTAACTCTAAATTTAACTAGGTATTAACGAGGCCATGTATTACATATTTACAATGTAATGGACATTAAAATCTTAAATGCATCTTTCGTAAATTTCCACATCATAATCGTAATATCAGGGCTTACTGCCACATAAAGGTGACCCCGATGACCTACTTACATAAGTTAGCATATTTACCTTGTGCTATTTAATGACTTGTAATTATATATTTAGAGTATTTATTCTTCCCGTAATCTTTTCCAGGTGTCCTATGAAGAGTTCAAACTCCAGTTCGCCCAAATGTATGAACACTACGAGCAACGGCGAGCTGACAACATCACCGACCCGGCGGAGCGGCAACAGCGCCCCATCTCCACCATCTCGGGCTGGGACCGCCCCGACCCCACACCACCAGAACCCACACACAAAAGCCATCATGCCGCTCAGACGGAAATCGGCAAAGGCCTCTCCCTAAGAGAGGTCGAAGCCTGCAGTTGTACTAATAAAGAGGAAACAAGTGACGACGCGCGGACTACAGAACCTGTGTACAGTGAAGTGTGTAAAGCCCATAGTCCTATTAAAAATACCGAAGTGCCCTGCGTCGACGGTTGTGATAGTGTTAAATGTACAGATAGTGAGCATGCTGTGGATGAAGACGGACGACGCAGCGAGACTGGCGCGGAGAATGAGCTAGTGCAGTCTATTATTAATGAAAATATTCTTTTAGAGAGCTCTGAGTCTGGATTGGGAACGATAGAAGCGGATTCAGAGAAAACTGACAAACCTTTGTCTAGACAAGGGAGCTTAGATTACATTCCAGTGAGAGATGTAGGTGAAAATGTACTTAATGATAACACGGATAAAAGCGAAGGTATTCCTTCTAGTTTATCAGCGAGTGAAACGGCGAGTCCGGAACGCGTCGCTGATCCCTTAAATTTATCGAATGAGAGGGAATCTGAACTATCAGATCCGTCCGAATTGTACTTAACTCCCAGTGAAGCGACTAGTCCTAAGAAAACACAAGATAAGACTGACTCAATCATTCCTGATGATATGGACAGCGATGATCCAAAGAACATCGCGATTACCATTGTCAACGACGTGTTGTCGATAGCGCTCGAAACTGTGAGGTTAAAAGCTGACGACGATACTGATTCTGGGGCCATTTCAGGCGGATTGCATTCTGAAGGCAATACTCCTAACGGCCGAGAAGATTTCGAACATGAAATTGAAGAAATTATCGATGAGAAGCGAACAGCTGAAATGATCGCTAACGAAGTTATCACAGACATACTATCCTCTGTTGTAACTAGAAGTGAACAGAAACAGAGTGAACTAGTAGATGAAGAAGATAACAGCCACCATAGAGTGATACCATCCGACCATCCACACGAAGGAAACGTTCTGCCTTTAGACGGTGAATTTTTAGTCGATTCTCCGCGAAAAGAACCAGTGGAAAGAATCGAAGCCGAAGAAGTAGACGAAGTTACAAAAGAAAATGCAAAAAACGAAAGCCAAAGAATGGAAACCAACGAACCAGAGGAGCATAAGACTCCAGAAATCCCGCCGATATCGACGATTAGTGAAAACATTTCCCTTGTAAATAAGAAGGAACAAGAAAATGAAGAGGAAAGAAATCGTGAATCGAACG
Source organism: Cydia splendana (assembly GCF_910591565.1). Classification (NCBI taxonomy): domain Eukaryota; kingdom Metazoa; phylum Arthropoda; class Insecta; order Lepidoptera; family Tortricidae; genus Cydia; species Cydia splendana. The sequence goes on from NC_085970.1 coordinate 1,221,650, forward strand.
AAAGGGACAAGAGAAGAGTGAGCTTACCGGGTGATAACGAGATGAAGCAGGATAGCAATAAGAACGAGGGTGTTTCCTCGCAAGGAACGAATACGTCAACGTCGCCGAAGAGGCCGCGGAGTGCATCTACGAGCACTCAAGTAGATTCTAATCACTTTGGTAAGTTACTGAACCTAATATTTATGTAAATATCTTGTTATTGTGCCAATACAACGAGATTTTAACTATACTGGGTCAAGCAGATCTTGTCAGTAGAAAAAGGCGGCAAATTTGAAAATTGTAGGCGCGAAAGGATATCGTCCCAAAGAAAATTTGAATTTGGCGCCTTTTTCTACTGACAACATTTGCTTGACCATCTATAAATGTAACGGTATTGTTTAGGAAGTAGCATTCTCCGTGAAATTCATCCGAAAATATTGATAAATAAATAGTCAGCACGGATACTCTTCTTCCTCGCGTTATCCCGGCATTTTTGCCACGGCTCATAGGAGCCTGGGGTCCGCTTGACAACTAATCCCATGATTTGACGTAGGCACTAGTTTTTACGAAAGCGACTGCCATCTGAGGGGAAACTAGGTCTTATTGGGATTAGTCCGGTTTCCTCACGATGTTTTCCTTCACCGAAAAGCGACTGACAAATATGAAATGATATTTGATATTTCGTACATAAGTTCCGAAAAACTCATTGGTACGAGCCGGGGTTTGAAGTTTGAACCCGCGACCTCCGGATTGAAAGTCGCACGCTCTTACCGATAGGCCACCAGCGCTTCAGCGCAGTCAGCACGGATACTGTTTCACGAAAATCGTCACTATCGGACTATTTTGATATTACTTACAAATCCTTTGGAACGTAAAAATAGCCACGGTTAGTTTCCTTGACGTTTAATTGTCGTAATAATTCTACCTAGGAAAAAACGCAAAAAGGGTCAAATGTTATGTAGTTTTTGACTTACTGTTGTTTCTAGAAACGAAGCGGCCATCCAAGTGCTCTAGGCCGATGTTCTCACCAGGCCCGACGCGACCACCCTTCCGCATACCGGAATTCCGCTGGTCCTACATCCACCAGCGGCTGCTTTCTGATGTGCTGTTCTCTTTAGAGACTGATATACAGGTATAAAGTTTTGTATAATTCAATTTAGTCTCAATAATTTACATTGGTATCCATGCAAACCCCTCCTCCTTGCAGAATTTGAATGATGACTGATCAAATTAATTCAATAAAAAATTAAGAAGCACCGCACCGCTGAAGCACATATGTTCGAATGTCGTTTGTATTACGCCGCTGAGATTAGTTACGCAAGTAAAAAAACTGTATACCCGTATTTTCAAGATGACACAACAGTTGCAAATTTAAATCGATATTGAAACTGTGATTTACTCAGTAGACACTTAGTTTTTAAGAATGAACACTATTCAGAATACATTTTTTCTTTGCTTCCATGGTACATTTTTTAGGTAGTAGTTACACATTTGTTATGGTATCACATGGACCCTGAATAGGGTGTAGTAAAGGATGTCATGGTTATTGTATCGCAATAATGTCTTGAGCCTTAAGAGAGACCTGCCTTATAAGGAATACCAAATTTATTTTATAACGCCTGATGATGTAACATGGGTTTTCCCAGGTTTGGCGTAGCCACTCAACCAAATCAGTGATCGACTTCGTGAACAGCAGCGAGAACGCCATTTTCGTGGTCAACACCGTGCATCTGATCAGCCAGTTGGCGGATAACCTCATCATTGCCTGTGGAGGTCTGCTGCCTTTGCTAGCGTCCGCCACATCACCCAACGTAAGTATAGATTACAAAGGATTTATTACTACATGAATATATTTTATTAATAGGGATTTGACATATACGAGATACATATCAAAGTCATGGATTCCTATGAAGTATTTGATATAGTATAACATTTTAACTTTTGTAGAAATTTAAATTGGTTGGAATAAATGGTGGTTTCTTGCTCTGGATTACCATGTGTCTCCACGATGGGTATCTATATCGCAGTTTTAAACTTTTTACATACGTTTCATGTTTGATTTCTGTGGCGTTCCACAAGGCTCTTAATTGGTCCCTGTTATCTTCAGTTTGTAATTTAGATGTGATATGGCGTTGTATTCGCCTTAGTCCTTACCAAAACATAAATTACAAACACTCTCCACCGATCTTATCAAGTCTGTCAAATAAATTCACGGTGACAAACCGAACACTTCTGTTGCAATTTTTTTAGAGCCAATAAATTTAATTATGAACTTCGAATTTTATTTACACGCATTTCTTCAACAGAATGAACTGGACGTAATCGAGCCTACACAAGGCATGCCAGTAGAAGTAGCAGTAACCTTCCTACAACGACTAGTCAGCATGGCTGATGTGCTCATCTTCGCCAGCGCTCTCAACTTCGCCGAGCTAGAGGCGGAGAAGAACATGTCCAGCGGCGGCATCCTCCGCCAGTGCCTTAGACTGGTGAGAACTTCTTGTTAGCTCTGAGACCCTAGTATTTCGAGATTAAATTTATGAATTTTTAATGACATATTTTAATTTTATAGGGCACAGCTGACAAGTATTTATTTAAGATTTTCCCTCTCTTATCGAAAGAATGACGTAATAGTTTAGACAGAACTTACTTCTCTTGTAAATAGTCGAGTTAATAGTATATTAATAGAATTATAGAGCAAGTTATCGTAGTACACTATACTTCAAATGTTTATTTTATTAGATTTCGTTTAAAACTTTCTTTGAATGCCAAACTCACAATCCTTGACCCTTACCCTTTGTATTTTCTGAATTACAGTAAATAATAACTATCACTTCATTTCCACAAGTCGACATGTTATGAAAAACCCGACTATAGTCTAGCTAGCTAGCTGACTAATTTTGTCACTAGAAAAAGGAGCGAAATGTCAGTATTACTTTAGGCTCTTTGGAGGCTTGAAATACGCGCCTTAATTTTTCATATTTGCTGCCTTTTTCTACTGAGAAATTGTGGGAAACCAAGTATTCAATTATTCATTGTCTTATGGGCTCCAAAGATGTAGTCGATAATTGCACGCGATTTTCGGCTTTTGATCGATCGATTGATTCGTTGCAATTGTTAAAAATCGCATGCGATTTATTGCAAGGTCTGTGGAGCTCACTATTACGAGTACTTGCATTTTAGTAGCTGTTGATTTTGGCATTCTTCTATCACTTCTAGTTGATCGTATAGCGTTAGACTAGCGATACTAGACTCGTCGTCTAGACGTATGTGTGTGCGTAGGTGTGCACGTGTGCGGTGCGCAATTGCCTCGAGTGCAAGGAGCGGCAGCGGTACGCGGCCGCCCGCGCCGCGCGGCAAGGCGACTCTTCGCCCAAGGTAATATACTGACTTTTCACTCTCACAGGGGTAGTTCACGTTACAACAGTTACGTTACAATCAAAACTTCAATTACTCCAAAGCTGTACAGTTTTCACTCTCACAGGCGTAGTTCGATTAGTTTCTACCTGTTATAACGCCAATCAGAACGCGGCTCATAGTTAAGTTACGGCCGCTGAGTTTTGAGCGTTAAGCTCCTACAGTTTCATGTCGGCCTGGTACATTTGGTTTCACTAATTGATTTCTTTCGGGCTAATTTCGGGTAACGGTGGGGGGTAACGCCAAACCCATAAATTTGGGTTCACTAAAAGATTTTTGGGCTAAATTTAACGGTGGGGCTTTCAAGCACTTTTTAGGTACAATATGGATGTTTTTCACCTTGCACAAGCTTTAAAATACGATGCAGATAAGTGGATAGGTGCATCATTTTGTTGTTGCAATGGACACGACACACGCTGCACTTTGCATGGTAATATTCTAAGATTCTATCCTATCATCTATCTATGCTTATTAAAAACATCATTGTTTCAAGACACAATCTAGACTTCTTCATAGCATGATTTTGATTCTTTTTTTGATTTGTCATTAGAGTTGACGTCAGTAATGTCATCATCTGTTTTGACCCATTTTTGCCTCAATCTCATTAATTTGTATGAACAAAAATATTAATTAATTTTACAAGAGTTGGAATTTCTAAGAAAAAAACCGTGCTTAGAATTCAGTCACGTCAACGTTTGACAATATACCATAACAGACAACGCCATATAATTCAGCTGTGAATCTTGGCAGCACGGTTCTTTTTTTAGACTTTACAGCACTTGTAAAATCAGTAACTCTTTGATCAAATTTGAGAAAATCTTTATAGTAAATCATATCACGGAAAAAATTCAAGTTGTAAATATTTCTAAGCACCTCAAATAGGTACTCAATCTTACATGTTAAACACCAACTTAATAAGAATAACCGAAATCAAGAGTTTTCAATTGAAATGTTTATTATTTTGTTTTCTTCATGATTTGTGAATGATTGTAGAGCGTGGTGGCAAGCTTGGCGGACACTTCGAGTCCTGTCAAAGATCCAGAAAGGCTACTTCAAGATATGGACGTCAATCGACTGCGAGCCGTCATCTATCGAGATGTGGTAAGTTTATTAAATATGATCTCTATTTCAATGATATAAAGATTCAAATTCCATCGTCCACAGTTATAGTAGCCGCAGAAACTTTGGATCGGGGTCATACTATCTCTCTCACTCTTGTTACGATCACGCAAGTGTGAACGAGAATTTTTACATAGTCAAGAGTTTGGTTTGCGGATAGAATAGCACCATCATCTTCACAGTTAACTCAATCAATTCGTAAGCCTTATTGCTAGTAGACAAGGTCCATGATCTTTAAGAAAATTCGTGTTATATGCACTAAGAAGAGTGAGAAGGATGAGATTTTTTGTAGCGTTTATTATTTTAAGTTTTGCTCCTTGAGTGTCCTTATATCCTGGTAGGATGCCCTTTTGAACATAAATTTAAATAATAACTATTCGATTCCCTTTTCCCTTTTTTGTGTGTGGGGTGGAAACATTTTTTTGACAATGTTTGCCCTTTTTCGTCTTAGCTCTTTCTTCGTTATTTTCTCCTAGTCTTGTGTGGTTCCATAATGCATCTTATTAAGATGATTCCAACAGATAAAGCTCAAAAAATGCATAATCAATTCTGACGTTACCTCGACTATACTGTCTATTAGTTTGACATTTGACAGCTCTACTAATTCTTGGACGCTATTTTGAAGTCGAGCCCTTAAAGTTTTTCATATTTCCTCTCCTGCATTTATATTACCCTGGTGATATATTCCAGTTCAATGATGAACAACAAAAGGCTCTAATCCCATTTTGTTTTTTTGGTTGGTCCCTTTTTTCATATCTTCATCTTTTCGTTTTACGTCTTAACTATTTCTTTTCTCCTGGTCCTACGTACCGTATATTACGTCCGTTTACGTCGTCGCCTTCTTATTTATTCTTCTTACATGATTGATGTATCATCGATAGGGATGATAATGATACAATAGTTAGTTAAATGTGTTGCTGTTTGTATAGTTAAGTAAAGTTTGTCAAAGGACTGTCTCATTTCAATCATAGACAGAGAGAATCATACTATCTTTGTCTTACACTAGTACAGTCGCCATCAGATATATAGGAGCGGCCAAGGTGTTCACAATATCTGAACACGCGCTCTAACGCCCTGACAATAGAGGCGTGTTCCGATATTTGTGAGCACCTTGGCCGCTCCGATATATCTGATGGCGACTGTACTAACACCCAAAAGAAAACGATGAGTATAAGTTTTCCTGGTTCTTACTGACTGAGAAATTGGTTTGACCAACTATTATAACTACCTATATTAGATACCTACACAAGGAGACCAATTCGAACGTACATTTTGATATACAGGGTGACTTCAAATTGGTAATACAAAACACTTGATTGGGACTCAGTTAATGCCCAATAGTCTACAGTAACTCCGTTGTTAAAATTAGCTGTATTTAATTATCGATAATTTTCTAATAAAACAAATAATTTAAGTCCCGAAGTGTGGTTACCCCACATTAAATACCTAACTGTCATGTTAAAAATAATGCCCCTAAACGGCCATACTATCGTCACAAATTAGTATTCTTGCGCCCGCACCTCCATTTTATCGATCATAATCTTACAATCGAATAAAAGGGGAATCGGCGAGCCAAATGGAGTTTGCTACCACCACCTGATTTGATCAGACAATTTAACCAGATTGGCGCAAAACTGTTCCCGTCTGGACTGGCCTTAAGCTGTTTAGTTTTAAGTACCCTGATACAGTCGACGTCAAAGATATGTTTACGTTTTTCGCCTTATTACAAAGAAGTAAGGTGCAACAGTGTAAACATATCTTTGAAGTCGACTGTACAATCTCTGGTAAATAATAAGCGAATTAATTTAAATTAAATAATTTATTAATGTACGTAATCTACCGAATGTAACACAATCTTAAAATACGAGTACCTACGTTTCAATACTTTCAATAAGTAGATAAATGTGCACCTACTCGTACTTTAACTAAACGTATTTTAAGATGTGTTGAAAATGATCACCGCTTTTCTGGACACATAAGTCTGATTCATATGATTACTCTTGAGATTCTTGAGTCTGTCAAGAATAAATTCATTGGTTTTCACAGAATTGAGGGTATTTGATTCCCGTGCGTACACTCTCCTTTTAATTTCGCCCTACAAAGGAAGTCAAGTCGGCCATGCGAAGATCGGGACTTCGAGGCGGCAATGCGACTGGGCCGTTGCGTCCAATCCATCTGCCAGGGAACTCTTGGGCCAAATGATATCGCACACTTAGAGCTAACTGTGCTGGTGCACCATCTTGCTGGAAATGGAGATTCTCCAAATTTTGCTCCGGCACCTTTTGTAGCAAAATCGGTAACACGTTTCTCAGGAATTGTTTTATTTAAAAATTTATGGTAAAATCATAATCATGCGAAAAATATAATTTTCGATTGACAATTGACAATTACTAATCAAAACACGTTTACTTCATAAATACTGTGACAGGTGATTGATAGATAACCAAAGAGGAAAGTGTTCTTTTGAAATTATTTAACCTTCTTTGTTAATCATTATGTTAGGTTAACCATGTGAAGCCTAAAAAAATGGGATAAATAAAAAAATAATAAAAAAATACTTTTGATTATTTTAAAAGCATGAGACTTGAATGAGGGGTATAATTAAGGGAAGATGTATCTAAAACATTGATTTTGTATTACCAATTAGAAGTCACCCTGTATAGGTACCTAAATGATGCCATTTAGTTATCGTTCGCGCGTGCATTCCGCTCGTAGGTACCTAGTACATGTAGTACATGTCCGTACATTTATTGGCGCGAAAGAGACACGCAGACGGAAATGATAATAAAATGACATCATACTGATGAGATAATGTAAGTTTGACATTGCCTGAAGGTTATTGCATCGTAGGAAAAAACCTAGCATACAAAAATACGGTATACAACGAAATATTACCTTTTTATTTTATAATTTTAAATTTTATTCCTATCTCTAAATTCTTCTTTTCTCCAATTTCGAGACAGATATTAGACTACACTGATTTTATTTATCTCGTTTGTAATTTGGACTTTAACCTTATTCCAGGAGGAGACGAAGCAGGCGCAGTTCCTCTCTCTGGCCATCGTGTACTTCATCTCCGTGCTAATGGTGTCCAAGTACCGCGACATACTCGAGCCGCCCGCGCATACGGCGCAGGAGTGCGCGCGGAGGCCACACCATGGCCATGATCACGGTATGATGGAAACTTGGTGTTTAGATGTTATGGCGGTATATAGTGTTTGCTGCAGATTGCGCGCTTTGTGCGAGCCCTATTTGAGTAATGCTAATTAGGCGCGCAATCTAAAGCAAACATGCGTACGCTCCGTGGTGTCCAATACCGCGACATACTTGAGCCGCCGGCATACGGCGCAGGAGTGCACGCGCAGGCCACATCATGGCCATGATCACGGTATGATGGAAAGTTTGTGTTGAAGATGTTCTAGGGAGTGTGTATGTTTGCTATAGATTGCGGGCTTTATTCGAGCGTAGCATGAGTTGCGTTAGTTAGGCGCGCAATCTGAAGCAAACATGCGTGCGCCTCGCTCCGTACTGATGGTGTCTACCGCAATATAATATGTACTTGACCGCACCATGCGAACGATCACCATAGTATAACGGAAACTTCACGTTTAGAAGATGTCATGTTAGATTTTTGTTGTGGTTTGTGTTAATTTAGCAAAACTGAATATCAACTTATTTCCAGAACCATGCCACTCTTAAACGAGATTTATTCGCGATTTCCAGAAATTGTACTCTCTTAACATTGTATTATGTTTGGAGTGGTGTATTTCAGCGGAAGTCGTCCATTTGTCTATACATATACGTATTTCAAAAAATTTGCGTGCATCTTCATGTAAATCACTGATTAGCAAATTTTGTGTTATTTTAAATAAGATACGAGCTTGAACCTTCGACGACAGCGTATATCAGTTTAATTTTAAAATTCTACATATATACCTACCTAATAAATACCTACATTTATCGTGTTAGTAGGATTTTAAGTGCTAACATCGACACTGTTACCTGACCAACCTTAAACCTTATTACAATGTGATAAGGTGTACTGAAGTAAGACGCCAAGCATAAAGAATCTCGTTCATTGACCCACCATTTCCTATCTCTATCGCACGCGCATAATTATATTGCTCTCCTGCTGACACCGGCATCATCGGCGGGACAGTAAAATAATTATGCGCATGCGTTAGAGATAGGAAATGGCGGGTTTAATGAACAAAATTATTCATGCTTAGAGTTCTTACTTTAATAGTAAATTAAGAGCATTGTTGCTAGTGCATCGACGCGTTGGGTGTTAGGAATATACAATACCTTTGCAATACCTCGACGCGTTGGGTGTTAGGAATATACAATACCCTTGCGCATGTATTATGAATATATAGATGTACTTTATTTTACCTTAGATTCATATTAAAACCTACCCTTTCTACTTATTCTTAAGTACCGTATTCCAACTATTTATAACTGAACCTGTACATATTTCTATTTAATTTAAACGTTACAGTTAGACAAGTAATGTGCACTATGTATGTAAGCATCTTGTTATGTAGTAGAGTACATACTACATCTAAGACACATTAATTCGTATACTTCTTTATTCCTTCATCCATAGTATCCGATTTGTTTAGTATTTACGCCATTTCTTTCGCCTTTTAAGTTTTATTTGCTTTATCGCACTAATGTTTAAGAAAATTTATATTGGTATTTACATATATTATGTAAATTCGAATTGTTAGAAATTTCAGTCAGTAGGTACCTACCTTGTACAGTCGCTGTCAAAATTGATGAAATTTAATGGAATAGTATATGTAGTTAATAATCTTCTTTATAAAACAGTTTCACGTGTACCATAACTTCATTGCTACCTAATTATATATGTATAACAAAAGAATCTATCAAAGCTCTGTTATTTGAACAAGTTGACGTGATTCAATGACAGTAATTTTGATGGTACAATATATTGTTTATAATGTAAGCAGCAATCAAGGTATTAAAATACATGTATTGAAGATTGTTATCAAAAATATTATTTGTTTCAAAGATTTTACTCGGTTAGTAATCGCTTTTGTACTTTATCGTATGGACGTCGACGGCAACGACATATTTTAACGTCACAATAATGTGAGGGACAAAAATGTATGTCGTTTTTACATTACCGTTGACATTGACGTCTACGATATGCCATCACCTATGGAGGGTAGAGGTACTCCATACCATTACCGTTCGCAGTAATAAAAGAGTCTACATAAAATTTCATACGTTTAAGAAGTCTCACGCTTTATTGGGATGGTATAATCTACCGTTGCCGTGGACGTCCACGATAAAATATAAAAGCGGGTTATAATTTTTCGCATTGATGCATTTGACCGCGGCTGTAAGCAAGGCAGTTCAGACTGTGTACTCAAGTGTGTCGTTTCTCCTTTTTTTCACGCCGCTTGATATCGCGTCACTCGGGGGACACTGGTAAAATTGTCTACGACACTCCGTCGACACTCGACACTCGTTCAAATGATTTTTGTATCTGCTTGGTTGTTTGTGGCAATTCTATTTATTGTAATCGAATGTACTTACGCGTCCGGCCGATCTTTTACACTTTTTATCCTTACACTTTACTTCTTTTCATTTCTAACATCCTGGTCCTTTGCCCGTGTATCATGCCCATAAATCACACCTTTCGTCCCCTTTTTTTCTCTTTCACTCGCGCCTACTTTTTTTCTATTTACATCTTTTATAAACATTTCTTGTTTGGGTTGGGCGGGACCCTTTTTTATGTGCCCTTCAAACAACTTCTTCATCTTTTCTCATCTCCTGGTCTGTTTCGACGTCATAATGCGTCACGAAATTCATTTTTAATGACTATCAAACTAATTTATCTCATCTTAAAAATCCTCCTTCCTCCTGCACACATTTCACTAAACCTTTTAATCTCCGTACTTCTAATCTCCTGGTACACTCACGTGCGCGTTTACCTAATATCACCATCATCCCAAAAACTTGCGCACACGCATTCTCTTCAAACTCAAACACTTGACGCACTACAATCAACGTTCATGTAACTTTATCATACCAAAAATTGCGTACATTCTCTTCAAAATCTTACCCCTTACGTATCTCCCTTCCCCTCGCACATCCTAAAAACTACTTACGTACATTCTCAAAATCCTTACACTCTGGCGCACTATCAAAACATCCTCCGCACTCCTAACCTCCTGGTACCATCGCGTGCGCGTTCGTGGGTTTCCGTGGGCGCTCGGCAGGCTCCCGGCCGCTGTTCCCGCAGTGGTCGCACCACGTGTACCCGCAGTTCCTGCCCGGTGCGCACCCCGCCCACCGCCCCGCGCACGCGCACTGCAAGCTCGACTGTCACGCGCACGCACGCATCGGTAGCTACCGCCCGCACGCAGGTAACGCGCTATAGGCGCGGCACTGCAGACGCAAATGCTCGTTTCCCGTTCACGTTCAATCCGAAAATATCTGACAGATGTAAAATTCCAGAATATCAAAACATCTAGGATATCTGAGAAATGTAAGACGGTATTTCGGTAATATACATATACCTACATACAAAACTTGGTGAGACTCAAAAACTGGTCACGCACGTTTTTCAAGTCGAAGATTGCTTGACAAGTTCAGCTCAATAACGAGGAGATTTATCGAGATCCAAAACCGTTGGCTGAGCGACAGACAATCGGCCTGATTCAAATTTTAAGATACGTCAAAAAATTGCTAAAGATACGACATGGACCGGTCGGTCAGTGTCAAAAGTGACGTTTCTTCAAACAAAAACGTGACTTTTGACACTGACATATCCGATCCATATCGTATCTTTAGCAAATTTTTGACGTATCTTAAAGTTCGAATCAGGCCGATTATGGCATTTTCTATACATCTAGCCCTTTGGAGAACAACATTAAGATATAGTCAAGAGACTCTTGACTCTTGTTATTTACTCTTGACAAGAGTAAATAAAAAAAAGTCAATAGTTGTTCAGGTTAAGTGACAACTAAACAACCTCACTTATTTATACTATTCCCATATAGTTTCCCAACTTTTTCGTTGTATGTTTCACTGTGACGAAAAATTGTAACGTACCTGTACCTAAAAAAAAAGTTAATTGTGGTCGAAGTTCGGGAACATTGTTTTATTTTGTATATTGTATTTATTTACCTACTTTAATTTCACTGTTCAAAATTGTACTGAAGAATCAGAAAATACATTACAATATAAAACAGTGTCTTTAGGTTAAGCACCGCTATGGCATTGCTTTGACTTTCGTTTCTTTTTCCTGAGTTGCCTCATCATGTAGTGTAGAAGTAGAAATCATGAATTTAGTCCCTAATGCATGAGTTTAATAGTTCCATTATTTAAATAATCTTAACCTTATGTAGAATGGAATTCTGTACACAATATCAAAACACAACACTACACGCACACACAGTAACACTTACGTTAGAGTGCACAGAATTCCCAACAAAAAATCGGAATAGTTTTAGCTGGTAGAAACACAAATTGTTATTAAATCGTCAATTCTCAGAGGAGTTCAGATTTTATGACATGACCATTTGTGCTTGTATGGCCGGCTTATATCCCAGATATTTAGTAAGATAGTTTACCCAGTAAGGCATAGCTCCGAGTAGGTATCTCCGACCTATCCGCTTTCTTAAAGCAAGCTTTATCAGTGTTGTGCCTCGCCAATCATTCTGCCCTGGTACTGATGGTCACCTCTTCCGCAGAACACAACGGTGATGACGTCGAATACGCCATGATAGTCGTCGACGAGAACAACTCTACTATGAACGAGTTGGACTCTCCGTCTATGAAGGTAAAGTCACTTTTCGTTTGACTATTCGTAACTTGAATTTCAAATTAAAGATGATATTGAAAGGTAGATTTCTAAATTTTATCATATCATCGCACATTTTCTCTCGTAGGTTTATAGATGCTTTAAAATTCGTCAATTTTCTAGTTAGTACAATTGAGTCTACCTAGTAAGTGTACCCATAGCATGTACTCCTGGATTCTGTAGGTATGTCAAGGATAGTTTTAAAGTAATGTAGCATGTTAGTCATGATAGCCTAGTCGTAGGATTACTAAGTAGTTCGATGCATGCAACGTCCTACTAAGAATCCATACGACAATTTTTGTACCCATCCGTGTTGTTTTTGGCAATTTGTTTGCTGGAACCGTGTTTGATGTCGCTCATGAAAACGCTTCTTACATTCGTTTTGTTTTGCTGTTGCAATAAAATAAAAAGGAGACGGAAGAGTCAGATGGAGTCGCGAAAATTGAGACAAGCACGGACGAAGTGAAACCACACGGAGAGAAGCCGGCCTCAGAGACTTCGGCCTCGAGTTTGCAGGCCCCTACCACGCCTGGGGCCTCGCAGTCCCCAAGTTCTGAGAAAGAAGAACCCCTATTTAAGTCCAGCCTTCGGGTGAAGCAACCTAAGATTAAGGTTAGTTGGACTTAGAGGAATCGGCAATGGTTGTTCCCTATTAGAAATTGAGTCTCCTTTGACGGTCCCCTGGACTTCTATGGTTACAGTTCTTTAGCTTACTAGAGTAGGATCAGGTACTTTAAATATTAAGACAGATTAACCAAAGTTTGAAATGTTTAATTTTACGTAATATTTCATCGCGGAACAACGCCTTTCGAGAGTTATTTAAATTTTCACTGGAATATAAATTGCCTGCCTCGTATAACTAAACGACATCGTTTACTCTCGCCCGTTTATGTCATACTCGGCAGGTTAGGTATATCTTATTGCCTTTATATTAACATTTAACATACTTGCCTACTATTGTACTCAAGATCCTACTTTAGCTACTGACCTATTTTACTCTCAATCTGAAATGGTCTCTAACTTCTTGGTGTTTAGGTTGATAATTCCTTTATACTAAATGAATGTTATTGTCCTGTTGTAAGCCTCCAACTGCAAGGTCCAAAACTTTATCCGGGATAACGGTGTCAGTGGTCAATTTGGTTTGTACACATTATTATGGAACTTTAGCGCAATTCTCCTGGTTGGTCATGCAAGCCCGGTAGTTTTATAACCATTTTGGTCAATAAATATTGCAAAAATATGTATGAAGAGTTAAATAATTTAACAATACAATTATTGTATAGTAATAAATAACTCTTTCATATAAATAAGCCAGGCTTGCAATATCCAGTAGGTAAATACAAAAACACAATTAACAAAACACAAGCTTGTCACATGATGTATAAAATTGTCACATCACTTCGTTTCAACACAGAACAAGGTTATCGCTAAAGCTCACAATAATATATTATTCATATATGTGTAAGATATCTTTACCTTTGTAATATATTGAGACAAATATACTAATACCTGTACATACCGCACACCGCACCAGCACTACATATGTATTCAAACTATACACAAGCTAGTTACATGAAAGTTTTTAGTGTTTTATATAGCGTCAAGTAGAAAATTTGCCCATTTGAATGTCAAATACATAAACCTATTGTCAATGTTCAAGAACTTTAGATAAATATTTAGCTACTGAGAGATTTAGACATTTTTAATATTACGTGGATAAGTGTAAGTAAATATTTCCTACCTGAAATACATTGGAATCTATATGACTTGTTTGCATGTGTGCTTTGCTTGCTTTTTCACCTGTCTGAATGGTCTTGATTTTTCACCTCTAGAAATCTATCTAGTCTAGAATCTATCGCACTTCTCACCCATATGTTTCAAGAACCTTACCCTCAATTAGAATGTGTGCTAACATTAATATAATATACTTATACCAGAAAATGATAATTATTATGAAGTATCCTAAGTAAGTATTAATTTGTAATCCGGGCTACCGATTATAAACTATAAGTATTTGTCCGATGTTTTGACGAAAAACCGTGAACAGAAGGGTTCTAGGGCGAATTTTCAAACTCTGTAGTATGCTATTGGCTTCTACAGGATGCCTTATTCAAAAAGATTGAACTACTTATATACATTTTGAAAAAAAAAGCATTAGACTACCTAACGAAAATTTGGCTTAGGTATTGAAAGTCGGATAAAAATGTTTCGTGGTTGCGACAGGATGACGTAAAAAAATGTATTGATTGGCATATCTAAGGTATTTTAAAAGGCCATTAGATGATATTATTAGTAGATTTCAGTCGATATTTGGATATAAAAAAATTAAAACCTTATCTTGATTCGAATGTTAATAAATTGATGTACAGACAATGATTTTTTGATTACCTGAACACACAAAAAAATCAAATAAACGAATCGTTTGAACAAGTTTCAGATTATATAACCTTTATATGGTGTTGTCCCCTGTCGACAGAGCGTGGACTCTATCGAGGACGCCGGATCTTTCCACCTCAACTCGACGGAGACCACCAACAATGATCCTGAGTCTTCCAGCGAGATCGCTTTGGACGATAACAAACATCCGGTGAGTACTAGCCCACTTAGGATCCCACTGCCCTGCCCCCGCCAAGTCGAGCAAAACAAAGAGGCACGGCCGTAGGTACCATCCTTTTCTCGAAGCCATTCAGGCCATTTTCGACGTCCTGTAATTTGTTGGTTAACGTAATTATTCTTTATTTCTCAGGTCAGCAACGACGAATCGTGGACAGACGTGAACCTCAACGAAGACGGGGAGAGAGGTCCCGCCACCATTACTGGCAGGACGAGAGACCACGAGGGCAATATACATGAAGGTATGTGTGAATGGTTCTGCATACCTGGTAGTTAGTGGTACCTTTTATTACTCTCTGTCATTGTCTGAATAGTTCCAATGTCATTTTCAAAGTGCACGCGTTAATCGCTAAATATTTCTGTTGTGTCCTACTTTTGGACTTACTAAAATCAACCAATCAGGCCAATAGTTCGATTTTCTGAATAAGACTCTTACTTACTTCTGTATAAGTTGGTCCTTTGTGTTGCCTTTATTACCTCTGTCATGTGTCATCGTGTCTGAAGAATAGTTCCAAAGAGCTCGCGGTTATAATCGCAAAATATGCGTATTGTGTCTGTTTTTGCTGTTGTACTTACAAAAATCAACCAATCAGGCTTTCTGAATAAACCTTACTTATTTCTGTATACCTGGTTCCTTGTGATACCTTTTATTACTCTCCGCCATTGTCACAAAAGCTCCAAACAGGACGCGGTTATAATTGCGAAATAATTCTATTATGTGACTAAAATCAACCAATCAGGCGATGAGATACCTGAGAGACCTAACTATTTCTGTATACTTGGTACCTTGTGGTAGTTTTTATTGATTTCTGCTATTGTCTGAATACTAGTGAATTGTCTCTGAATATTTGTGTAGCGTAACTTTTTCTTCGCCATTCTAAAATTGTACATTGAGAATACTACTCTCAAGAGCTTCGCAGGCCTGGTATTTTGTGGTACATTTTATTACACCGTACCATTATCTGAAATCAAAACCCGGTATGTTGGTCGCCAAATATGTATCAATGGTGGTGCGTGTAACTCTTTTTTTGTTGGGTGTTTTGAAATCAATGAATTGTGTGACGGTATTTAAGATCCCCAGTAAAGCTCTTACAAAGATGATCTTTTCTGCAAGTCACGCAACTCACGCATCAAAAACCAATGCGAAGACTGCTTTAGTACTTGGTCAGCAGGCTTTCTTGTACTAGGCAAATTTAAGAGGACTTTACTGCGCATCGAAACCTGAGCTGAAAAGCTGAGGACGTCGCCAAGATAAACACTAAAATGAGCGATATACGCTAATATAAAACAAGATAAAACAGATATTATGCCAGGGCCCCAAGATTTATCTTTTGGGATTTCAACGTTTTAGGAATTCAACTTTGTGGTCCAGGCGGCTTAGCACGGTCGCGTTTTTATCCCTTGTCACCATGCCTGTCACGTTCTAACAAGTATGTAAGTGCGAAAGGGACGCGCATAGTGATAGTCGATAAAAATGGAACCGTGCTGAGCCCGCTGGAGGGATTTATCTTCTCAACATTTATTGCGTTCCTATGTTCTTGATTTTAAATTGTATTTATTAATTACAGACATTGAGAAATCCCTTCACGCGCGCAACAACGAGCATCATCATTTGCAGCGGCATCAGAACAGGAATCTGCAGGTTGCGCAAAGACATCTACATCCGGTACGTTCTTTATTTTGAAATAACCAACAGCATAAGCTGCCGTACAGCTGCGTTCGTGGCCCATCAAAATGGACTCGCCGGAAGACCAGCGCCGACTCTTGGGTCAGCATTATGCTGAGGCGAGCCCATTTCGTGGTAAACAATTTGTAATTATGTTTGTATTAAGCATTTAATTTTACTTTTGTATGTACACTAAGTTTATTACGAAAAATAAATGATTTATGATTTAAAAGTTACCAATCACCGTAATAATATTAGAGTAGTATATCACCTCTATCTCCACACTTTTACCAGAGATTTCTCACTGATTTATTAATATACTATTCAATCAAGTAAATTCCTTAAATGTTCTTCAGAATACTACGGGCAAAACGTTTTTAAATATTTCCAACATTTTCAGGACAACGAGACATTAGCCGGCCTAAACGCCATGAACGCCACAATGTCAGCGGACGGCGTATCGCGAGAAGCGTCTCTAACACACAAGTTGGAAACCGCATTAGGACCCGTCTGCCCACTACTACGGGAAATCATGTTGGACTTCGCGCCTTTCCTATCGAAGACGCTGGTTGGAAGTCATGGGCAAGAGCTGCTTATGGAGGGTAAAGGTATAAATTGTAAGCATGGTAGCTCTTTAGTGCTTCTGCTAACTTGGTCTGCTTCTGTGCCCTACTGTGGGAAATGATGTTGGACTTCGCACCTTTCTTGTGGAAGGTGCTGGTTAGAAGCCACGGTCAGGAGCTGCTTATGGAGGGAAAAGGTATAAGTTGTAAGCATGGTAGATCTTTAGTGCTTCTGCTAACTTGGTCTGCTTCTGTGCCCTACTGCGGGAAATGATGTAGTACTTCGCACCTTTCTTGTGGAAGGTGCTGGTTAGAAGCCACGGTCAGGAGCTGCTTATGGAGGGTAAAGGTATAAGTTGTAAGCATGGTAGCTCTTTAGTGCTTCTGCTAACTTGGTCGGCTTCTGTGCCCTACTGCGGGAAATGATGTAGTACTTCGCACCTTTCTTGTGGAAGTTGCTGGTTAGAAACCACGGTCAGGACCTGCTTATGGAGGGTAAAGGTATAAGTTGTAAGCATGGTAGCTCTTTCGTGCTTCCTGCTAACTTGGTCTGCTTCTGTGCCCTACTGCGGGAAATGATGTTGGACTTCGCACCTTTCTTGTGGAAGGTGCTGGTTGGAAGTCATGGACAAGATCTGCTTATGGAGGGTAAAGGTATAAGTTGTAAGCATGATGACTCTTTTGTGCTTCTGCTATTTTTTTTGATCAGTGATCACATTAAACTGAAGACCGCAGTGAGCACTTTCTGACTCCTACTCGGATCTTACTGGACTTTTATTTATCGAAGATTCTGGTTGAAAGACTGGTTGCCTGGTTGGTAAAGTTGTAAGGATGGAAGCTCTTTGGTACTTGTGCTATTAGTATCCTGTAACTTAGACAAGCGGTGTGCTTTTTTATTAGGTATGGTGACTTTTGTAAGAAAGCGGTTCTAACATTTTTAAATAATGTATGTATTTGCTTTGCTTTGTAATAATAAGAATTAATACAGTCAGGCGGGTGTGTAATGTTTAATTTAATTATAAAAAAACTATCATACATTTGTTATAACGCCATTTGATATATTATTATATGTTATAATGTAATTTTTATTATACGTTTCCTTTATTATATTGTGATTTCATCTAAACTGTCATTGATATAATGCTTAGTGTAATATAATTTACAAATAGTATATAGACATGTTTTATAATGACATTTGTTATATTATATTTTTGTATAACGTAATACTTCATACAATTTTATCAAGTATAAATACATATATTGTATAAAAAAATTTGTCATATTTAATTTACTGATAACGTAAAGTTTTACATACTCTTTATAACTAGTACGCAGCCCTACTGCTTTAGCTAGCTATTTTATTCTAGGGAGGTCGCAGTTCTAACCTAACCTAACCAATTTTTTCACGGTTTTCGTTCTACGGAGGGCCCAGTTCAAACCTAACCTAAACCACTTTTTTGCCAGAGTATTTTATTCTACGGAGGGTCAAAGTTCTAACCTAACCTAACCCTCCTTTTGTTAGGTGGTATTCGTTTGTGCGGAGTCACAATTCCAACCTAACCTAACCCATTTATGTCATGCAACTATTATGCCACGTAAATAATTATGTGTAGTCACTTGTTATAACAAATAATATGCTTTAGAGTATGTAATAATTATGACAATGTATATTAGACGAAGTGTAAAGATACCTTATGACCATTATACCAATAATAACATTATGTATACCGTTAATTAGGTATTACGGTAGTATGCCATTTATTACCTTATTCAAAATAACGATATATCAAACTATAATATATGAAAAGTAATTATAACAAATGTAATGCACCCCAGTCAGGCCAGCTATCTATGTTACTTTATTAGCGGAGTAATATTCCGCTACTTTTGCTTTTCTGAAGAAATGAATTTGAAATTTCTTTCACCCTATTTCAGGTCTCCAAACCTTCAAATCCAGCACATCAGTCGTCGAACTGGTCATGCTTCTATGCTCTCAAGAATGGCAGAACTCCCTCCAGAAGCACGCTGGCTTAGCCTTCATAGAATTAATTAATGAAGGAAGATTACTGTCGCACGCTATGAGGGATCACATCGTGAGGGTCGCGAATGAGGCGGAGTTTATATTGAACAGGATGAGGGCTGATGATGTCTTGAAGCATGCTGATTTTGAGGTGAGTTGTGCTAATATAACGGACTGCAAGATTTTGAGTTATATAACGGAATGCAAGATTTCGAAGGAGGAGGTTCTCAATTTATCGAGATTTTTTGTTTTTATTTATCGATTACGATTTGGAAAATTATCTTCTTGTTTGTAAGGGATACTTGAGCAGTTGGTCCCATTGTCTCCTGATGATGAGATCCTGGAGAAATGAAGTGAAATCTTCTTACAGTGAGGTTTTATAGTAAATCGTGCATTTTCTCTAAGAAAGTGACTGGAGTGAAATGCTGATGAAACCATAAAGTGAGGGAAATTGTTTTGTGATTTTTTTTTTTTTTTTTCTAAAAGTAAATTTCATAAGTTCATGTGGTTTGTCTAATTGTACCTTGTTGTTATTAATAATACCTAAAAAAAAATTGCACTTCCAGTCACTATGCGCCCGCACGAGCAGCGAGCGCGCCGACGAGGAGCGAACCTGCGAACGTCTCATCGCCGCCGCGCGCCGCCGCGACCACGCCGCCGCCGCGCGTCTACTCGACAAGCTGCGACATTCTCCAGGCGCCGGCAGTGCCGCGGCTGGGTATGTACCTTATACCTAACCATACTACTGCGATAGATGCACTATTTGCAGTCGCTCTGTACTTGTATGAACAGCGAAGGCGCCGACAGGGAGCGAACCTGCGAACGTCTAATCGCCGCCGCACGCCTGGGTTCGGGGTAGTCATTAACAAAACCCTACCACTGCGATAGATGCAAACCTAAAGGGTAGATGGAGATCTGGGATTAGGATTAGTCAGTATAGTTAGTCATCAATAACTCATGTAAGACTGGGTATCGAGTTTGTCGGCGTTAGTGCCTTATTTGCCTTAATCTCCTTTTCCAGAAGCACAAGTCAATTCTGGAAACTAGACTCATGGGAAGATGACGCTCGGCGCAGAAGACGATTGGTGCCCGACCCGCGCGGGCAGCGGCACGCCGCCGCCGCCTTGTCGCGCTCGCCCGCCGCGCCGCCGCCGAGCGACGCTATACTGCAGGTGGGTTATAATGTCCTAGTACTGTCACAGGTCATAGAAACTGGGTACATGGTTTGTGAGGCCAAAATCTTGACTACTAGAGACTCATAAAAATTAGCCTCAACCGAATACGGAACCTCCTCGTTCTATGAAATTAAAGTCGATTAAAAAGACATCCCTACCTTATCGAGGTTTCCCGCCGGGCCGCCGCCGAGCGAAGCCATATTACCAGTAAGCTAAATATAATATGATATGATTCAGTATAAACCTTTTCGGAGGAATACGCTGATAATTGGTATAGACCTGTGAAGACAGAGCTTAAAATAAGTCTTCCTGATACGAGTAGATTCAAGAGAAGACGTTGGGGTGCGTTCGAGTAGGGATACTAAAATGACTGTCCGATTGTAGCAATTTATCCGACCTACCGATAACGGCAATTCTAGTAAAACAATGGCACAAAAGGGTCGTTCTCTCATTTCGTGCAAATCGGTGATGTTCTCTCGATTTGTAAATTTTCTTTTAAATGGTAAATTTTTGGGTTTTCATGCATTGTGGATTCATTTATTGACACTTTTATGCTAAAGGCACCTTCGTAACCTTATTCCTTTTCATTTAATAAGACTGGTGGTAATGAACTACGCGCTGGTAATGAAATGGGCATGGATGGTAATTTTATCAGTGGACGTTAATGAAACAAACTTATCAAATCGCAATAAAAAAACTTTATTTAACGAAAATTAACATCGCTAATATAATTAACAACATTGAAATCACGTGTCTTAAACGCTGTGCAGACGATCAAGCCGACTTAACAAATACTCCGGCTTGACAATCGCGACTTATGATTTACCACCTAGCAAGGCCTGTTCACTTCCTAAGAAAGTTATGTCCCCAAATAATTGCGCATGTGTGCGCCTTAATCTTCTATGTGTGCGTTGGCCTCCGGGAAAAAGTTGCGAGTAATAAAAATAAAAACATTTTTCTACAGCAACATTGCTCCCAACTCTGATTTAAATTATCACGAATTTTATACAATATTAATCATAAAACGGAACTTAAAACGCTTAAAACTTAATTACATGCGATTAAGTTTTATAATGAATATTTGCTTCCAACTGTCTTTATCAATGTTCATAAAATATATGGAGGGTAGGTACGTCTACCCACCATAATAAAAAATATATTTGTCAATGACTCTGTCCAACTGCTGTGGTTAAAGTTCATAACGAAAATTTTATTTATTAACTCTTTAAATAATACATACAACGTGTACCGCTACGTACCACTTAAGACTGTAAGTCTGTACCTACATGGATTACAGCAATGCACATATAAAATGTGCTAAATGCGGAGCAACGGCTGTTGAAGCAGCCAGAGTGAAATTTACAACTTTAGTGGGTTCAGAAGGAACCGAGTCATAACGCATCTGGAAAGCGTATTAATTAACCGTGAAGAAATGTATGAATACAAGTTGGAAATCTGTGTAAAATGCCGTATGTAAAGTGTAGTGTATCTGTGTGTAAAGTGTAATAGGTAGGCATGCCTAATGTTATTTGTATAAAAGGTACTGAAAACTTTGTGAATGCGCTTTATTAATGTCTATTTTTTTATTAAGTTGCCAGTTGCCAGTTTTCAGTGTATATTTTTATATGTAAAACATTTTTTAATAAATAATATATATAATGTTATAAACATAAACATGCCTTTTATTTAAATCAATTGATAATACCACAAACAAGGGGTAATATTTGCATCTTGCATATATTTCGTGATATGAAGATAACAAATATGTTTATCAACAGAATTACTACCTACCAATACCCGCCAGGCTAAACCGGTTGTCAACTTTAGTTCCATTGGTACACAAAGACGGCGCCACTAGTATAAACGTATAAACGGTTGGGGACATTTTTTTGTATGGAGTTACCGTTCTTCTCCTAGTGAGTATTATATTCTTTGCCACCTAGCTTGTAGCGATTGTCAAGCACAATTTACGTGATTGAAGACGTATTTCGTATTGTTTATTTATTTAATGTTTACACAGCACTACATCAGTCTTGTCACCAACACACTGAGAAACAACATACTTTAATTTAAAATTAACATCCAAATACACTCGACTGCCAATCCATCCACCGCAGCTCCATAAACTCGCAAAATCTCAAGCAGTCATGAGTCAACAGGAGATGCACCAGGAGAAGCCTGAGGGTTATATTTCTAATGTCCGGTACAAAAAGTCTTACAAGCCTCAATCAGGGTCTCCACGAAAATCCCAACAAGCTAAAAGTAGTAGGCTTAAGTTGCGCCTCACCTCCAAAGAAATGAAGCCCAGGGTTCCTAAAATATATATTTTTTGGTAGTACATCTTAAGGAAATTCTTTTGGACCTTTTCCAATCAGTAGAATGTACGTTGACTCGTAATGGATCAAGGCTAATGCTGACGCCTCCAACTTGATTCTGACCAGAACATTGTAAAAAACTTTTATGGGGCAAGGGTCATGGAATTCTCTGACGTTGCGAGTGACAAAGCCTAATCTACTGAAGCTACAGTACCAAGTGCTTTGATGTGGTCGTGAAATGTTAGCCGCGTATCGAATATGACCGCAAGATCCTTTACTGAGACGAATCTTGTTATTACAAGAGTCTATTGATCCAATTCTATTGGCTCAGGTCCAAGAAAATATTGTACATGTGTAGGAAATAGGGCTCGATTAAAACTACACACTTGACACTTAGCCGCATTGAATGTCAGTTTATTATCCCGACTCCATTGGAACAGAGATGAAACATCCTCCTGTAGCAACTTACAATCCTCCTCCTTCTCAACTCAATATACCAATTTAATATCGTCGGCTTAGAGTAGACAACAAGCGTTATGGATAACCAAGGGCAGGTCATTGACCATTATTCCAAATAGGAAAGGCCCCAAGATTGAATCTTGGGTGTCACCAGAACGAGTATGGTACGGATCTGGTACGAAGTGGCCATGCTAGTCGTTGCGTACTGCGGTTGATCTCGCAGATAACTGGCAAAAATGTTAAGCAAATGTGGATTGAACCCAATAGCGTCTAGTTTGTGTAGGAATACATCGATACCCACACGATTGAAGGCTTTTCGGAAATCATAATACAGGACGTCTACCAGGATACCCATATCCAGATGCTCTGAGATGGTGTCAACCAAGGTCAGGTTAGTTTCCACAGACCGTTTCGCTCTGAAACCATGCTGAGTGTTGCACAGGAATAATGGTTGCACTTGTTTTGACAACGTGCCATGGAGTATGGACTCAAACAGCTTTGCTAAAGCTGAAAGAAAAGAATACCTTGACTTTGGGATCGGTCTTACCCGTGGAATCTTCCAATGGTGAAGATATGTACTTGTGGAGAGTAGGTACCAGATTAAGCATGGAGTGTATTGGTCCATTAAAATACTCTAAACACCCCTTTAAGATATATGCAGGTACCTAAGTAGTCTGGACCAACAGCATAGAAGCCCGAAAAACTTACTTTGGTGTTAAGACCCCTTGCATTTTGGTAAATTAGATCCAGTGAAGGTTTCGAATCAGGATTCCGAACTAAGTATTACTGGTTGGTTTTTATCTGACTCCCATTGACGTTGGATTTACGAAATGACCACGATTATCGGGAGTAAATAGTTGGAAAAAAACATGATTCATACATTGTCGAGGGTACTCCTATTTTGAAAGTCTTGGAGTCCCCTTTGAGCTTAAGTTCGTCTACAGATATGCCCGTATGTCCTCCGATCCTCACGCTACATTCCACAGATGGATGAACTTGCGATGGTCCACCGCCCTGAGAAGGTTTTTACACCGCTTTTTACTGCTGGTATCAGTTTTCTGAGATTTATCACGCACGGATTGGGAATTATCGCTTTTGACGGCGGAGGCAATATTATTGCTTATTGGCCTGTGTTTATGTTCTGCCTTTTATTCCAAACATTTGCCCCGTTCTCTACCTTATCGTCGACAGGTATCAGATGATTCCAACTCACTTGGTGTCTTAGTAACGTGTCAAATTTCTTAGCACAGTCCTTGAGTGCGGTCTGGGGCCCGTTTCTCAAAAGCTTGTAATTTGTAATACAAGCGGATGTCACTTTTTGACAGCCTTTGTTAGAAAGGGACTTCCACTTGTATTACAAGTTACAAGCTTTTGAGAAACGGGCCCCTGGTATTATATGTAGAGCGGACGGTTATGTCAATCTACTGCGCTCTAGTCCAAGTAATCCAAAAATCACCAGTTGGGCTCCCCTATATATTATTACATACAGTTTTAAATGCTTATACCAACATTCTATTTATAATAACTTAACCCTCTTTCCATTAAATGCACTGCCTCAATTACATTATCATTACCTTCTAAATTCGTTCATTACCTTCCCTGGCATAATTGGAAGGAAAAGAAATGAATGAAACAGATATGAATGAAGTTTTGGAGGTTTTCGTCGCCTAGGTCGGTTGATATCAGACCTTGATTTCGCAGAATAAGCCACCCGAAAGGCATCCCTAAAACACATCAATTAGGTATAATTTTAATAATGTATAATTGGTACTTAGTGTATAAATCACTAGATGGCGATGAAGATTTATCTGAACCACACTCCTTCCCGACACGAGAGAACGTAGGTATTTTCGTCAAAAGCAACATACGGACGACCGCTGCGGTAGCACGCGGCCAACTGACTGACGAACAATGTGTTATATCCGCGGGAAGTGCTATATACCCTTGCTATATAGCAAAATATAGCTAATCCATTTCTCGCGTCGGTAATGAAGGAATTGCTTGGACCATACACTTATAAGGCTGTAGAGTTTTATTGTTAATTTCTTAGCGTATAATATTATACGATATAAAACATAACTAAATTACTTGTTTACTGAACCAACAACAAGTTTTCTATTTTTAGTATCTTAAGGTTCAAATGGAGGTCAAAGTTATAACTTCACGCATTACATGCAGAGAGGAATGAAAATAGGGGGGGTTAATTGTAAATATAAAGAAAATAACCACCTTTTTAGAATTGTTCATCGCGGGCCTATATACTTTAGGTCCTATGTTACAACCTTGCATTAACAGATATTCGAAAACACCATCACATTTTTGGCAAATTGCAAATAATACCGATTTGCACGAAATGCGAGAATGACCCAAAAGCAGAATTGAATAACTACCTAGTAAATTGGCCAATTGGTCGGAATACTCGGAATCTATTGGAGCTATTGAAAGGATTGGTAAGTAAAGCTGACGAAATATAAAGTGAGCCGATCTTGTTCAAACTTGTTCGAGAGATCGGCTCACTTTATATTTCGTCAACCTTACCTGATCTATGAGAACAAATCTGGGGAAAGCAGATCTGGGGGCCTACCGCGAACCACGTTCGACGTGGTGCCACCCTGTCACACTTACGTACAAATTTACAAGTGCGACAGGGAGGGAACACGTGGAACGTGGTTCGCGCCGTTCGCGGTAGGCCTCAGTCAGATACCTATGTTTTGCGCGCTCAATCAACAGAATCGACAGAACAATTCATAACAATGCAATTGGTGATTTGGAGTCATATCTATTAGTAAATAAAAGAAAGGCACGCTGCTCTTATAACTAGTTAGGTTATGTTATCTTAGTACGAACATCCCTTATAATAACCCTTTTCGGAGTAAAAACGAGGGGTAGGTTATGTTATCTTAGTACCAACATCCCTTACAACAACCCTTTTCGGAGAAAAACGAGGGGTAAGTTGGTGTAATCTGCGAAGACAAAAGAAAAGACATACCTTTAAAAGAACATAAGGTGGAAGGAGGTGGTTTCTGTCGCGAAGACGGCATCTTCATATGGATCATGCTGCTTTGGTAGTTATATGGAATAGAATAGAATAGAAGATGCTTTATTCAAAAACGCTTAATTTAAACTTAACTAATAACACTGACATAGATTGGTTATAAAGCGTTTCTGAAATGGTCTCCACTCAGCATCATGTCCCCGACGCTAGTCTTCCGTGGAGACCCTTTCGAGAGAGCGAAACTATAAGCTATACAAATTAAATATAATACTACAGCTATACAATTTAAATATAATTTTAGTTAAATTATTAAAACTATTGATCCACAATAAAACTGTAAAAACTATTGACCCGTATATAGTAACAGTCATGGGCCATATTTAACCCTTTTCCCACGCGAAAAACTTAGTGAACGTGGATTTTTTTTGGGGTTTTCTTCATGGGGTTGATTTCCTCATGATTAAGGGAAATTACATGATATCTCGATTTTTTATCAGTAGGTATAAAAAACTCACGGTGCATTTCGCCACGCCATGACAGGTTTCCATTTCATGGCTTAACGGGGCACTTGGTAAATGGCCGATAAGCAGAAAACATGTCTGAACTGAGAGCTATAATACGCTACGCCGCGCCGTTTGTCCTGGTACAAATATGGAGCAACTTACAAATTTTTCCCACGCGTACTTACGAGTAACTTTGCGCTAAACTTGCGCATTGTGCATATTTTTTTTCTTTTTTGTGGTTTTCGTCATCTCGCTTGACACAATACAGCATGATGTTATACTACTAGTAGGTTATAGTGCCTTGGTACGTATGGGAATCAACATTTAATCCGATAGACTTATATAACCCGGGGCAAGAAGAAAGACGGTTACTATAAGGTGATCCCTAAAAATAGGACAAAAAATAAAGCCTCCCTTAAGTTCGATAATAGGCTAGCCTCCGCCTTGGCGGTGAAACCCTTATACTACGGACAGGTTATGCGTTCCTAGTACCAATGTAGATCAAATTTAACCCTTTTCCCACGAACTTTGCGCAAAATGCACATCCTGTCCGCATTTTTTTTTTTGATTTTGAATGGGTTGTGGCGTCACAAATAGGAAACCACATTTAACGAGTTAAATCCATGTTTTTCACCTATTGCGGTGTCCCTCTTGTCAGTTACTTAGGACGCTCTTTAGATGGATATAAAGGGTACCATCATCACCAGTGCGAACTTGGAATTCATAAGTAAAATAGACCTTAGTGCGAATACATAAAGTTCACCAAAGGTAAGAATGTTTTCGGCTAGTTTCAGTCTCAAAAACTAAAAAATTCTGTCTATCTTTACCTAAACTCTCCCTTATATTCATTTATTGTTGCAAACTCTACTCATGTGCAATCTCTATCATCTTTCCGCACTGGTAATTGACAATTCTTAAACCTTTGCAATGATAAGGTCCACCGATGGTTAAAAACCTAAAACCTCCCTTTTTCTACCTGCATTTCTAATAAATAAATAAAATGTGCTTTCAGGCAACGGAGGAGCTCCACGCCCGCATCGCGGCGGGTGGCGCGGGGCGGGGGGCACAACTGCCAACGCCGGCGGCCGCTGAACTCCTTGATGATGCTGAACTCCTGGTGGATGACAGGGAAATCGATGCCGATCTTACCGGTAAGATCTTATTTTTTGTTGTCCTTTTCTGACTCTACTTATAAAAGTCATCAAGTCCTCAAACATAAAAGTTTGATAAAAGTAAATCTTAACTTTTTTTGTTGCCTAAGAATACTTTGATAAAATATGGACCACTTGATAGCACGCAGTGTATGTAGAAGGGTTTTTCGCCTTTGCAATTTTGGCAATGTAAACGTCGAGGTGACGTCGAGTGACATCAACCAGGCTACCATGACAATCATGGAGATTTTGACAGATAACAAGATATTACGGGTTTTAAGACGAAACGGGAGCTGAGTTTTAAATATTTTAGGTAAATATACCCGTCTCGCTAACGGAAGCGGCACCTAAAAGTAGTGCGATAAGGACAAGGCGAAAAATCCTGCGTAAAAATCTCAAAAATTGAGGTTTCGTACTCCTCTGTTTCCTCCTCCAAAACTTAACCAATCGTAACCAAATTTGGAAATCTAAGTAATTATGAAATTATCTGTGTCGGACCGTTTTGCTTTTTTGGCTAATTGATATCAGTTTTGAATGCCACGCCTCTCATTGCGGCATAGTCAATTAGGCCATTTTGGCCATTTTTGAAGGGCTCTAGCGCCTTAAAAAACAAAAATATCAAAAAAAGCAAAACGGTCCGACACAGATATTGACAATATTAACCTGTGTTGAAAAAATCATTGCTCTAGCTTCAAAAACCACGGAGGAAAACGAGGAGTACGTTTGTAAGGAGAAATGACCACTCCTGGCTCCAATTTCACCACGGTGACAGGTGCGACAATTGTAAAATATCACTGTTGCTGACGTCACAGGCATCCATGGGCTACGGTTACCGCTTACCATCGGGCGGGCCGTATTCCTGTTTGCCACCATCATCGTATTATTAAAAAAAACTTTATTATATCGGAAAAAAACAGATATTTCTCTTGCTAAGTTTATGACAATTGTCACAAGAAACACTACAATTGTCACGAAATTCCGACATATAACTCATTACCTGTCAAGAATTACCTACAATTCTTCTAAATCTTGATAATTGTCAGAAACTTCGCAAAAGAAATATCTGTTTTTTTCCGATATAATAAAGTTTTTTTAAATAATACAATGATGGTGGCAAACAGGAATACGGCCCGCCCGATGGTAAGCGGTAACCGTAGACCATGGATGCCTGTGACGTCAGCAACAGTGATTTTTCAATTGTCGCACCTGTCACCGTGGTGAAATTGGGGCCTGTTGGCTCTTAACAACACTCATGAAAAAATGTGATAAAATTAATACTTACAATACTGTCCAATTGTACTTACTTGAAGATATAAGTGGCCAAAAAATATAACTTTATACTAATAATACAATTCACATAGTATGAGGGGAGGCCTTTTAATTTATTCAGCATTGTTTGCCAAAAATATAAATTTAAAATTCGGAAGATACACACACAAACTGTGTGGCATTCACCTGGCTATCATAAGATCCATGGAGCTCAATGGGCTCGGCTCATAAATCATTGTATCTTTAGAAATGAGAACTTAGAAAACACCTTTTTTGCAAAGCATTAGGTACAAACAACAACACTCCTGACTACATCCACCGATGTACAGTTAACAGTGTGGGTGATGGTACTAACAGCAGCACTTACCTGAACATCGGTTGAACCTTTCTATCTTTGCAATAAAGGTTTACAAATATGTATGTACCTAAAACATCTGTTATAAATTCGCTAAATAAACAAATGACGTGTGACATCAACCAGGAAATCATAAAAACCGCAGAGCTTTTCAAAAAGGTTCGTAAATACAGTGCCAAGATGAATCTCCAAGAACGGACCATTCTCAAATTGATTGTTGCAAGGCATATAATATACTCGCAGAGTCGTAGAACTTTTGAAAATACAAAGACCCTGTTAACTGACAACTCGTAAACCTTAATGCAAAGAAATACGGTCCACCAGTGGTTGCTATTAGTACCTACTTGTCAATATGCCAAGTAAGTAAACAATTTTTATTGTAAGTTGCAGTCCTTTCATTGTATTTTTTTCAAAATGTATTTTTCTATAAACGAATTCGTTTTACAAATTTTTCCATCAGATCTGTTAAGAGCTCCGTGGTTTCATGGTGCCCTGATGGATTGTCACGCAATGTTTGTTTATTTTGCGAAATTAACTATTTGTTTTTCCATTGTTAGGTGAAGCTTTATTGAAATGTCACTGATAGGTAGCAAAACAATTTGCCAATCTTTATTGAAAATGAAAAGCTCATTTTGAAAAAAATGTGAAAAATACAATGAAAGGACTCTCTAATCAAGGAGCACTGTTGGTCGGTGACTACCTAACCTGTCAAAGGAGGCTATCTGCTTCTTTTTACAAGCTTTTATTTAGTTTCACCTGACCGTCGTTGTCTGTCTGTGTGTAATCAAATCTTGCAAGTTAAATTTGATCCACTTCCCGGTTTCCGATTGAGCTGAAATTTTGCATGCATGTATAAATCAGATGACAATGCAATATTATGGTACCATCGAGCTGATCTGATGATGGAGACAGGAGGTGGCCATAGGAACTCTGTGATTAAACAACAAAACCTAATTGTGTTTGGGGTTTTTAGAATGGACTCGATGAGTGTTGCCTGTGGAAAGAAAAGTACAGTCAGCGATAAAAGCTTGTACCAAAAATATTTTTTTTGCCAAAAACTTATTACAATTAATACCCACATTATTTAGACACAGTAAAACCCCTACTTAATTAATAATTGCTATATAAACAAACATTGTGTGACAAACAACCAGGACCACATGAACATAGCAGAGATCGTTTTTCGCAGGCCCAGTGAACATAAGTACGAAGGCAAGGCTAGTGGCTCCAGGATTGGTCGCTCCGGGCACCGTTTCTTTGACGTCAACGGAGCTGTACTTCGAGGTCGACGAGGACGATCCGGAATATAAGAAGATTGACCCTGAGGTAAGTGGATATCATATCATTATTCTATTTTCAATAATTTACGTATTATCTTCAAGTTATAATAACGTAAATGATTTGAAGTCAGACTGTATCGCCCAGCGCCATCTAGTAGAAATAAGGTGTTTCACTTTGTGGGTTACGTCGCGCGCAGGTGCGCTTCGTTGTAGTTTTCGGTAGTTGCTGAGCTTTGGAGGAGCTAGTTCATGTACATTTCGATAGGTGTCGCTAATTCCTTAATATTGAGCAAATATTGAGTATTTATAAGCGCAACTCAAAAGGACGAGTCTCCGCAAAGACTCCGTCGAAGAAAATAAGCGTTAATTGCGTAGTGGGTACACCACACCCATGATTTTAACATGAAGATAATGCATTTTGAAAATTTAGGTAGATAATGAGAGTACCTAGTCTGAACTGAAAAGGACTCAAGTCACTAGTGTCACTACATCTACAAAAGGCTCGGGGTCTCTAACAAGTTGCAAATGATATCGGCACCACTGATACCGGCACAAATGTTTTTACACACAAACAGTAACGCATGTCGTAATATCAATTACCAGGGTATAATAAGTACTAGGAAGCATCAGTTAGGCCAGATTGAACCGTCCGGGGCCGGACAGGCGCCCCGCGGGCCGCAACGGGACGCCATTGTCCCGCGGTCCAGGACGCCTTTGTCCGGGACAGCGGAGATGCCCCACACGCCGGTCTAGGGAGGGGCACTGTCGATAAACGCACTGTATGATTCAGGTAGTCAGTCGTAATAATATTAAATAGGACCACCTATGAGAAGTGCGATTAAAACAATTTCATTAATTTTTTTCTCATATAGTTTTATTTGAGTCAGTATTTGTTTTTAATCAAACTACGTAGTAACTCAAAAGTAATGCAGTAGCTACATACAGGACATAATACAGGTACAGTTTGAATATAACATTTCAGTATTTTATTTTAAAATAATTATAAAAAAACAGACTTTATATAGCTCTCACTTTAGCGGTTTAGCAAACAAAAATAGAAAGAAAGCTAAGTTTAACTCTAAATTAAGTATTTAAAAAATGCGTAAATTAATAAATATGTGTGTGTGAGTTCCGACTCACGACTGCAGTTTACTCCTTACAAACGATTATAAAATTTAAGATCATAACTTCCCAAATTGACAGTTGTTATTTGTTGACAATGAATAAATAGTGTTTCCATGCAGGGGATGCGCAAGATAAGTTGCACACGAAACATAACGTTACGTACCTAAAGTTTGATTTTATCCCCATACATTTTGATAACCCGGACTTATATATGAAAATCGATTCTTAAGGAGTAAACTCCAATAAACTTTAAAATCTAACATATCGATAAATCTTGCGGCCCGCACTATCATGGCGCCTCGCCGCGGGGCCGTATTGTTCGAATCCTAAGTGCCTCATATTCGGTTACCCGCCTCGCGCTATACATATCGATACGCACCCATCCCATCACTATACCATCCTACAACACTATTTTAACCCATTCAAATTTAAATCTTATGCGTTAAAGTTTAAGGTTGATTTTTGAGTGGTAAGGAAATGGTTGATACGCTTGTTTAGTATGGAAAGGGCTATCATAATTTTCAATTTTACTACTTCTTGAATACACGAGAGTTAATAAATAATCTTACAATGGCGTCGCGCCTTCGAGTTCAGTATTGTCGTGCGATAGTATTCGTAATTTATAATATTTGTTTAATAGCTATAACATTATACTTTTGTTAAAGTGAATATTTTATCGTGTGGGTTTTAGTAATGGGTTGTAATTGTCGTGTCCGGATTAACGGGGTTATTACCTGTTTACGCGTTTACTTTATTATGATTGTTAATTAATTTCGTATACGGTCATAAAATTAGATTATCATTTTACTTTTTAATATAGGGACCGTCGGTGCCCCAAATTAAATAGGTACCCAAGTTGCCATACTAATTGTATAGAAAAGTGGATACATATGCTAGGGACCGACTGTACACACGTGCAATATAACTGATATAGACGTAGTGCATAATTATTTTCCATCGTATTTTCACGGAAACGTACGAACGGGTCTTGCTATTTCAGTCAGTCTCGGTACAAAAAGTACTGAGGTTGACTGCAGTAGCATAACAAATACGAACATTTCCGAGAAAATACGATGGAAAACAACAAAAATGCACTACATCTATAATACCTACTATATTAAAACTAAATTACAGCTAGCATACACAGAAAAATATACATATTATATTATCATTTCTTTATTTAAGTAGGTACATGTCGTAAAACGACAAAGATCATTTTTTTTAGCGCAATTGCGATCATTACTTAGATAATAGTTTGAATATGTTTATTATCTTCGCTAAATAGCAAATGAATCCAACTGACCCCGTAACTACACTAAAGTAAATTACCGGCCTAAACCACAAGCGAGAGCGGGTTGGTATTATTTGATTTCTTTGTTACAAAAATCTATTTAGCTTATATTTTATTTAATCCGAATCGCATAATAATTAATCACAAGCAAAGGCTCTGATTGTCCTATAAAATGTATATACATATATATATTTTTGTAATTAGACAATTTTCAACTTTTTGATTTTATGTAGAGATTGTCTCATAAATTTGTAAAACAATCTTATTTAAAAGCTAAAAGCACCGAGCGTAGCCGTAGGTAATCTAACGAGTACAATATTGAGTGCCACGAATTAAAAACCACTTCGAACATAATAAAGAATGAGCTATGCGAAGCAGTAGATTATCTTAACTTCCTCATGCCATAACAGCATTGGATATCGTATTCATTTGCGCTATAAATTCCAAATTCAAAAACTCGTTTTGCTATGGGAATGGAGTTGACCGGTCGAAGTATTTTGTGGCAGCATAGGTTTTATCTGTCAATCTGAAAGTAATGTCAGATTTTTGTTATTGTTTTTTTTTAATTTTATGGCAGGGAGGGAAATAGATAAATTCTATGCTGGCGTTATCAACAAAACCTTTGCCGGTTACCAACGCCAGTACCTACGTCGGCTATGCATGGCGGGGCAGAAAATTTAGTTTTTTTTTTGTATTTCCTCTACCTCTACAAAATCAAAAATCCGTTTTACTTTACAGATCCTTTAAAACGCTTTGAAAATCTCTTCACGCTCTTTCCCAAGCCTCGCACCCGCACCAATACCGATTTAAAAGGTTATTTTTCATTGCAAAAACTTTAAAATGGCGTTTAAGAATCGCTTTCCGCTCACTCTCATACCTCACACCGCATTAATACCGAGTTATGTCCAAGATATTATTTACTGCGACTAATCCGACCGATTTCGACGATTGTAAATTGAATTCGTAATGGGCTATTTTATTTGTTTATGCTAATGTCCCGTTTTAATTAAACGCGGTAGAGAGGGACAAAAAACACATTCCGGTGTCGCCTGTCGATTTATTATAGCATATATCATAATTAGGACTTTGAAATATGTTTTGTTAGTTTTTCTTGAGTTTTTTTTTCTGTTGCTCTGGGTGGCATGCGTGTTTTGACTTTAATTTTGTTTGTATTAAAAGATTTACAAAAAAATCGCTACTTTATTTGGAACACTTCCTTGTTTATATACAGGATGATTCTAACTGAATATCTTAGAATGCAATGATTCATTTTTTCAATATTAATGGGTCAATAACTTTTTAAGTACATAAGAGTTAAAGTTACACCGATTATACGTCTTTTCTGTAAATATCATATAATAAATGGGTTTTAAAACTTAATTTTCTTACAAGAGTCATAATATAGCTATGTCAAACCTTCTTCTAAAAGCAGTATGAAGAAAGCGTTAATAAAAGATACACTAACTATAAACTAAGTACTTCTATTATATTGTGTACAGAAAAAAAAACTGCTTTCCGGAAAGTTTTAGACCCGAATTAATGTATGAATTTTACTTCAACATTTCCTAATCTAATTTTAGTCTAAGACTATTTCAACATTGTGATAAAACCTTAAAAATATACGTAAAAACGCGTATAAGTAGCCCCTCTAAGGTTGCTTTATGTCCATGGGAGACGGTGAACGCTTCCCATCTAGCAGCTCGTCTGCCTGTTTACTATCACATAATATATAAAAATAAAAACAATTTTAACAATAAAATAAACGTTTTAGTTAGCCGCTAGGTCTTGAATGATCCCATTCGCCGCACTTCTCTTATTACAACCCTGAGATAGTTACCATATTATTACAGTAGACTGTCCTATAATTATCTAGTTAACTGGCTGACCGCCGCGAAAAGATAGGTACAGTCGCCAGCAGCATAAATAAAGAAAAAAAATAATTTGACGACCGGTCTGGCATAGCGGGTAGTGACCCTGCCTGTGAAGCCGATGGTCCTGGGTTCGAATCCCGGTAAGGGCATTTATTTGTGTGGTGAGCACAGATCCTGAGTCATGGATGTTTTCTATGTATTTAAGTATTTGTATAATATATATATATCGTTGTCTAAGTACCCACAACTCAAGCCTTCTTGAGCTTACCGTGGGACTTAGTCAATTTGTGTAAGAATGTCCCTATAATATTTATTTATTATTTACTTATACAGGTATTATGCAACAATGTTACACAAATCGACCTAGTCCCACAGTAAGCTCAAGAAGGCTTGTGTTGGGTGTCATAAGACGACGATATGTATGTTGCAGCCATCTGGTTAAGTTAGCCAGCAAATTAGTCGCCTAGGCCGATAGAAAATCACTCAACGTTTAACAACTTGACCTATTGAAAGTCAGCTCTTTGAAAAGACGATAGATTTTATAGAGCTCTTTAAAAAGAATTATGGAAATGTTAAAAAGAAACTTATTCGATTTGTCAGTACAGAAGATTTCCTATTATAAACGCTTGCATTAGGGACCCAGTTAAAAACAAATGCCAATAGGGTATATTAGGCAAATCATCATATATATGTAGACGTAGTGACGCATATAATCATCAATGACACATGCGTCACTACGTCAATCACATGGCCTACACGTGGAAACACGACAATCGAAAGTTCGGTTTCTGCCTCTCTATCACTCTTGCTTATTCGATCGATAGAGCGAGGCAGATAAAGAAATTTCGATTTTCGCGTT
This sequence comes from Cydia splendana, assembly GCF_910591565.1. Lineage (NCBI taxonomy): Eukaryota > Metazoa > Arthropoda > Insecta > Lepidoptera > Tortricidae > Cydia > Cydia splendana. The sequence goes on from NC_085970.1 coordinate 1,257,509, forward strand.
TCGCGGTAAGCCACCTGTAAACGAACACCAAAGTGAAAACTTGTCAAAAAACTGTTTAAGGCCTAAGGCCTAGTATGTATAAGTTACTCTATGGTTTACTAAACAAATTAGTGCTGCACTCTGGCGGCAGAACATAGCAGTAATACTCCCTTATACTTACAGAGTTACTTGCTATGTTTTTAATGTTTTACGATCTGATATTGTCGCAAAAACCGGAATAATTTTTCCCTGCCGTCCGCTTGCGTTGTGGACAGTACCGCACAGCGCAAAAATAAATGATACGTACTTACATAAAGAACCGCACTTATAGGCCACCTAGCTCTCACGCAAGCCATGCAAATATTACGGTCCAGGTATTTAGTGGAGGCTATATGCTGGTATTCATTGAATCCTAATTAAAAGTAGAAAAAACCTCTGATCGCGGCAATTCGCAGTAATCATGAGCACTTTACTGGGGAGATTGCGGTGGTATTTACTTTAAGTGCATCGGGGTTAGTTCGAGAATACAATAAATTATTAAAAATCTTTTTATCTAAAATTATTTTTTGATACTTCTACCGTTGACTGTATTTTTCTTTCAACGGGCATGAACTAATACTGATCGAGACAATTCTAACAAACCAAAACACAATTAGGTTGCGTTGTTTTATCACAAAATTTCTATGGCCACCTTCCTACTGTGTCCATCATCATATCAGTTCGATAATAATGCATTGTCACCCAACTTACATAATATTACGTCACATATATTAGGTCATTACCTATGAAATTGGCGTTTTGTTCGGAGAATTTCAACGAAACTCGAATTTCCATACAATTAATTTTGCGGATATTTTTTTGATGGCTAATTCAAACCAAACAAAATTTTTCCAGTAATTTTTGACACCTTTAAGGTATGTTTTCAATATCTCCATTTCTTGAAAATTGGTACCATTAGAAAAATATAAGTAATTTTAATACTCGAACCGACAGCACATGAAAAGACCTATTTTCAAGGCTTAATTCTGAACACTTAACAATAAAAAATAACAATTAATTGCTGTCAAGCAGTTTGGCGAAATCATATTGTAGTTTTATTGTAATTGTGTATGTACTTTTGTAAAAAAAAAAAAACTAGGATCAGACTTATATCTATGAACAAAAACGCCAATTTCATAGGTAAGGACCCAATATATGAAGTTTCAGCTCAATCGAATAAGGGGTCTAATTTAGCTGCAAGATTTGACGCGAACATACGTACAATGCTAGTTAGATAAAAGCTTGTAAAACGCGTATGACGTCACCCAATTTGAAAGACCTATTACCTTAAAATAAGGGCAGTGTTAATAAGACAGAGTAGGTACATGGGAGTAGAGAGAGGCAAGGTACTCCGATAAATCTTCGGGTTCATCAAAGCCATTTGCTGCAGAAAGTAGCTGTAGGTGTACGTGTGCTGCTGTGACATTCAAACCCAAGTAGCTTCATTTTGAACTATACCTACCTATTTTGATAAAGCATTCAATGCTTGATGCTTTGTAATTCGACACGTGCATGTGTCGAATATACAATTAAACGAATGCAATAGGTATAAGGGAAAATATCTTATTTTGTGACTTCAGAATCCAATCCGTATTCTTTCTACATAACCAAATTACCTCAATGCACCGCACCTTATTTATTTATAATATATCCATGACATTATGTTTTAAACTGGAATTGAATGTGAATCGGATTCAAGCAGTTTTATACTTACACATAATTTGCAGTTCAACTAGGTGCAGTTGGCGTTATAAATATGGACACATAAATATGTATAATATCTTTCCAATAGTAAAATTTAATACCACACGACCACTTCTTTAAAACTATCCTGGAGGGGCGGATAGGACGCAAGCGGGGAAGAGGAAAACCCAGACGCAGCTTTTTGGAGCAAGTGAAAGAAAAAGTAGGGCCAGGTCGTGTCGTATCAAAAAGTCAAAGAGCTGGCGCAAGATAGGGAAAGCTGGAAGATACTCCACCGACCAGAGAATAAGTTAATGATGATGAGTAAAATTTATCACTACACTTTATAAAACAAAGTCCCCAGCCGCGTCTGTCTGTTTGTGTGTTTGTTCGCGATAAATTCAAAAAGTACTGAACGGATTTTCATGCGGTTTTCACTTATCAATAGAGTGACTCTATAGGAAGGTTTAGGTGTATAATTTGCTAACCCGTGCGAAACCGGGGCGGGTTGCTAGTTAAACTTAATTAGAAATGCCATATATAATACCAATTGGCATTCGGCCACATCCACATATCATAAAAAAGTAAAGTTTGAGATTAGATAAAATCGGGCTAACTAGGATATCATAGCATTGTTCTCACGCACTACCATATCATAAATAAACATATTACCACTGACAGCTCCCGTATACCTGACACGTGTCCGAACTTGACATACCATTTATAATACCCCAATTTAAAATAACCCAATTTCAATCCTAAACCTTTTTAATAAGGTCTAATTTCAATTGGTTTCGAGAGTTTTTATTTAGTCTACCTGTCGTTTGTGCGTCAATTTTATGTGAGATTTGTGGATAAGGTTGTTTTGATTTTGACTTTCTATTTCTGAGTATGGGTATCGAATTCATGTATTAAGTTATTTTTTAAACACGGTGGTAATTAAACAAGAGTCCAACCCGCCTTCGGTAACCCGTCATAGGGAATATAGGGATCGTCAAAATATAAAATCGAACGATAAAATAAATATTGTATTTTGCAATTAGAGTTGCATCTAATTTTTTTTTTATTGATTATCCCACTCCTAATTGATTGTCTCACTGCTGGGCAAAGGCCTGTCCCCTTGACTTTCGCGACTCCCGATTTGGTGTTTTAATAATAGGTACATATCAAAACAAATACGTAATCTTGCTTAGAAAAGTAAAGAAATATTTTAATAATTTGTTGTTTTAAACATTTAGTTAAAGAAAATTGTAATAAATAAGCACTGATTGAATTATATTTAGTCATCATTATCAGCGTTAATATAACTTTAGTAGGTACGCGGGTCCAATTGAAGTTTGCATACAATTAGATGGCTTACTGATAGTTAAGACTGTACTGTGAGACTTTGGAAGCGATCAGAATACACCCGAGGTTAGGCGCCAGATGGGGATAAACCCCCGCTGCGCGATAGGCATCGGTTCAACCACGGATCCCGAATTCCGATTGCGCGGCGCGGGCGCACGCGAGGCGAATTATTGGTCGCCACTGTAAAATTACTACAAAATTGACTTTTTTTGACTTGAATTGACAAAAGGGTTCTTTCACAAGTCCTTGAGAACCATAAATCCAAGCTTCTGGAAAAATGTATTAAACTTAAAATATTTGGCAGTTTTATGCAGTCACGTCTGTTTACCTATTAAGAGTAACGTACGCTAATTTGCCACTATCGTGGTATTCAAAAAAGTTTTATCCATTACGAGTATCGGTAGCGACGTTAGCAGTACTTTTTAATGTCGATCAAGACATGAAATCTCGTTTCAAGCAGTGCGTGTTTGAAATATGGAAACAGACGTAGGGTGAAGCTATAGGCGAGCGTAATTTTGTGACTTGTACGCTGCGTACTCAGTGGCGGATTTGCCCTAAGGCCCAGTAGGCCCGGACCTAGAACGGCAAGATATTACGGGCGGCAGCAAGGCGGCAGTCTATATACACAGGTGCTGAGAAAGGGGCAGCTAGTAGTTACTACAGGACCTAGGGCGGCAAACATTGCAAATCCGCCACTGTGCATACTTTCAGCTGCAGAAATTCTAATTGTATGTCGGCAGACAACTCACTTTGCGTCGCCGTGTGAACTAAACAGGCGTTTTGTATGAAACCGAATGCACCCGAAATTAAGCAGACGAAATTACGCGACTCACAACTCAAAAATTTACGCTGTCTGGTTTCACCCTTACCCTGGTTCTTTGAGTCTGCAACTTGTCGTCCATAGGAATGACATTATATCGATGTGTCGCTCGCTTTTTGTCTCTCCAATGCAGATTTTTATCGCGTCTGTTAAAGTTAACTAGATATATTCCACCCACTCTGTTACCTGACAAGAGCTCAACCTTATTTACAAGGGCATAAGGTCCAAAAATAGTCAGTTTTATGTAGATCGTAAATTCTACGGTTCGTTATAGTTACGACACGTCTTGTTCCGATCAGTCGTAAAGTTTTTATGTCACAGTTTTATATTTTGTCTTATTGAGGGAATAGTATTAAATTTAATTAAATACACAGTGCTTAACGCGGTAAATGATAGTGTCGTTTGTTATGTTTACTTTTATAGCGTATTTTAAGATCTATTTTATTCTCGAAACACTCGTTGTCATTAAGTCATTTCTTGATTGAATTTAAAATCCCATTCAACTATTAGAAGGAATCTTTGTTACTAAGCCCCTTTTTGACAAACATCACACAAATCATTCCTATGACACCATAAAAAGTATGTACTAAAAATGTATAAATACAATAAATAATTACGTCTTAGATATTTTCTATAATTCGAATCTACTTGGTAAACTCATACTCGTAGTTCTGTTTATCCCAAAATTTGCCTAAAACTTCCGAAAAGCCCCACACGATGTTGCCTCCATTCCAATTTCCTCATCCTCCAGGCCCCATTTGACTTGACATTCGTAACATAAGTGAAATATTTGTTGGTTATAAATCAGGGGTACCTCTTAATTAGTCACCACACACGGCGGGCGCGTTAGATAATTACCAGGCTCGCATACCGTGGCGAAAGTATGTAATTTTGTTAAAAATCCTAAATGACATGCCTACGAAACACGAGAAAAATAATGTGCGCTCTTAAAATTACATCATGGGCAATCAAGGTTGGGGTAAATTAGCAATGGTAGGACATCTCTCGATTCCTTAAAGAAGCCCACTGATTACCAGTTCGCCGGACGATATCAGCCTGTCAGTTGAACGCAAAATTTGACAGCTCCGAACAACTCACAGGCTGATATCGTCCGCTTAATACCTTTGTAACGAAAAATCAAGCCAAATTGGCTCCGACCTAATCAAAGCTATGTTTTGTGAACTATCAGTGCTATCACTGAAACTTTCTAGATCTAGTTTCATGACCTAGGTAAGCTACTTATATTAATGATCAATGAATGACGTTTCGATACTTTCGATCCCTTTGCAGCACTCGCGTTTTCCAAATTTTTATAGCATTAAGAGAGAAGTCACTAGGCGTCACGTGATTGCTTCCAATTGTTTGTAAATAAACTTAAGTTCACTTTTTGTCAAGAAATGCGCTTGCACAACCATTCAGAATAAACTCGTCCCGAGGGATCTAAACGCGGGGCGGAACCGCCTAATTGCCCCGCCGAGACGGTCATGTGTTGCTGGTTAGGAAGGAAGGAAGCTCCCGAGAGATGGAAAAAAATAACAAAATGGTAATGGCGTGTGAGATACTTTTTTATGTAACCTGTTGGGTTGTGAATATTTGAGGACAAATTTAAACAGAAATCTTTGTAGTCTAAATTAGTCACTGCCCGCGACTGCGTCCGCGTAGGAATCGTTAAACTGCTGCCGCTCTAAGGCCGCGTTTCCACCAGAGGTGCGAACCAATTGAATCACTTCATTTAACTTTCCTCGCTCAGTGTGAAGTGATTCTATTGGTTCTTACTTAACAAATACATCCCTCGCTACGCCTCCTCGCACATCTCTGGTGGAAACGCAAACTTATACATCTGTCGGCGACTGTATCAGGCCTAGCGATTTTTCGTGCAGACAGAAATAGATTATTGATTATTTCCAAATACCATTTGACCTTAAAACTAACTTAAAAGTTAAATGAATGTTTCCATCAGTTGCGAGATCACATGATACCTATGATTCTAATCGCCTAGCGAGTCCTGAGTTTAAGGGAACCATTATGAATTCCTACGCATATTTGTCGGGCCCTAACCAAGTAATAATCGTTAGTAGAAAACGCCAAATTAACTTAAATAATACAGTAGGGCTAAGATACTCGGCTCTTTGTCATTTGTCACCATGCCTGTCACGTTCTAACAAATATGTAAGTGTGAAAGTGACGCATTGCATGACAAGTGTTAAAATGCGACCGTGATATAGGTACAGGTATATGAAAACGATGACGTGATTTGTCGTCGCATTTGTCACACCGGTACATGCCTATATATGGCTAGGGTCTGGTTGTCACGGATCGATCGGATCGCTCAAGTGTACGCAATAGTAACACGAGATGCCTCGTGCTTCGAAGTCGAGTCCTGACCGCAAAGTTTGCTCACGCGATGAACTTGTCTCGTTCTGAGAAATTTTGATACGATGTTATATGCTGCATACACGCTATCTTTGTTAAATTTTTAATAGGTATACTTATAGGAGATTAAGTTTAGTATTTTGCAGGGCAATAATCATGGCCTAAATTTATTCAAAGATTAATAAATTACTTAACTACGTATTTTAGTGTTTCTACAAGAAGCATAGGTACGATTAAATTAGTAATGTATACTACATATTAGCTCATTGAGGGCGTTAATAGAAAAATATCGAAACATCTCCAACGATTCTTGATTAATATAAGTGCCCTGTTTTAAATATTTTAATATGTTAGAATCGCAAATGAGTTTTCTAATTAAAATTGTTCCCTTACGTCTGGATGGTCAAGTTGTAATATTTGATCAGTAAACTAAACAAGACCAGGTTCCGAGTCTAGTCCGCCAACGCAAAATGCTTTTAATTATGCTTTGCTATTTGTAGTTATTTATCAATAATGGTTCATCTATATTCAAAAAATGATATTAAACTAGCATGTTTACTATCAATGTGTTTTTCATGATTCCCTTTCATTAAAGCATACTATTCTTGGCGTCCAAAGGGTATATTTAAATATAAATATCCTGTGTATATTCCGTTATTCCAGCGATTATTCATAACGCGAAGCCACAACGACTATTAGACACAATCGTGATGCCGTCTCGCTACCAAACAGTCATATCCTCAGTCATGATGTACATCTACATATATTGTTTTTTTTTTGTCTCAGAAAAACTAGTTAAGTTTGATCTTCAATTCATTACAGCTGATATACAACTTGGGGTCAAATATGACTGGTAATTAGAAGCGATGCGCTCTGTGGATACTTGGAAAGTTAGATGCCGACCGCCGCCGAATATTGATGCATTAAAAGGCGCGTTAAATCGTACATTTTTTTATCGCGGCGCCGACATAGCGACACGTACCACCAAACAATGGGACGATAAACTACCGCGCGCGATATCAAAATAAAGTCATCTCACACGTGATAAGAAAACCATCAAATATGCTAAATGTTCTCGGAATCGCTTTTCGAAAATCGTGTGAGATATTCCCGTATGAATTTCTCACAGAATTTGCTTTTACAATTTGACGTTTTGTACACCGACTGCAAGTAAAGTAATACTTGGAACTTTATTTGCATCTACTTGTCAAGCGTTTGTAAATAAGTAGACTACTGGCTTTGATCCGCGACTTCGTATGCGTTAACCTGTTAAACGTACTCGTATACAAAATATACTACCCATTTAATCCATGGGATGTATTCTGGAATAAGAAGTATGTATGTCGTGGTATGGTTGACGAAATATAATTTGCACCGACTCCCGAAGAACTTTTATGTCGAATACGACACAATACCTACGAATCAATCGGTGCAATTTATGTTTTGTCGATCATAATCCAGGTTATAAAAGTACTAGTGTCTTATCTTGTACAGTCGTCCGTTTTTAAACTACATTTCGATGAAGAAGGACCAATCGTCGATGTATGTTCCGCGTTTAATTCATTCATAAGATAAATATCTGCCATTCCCTGCAATCTGATCATACATTATCTATCATCGTTGACGTTGACACTAGCTTTTCCCTCAAACAAATCATTCACAGACAAGCGTTGTCAGGAGGAATGTTAGCGGGCTCAGGCCACCCGCTGCGCGCCCTGCGGCACCCACGAGGCGAGAGGCCAGAGTACATGGCGAAATTGCGTACTAACAGCAACAATATCCTCTGATCATCGATGGACCTTAGGTCTTTGTAATAAGGTTTCCGTATTATCAGTTGACGTGACAAAATAACCTTCGCAACGTAACGATGACTTCTGAAATGCGATCTTAGGTTTGATTTGAATCGTAATGGTAGTTATCTCAAGCGGATCTTATTGAGCAAGATTCTACGAGTACTTGTTAACGTTTTAGCACAAATATTTTGAGAGAATTCATGTATGAGGGTGAATCAACTTTATCTTGTCGCTCGTCGCCATGATTACGAATCCTTGGTCAATCTTTTAATCGTAGTTTTATGGCATTTAAATTAACCAAAGATTCATTTTTGTGGTACTTATAAACCTTTTCCACAATGAGCTAATCTTACAAGAGTTCTTTTAACAAACTGTGCTACTATTTTTGAGTGGGTGATGAGACAGAATAACAACAAGAAATATTTGATTCATCCGAATATAAAACAATAAAAAATTGTCCGGCTAACGGAAAATGATTCGATGAGCGAGCGAATTTTTGTCTCACCGAAGATGTAACTCGTATTCATTGAAAACAAAATATTTTGATAGTTTGCCGCTAAATAAAAATAAGTAGATGTTGTACAGTCGCCTTCGGATATATCGGAGCGGCCAAGGTGCTCAACAATATCTGAACATGCACTTTAACGACTTAATAATAAAGACTTTGTTCGGATACATATTTGTAAACGCCTTAGCCGCTGTGATATGTCTGCCGGCGGCTGTACTGAATCTATACATTACCGATACCTGCTTTTAAATAAACCAAATGACTACCGTATTGCTCACTCCACAAATCAATCATGTATTTAATGAGACGATCTTTGAAGTACAGAACGTGCTCATCTATTACAGTCGGACGTTATACCGGGTTCTTTCTTACTCATTACTTATTATTAAAAGTAGCTACCGTTACTGTGTGGTTGGGTTTGGAAGATTTAGATAGGTTTATGAAGTTTTCATAGAAATCAATCGATTTTATTGGTTTAATATTTATATCTAGACGTTTATAGCTCAAAAACTTGTCTTACATTTCACTTACGTTCAGAGACCGTTATCGGTATTCTGACTACCGGTTTTAATTGAGGTATTACCGGTTAAAATTGAATTTTGGTATTTATTTCGCTAAAGCTCCGAATAGAGGTATAACAATACCGGTATTCAAGAATATGATCGGTTTAGCCAGTTGACATCGAATACTTACCTCTATTTGATATTTTAATCCTAAAGCTATTACCTGTCGGTGTCAACATACTCGAGTGTTTGTTTCTGCAAAAATGTGTGGTGTTTGCCGTATCGTTTAAATGTAAGAATATTTTGCACTTTGAAATTACGTTTCCATGTGCAAGTGCGGATTTTTTCCAAAAAGTTGGAAAAGTTCTCGATAATTTCAGGACGATCTCTGACGAGCCCCAAGCGAAGCTTTTAAACGAATGCCCTACAACTCCTACAAGCACGTGCTGCATATACACCTAATTCAAACTGTTAGTAACAGAATAATTCAAAGACAAAGTGGGCTCGACGAATAAAAGGGAATTTAAAGAACAGTACCTGGTCTATGAGAATATTTACTTGGCAATCCCACGGAGAGCGGGCCCGCTGAACTTGTAAAAATCTTCTTTCTCATAAAGTCTGTCACTGTCGGTATAACTATGATGCTGAAGGCAGAAGAGACTGGTTTTTTGAGTTTAAACAAATTCATTCCAAGGGGACGCGTAGTCGGCCATTACCGCCATTGTCGAAAGTAAAGGTTTTTTTTTAATCTAAAAGTGACTGAATGAAGTTTCGAATGACGGATATCCGGTAAAAAGAAAGAATGTAAATTTGAAGTACAATGTTGCTAGAACAAATAATATATTCCTAAACATACTGCCCGGGAAGAAATCTCTAAGATTTCTTAAAACATGAATACGAATTATCAGCTATATAAAACTTAAAAGAGAAGTACACTATTCCTTAAAACTAGATATGAAATTTATTTGACTATGTAACAATCAGTGCTGGTAAGGAAGAGGACAAAGTTTAGATACAGGGCGAACTAAATTATTGCCAGTACTAGTCTTTAAAGTGGCTACGCGTGCTATGCCATCTCGTCCTGGCGACAAAGAGACTATGCGCGCTAACTTCCAACAGTAAGGAGTTGTGTTCTCGTTCATAATGAGTACGATGTCATTTACCTTTAGGTTTTCAGATGGTTTGAACCACTTATTACGACCTTGCAAGTGATGCAAATATTCTACATTGAAACGACGCCAGAACTGTTGAGTTAAATTTTGAAGAAGTTGCCACCGAGACAGTCTATTCATTTTTTCATTTTGTATGTCATATTCTGGTAATGAAACCATGTTATCTCCTATGAGAAAATGGGCTGGTGTTAGTACGTCAATCTCATCAATGTCGTCAGAAATTGGACATAAAGGTCTAGAATTCAAAATCGACTCAACTTTACAAAATACACTGCTTAATTCCTCGAAAGTAAGAACAGTTTCACCCAGAATGCGCCTTAATAGTAATTTAGACGATCTTACGGTCGATTCCCAAAGTCCTCCCATACTTGGAGCAGAAGGAGGGTTGAAATGCCACTTAAGCTGATGTTTGAGAAAGTAGTTTTGTACATCAGATTCAACGGTGCACCGCTTCAAAAAAGAATAAAGTTCTTTTAGGTAATTGTTTGCTCCAACGAAATTGGTGCCACAATCAGAGAAGACATCAGAGCACCATCCTCGTCTACTAATAAACCGAGTAAGACAGGCTAAGAAACAATCTGTAGAGAGATCCGATACTAGTTCCAAATGGCACGCCTTCGTGACCATGCAGACAAATATGCACAAATAAGCCTTCGTGATTGGAGCACGTTTTAACTTAGATGTCTTTATTAGGAAAGGACCTGCATAGTCTACTCCAACTTTTGAGAATGGTCTACAAGGCGTGACTCTTGATGGAGGTAAATCAGCCATTAAATAATCAGCAGGTTTAGGATTAGCCTTAAAGCATTTGTGACATTTACGTATGAGTCGTTTAATGACAGTCCGAGCCGATAAAATCCAAAATTGCTTACGCAGTAATGACAGCAGCACGGGCACTCCCACATGCAAGTACAATTCGTGATAATAGTTTATCAACAAAATTGTCAAATGATGGGATTTCGGAAGGATGACTGGGTGTTTCCGTTGTGAGGACAAGTTTGTATACTTCAGTCTTCCTAACACTCGCAGAAACCCCTCTGAGTCAATAAAAGGAGTCAGTTTTCGAAAGTTAGTCCGGTGAGGTAACCCACGTTGCACTAATTTTATTTCCGTGGCGAAAACTGAACTTTGGACAATTTTTATTAACGAGTATAGGGCGTTACGCCATTCGACGCAAGTCAATGGACCCACTCGTTTTGAAGTAGGATTCTTCAAATTATGAACAAATCGAAGACAGTATCCGTGGACCTTCACGAGCTTGTGAAGGGAACTGTATTTTAACATGAAATCTGTCGCATCTACCTCACAAGAAACCTTGTTCACGTGGGCAGTAGATATCACGTCCTCCTCAGGATCCGGAGAAATCGTTTTTCGCGCAACGGTATCTTCGGATGGCCAGGTATCTGGCGCTTGCTTAAGCCAAGGTGGACCCCACCAAAGAGGATGTGAGCCAAGCTCCGAGGGCATCAAACCTCGGGAGGCAGCGTCTGCAGGATTCATTGAAGATGGTACATGTCTCCAGAAAGAAGGAGACGTGTTCGCTAATATTTGAGAAACTCGGTTTCCCTCAAACATTTTGAGCTGATAAACAGGTGTGCGAATCCATGACAATGCAATGCTCGAGTCAGACCAGATTACAATGTCGTGGGCAACATTAATCAGTCCTGAAGAATGTTTGGCAAGTTTAGACGCTAGCAGGGCTCCACAAAGTTCCAGCCTCGGAATTGTCATTTTTGTCTGTAACGGCGAAACTTTACTCTTTGATAAGAGTAAGTGGACCTCCACTTCACCATTGATCCTCTCGACACGAAGGTAAACCACTGCAGCGTAACCCTTGAGGGACGCATCTGAAAATGCGTGAAGAGAAAATTTATTGCCATCAGTAGGCAAGACAAATCTGCTTAATTTAATGTCAGATAAGCTATGGAACTCCCCTATAAAAGAAAGCCACTGAGCCTGTTCATCATCAGGTAAGGGGTCGTCCCAGCCGATCCCTAAAAGCCACAACCGTTGCATGAAAGCCTTGGCCGAGAATACAATTGGCATCAACCAGCCACAAGGGTCATATATGCAAGCTATGTTAGCAAGCACGGCACGTTTAGTCATTCCTGTGTTGGAAATTCTGCTATGATACATGAACACATCAGATGTAGGGTTCCATTTTACACCGAGCACCTTTACAGACCCTTCATTTTGAGGATCAAATGACAATGGTCCTTCACGGACGTCGTCAAGCAAATCAATTAAAAATTCATTGCTATTGCTCGACCACTTTCGCAGTTCGAAACACCCTTGACCAAGGACGTCGATCAGTTCAGCTCTCACCTTTCGAGCTGTGTCAAGATCAGGAGCTCCCGTCACTATGTCATCAACAAAAATTTGATCTGACAAAATTTGACTAGCGACAGGGTGTGAGGTCTTGGTCTCCTCTGCCAATTTCAAGATACACCTCATAGCGAGGAACGGACTTGAGGAGACTCCGAACGTGACCGTCCTCAAACGAAATTCTCTAATGGGATCATCAGTGTGTTGACGCCAGAGAATTCTTTGATAGTCACGATCGTCCGGGTGCACAAGTACTTGTCTGTACATACCCTTGATGTCACAAGTGAATGCGACAGGCTGAAGACGAAAACGTGTAAGTATGTCTACTATGTTACGCTGAAGTTTGGGACCAACGTGCAGAACGTTGTTCAAAGACACGCCCGTAGAAGAGGGCATAGACGCATCAAAGACTGGCCTACACTTTGTAGTGGATGAAGACTCTTTTATCACAGCATGGTGGCTAAGGTAATATTTACCACTACCCGGAGGGTCAAAGACAGGCTCCATATGATTCTCGTCCAGATATTCTTGAAACACGTTACTATAGTCTGCCTTGAGTTTAGGATCTCTTTTAAATCTCCTCTCAAGACTTAAAAGTCTCCGGGCGGCCAATTCACGACTATCACCCAACTCACTTTGGTTTCCCTTGAAGGGTAGACGGACAATAAAACGGTTTTCATTGTCCCGCGAAACATTATTTAAAAAATGATCCTCAATAATTTGATCATCGGGATCAGGAAGTACAGATTCGGGAATTTGTTCAATTTCCCAGAATCTAGTCAGACAATCATCTAATGCCACATGATGAGATGACAGATGAGGAACCGAATTGGTAGTCTGCAAGGATTTACCAATTATTACCCAACCAAAAATGGTTCGGTAAGCCGCCGGTAAATCAGTGGAAGGCCACACCTTCTCACCGCAGAAAATGTCATTATAGACATCACTGCCTAATAAAATGTCTATAGGCCTAGACAGGAAAAAATCATTATCAGCCAATTGCAGGCCTTGATAATTTGATTTTATGTCCGCAGACAGAGAGACACTGGGCAAGTCGCCAGTAGCATACTTCAAAATGACAGCCGAAACAGTTAGCAACGGCTTGTCAGAAGTCATGGACTTCAAAAACACATTGGTCATTCCATGAGACCGATGAGGCACACTCGGCCCTACACCATAGATAGACACAGGTTTATGGTTATGTTTGAGTTGAAGTCTTTGAACACACTCCTCAGAGATTATTGAACATTCTGCGCCTGGATCAATAAACAAGCGAACAGGTTGGAAATGTCCATCACCATTCCCAGCAAGGCCCATGGCCGTAGCTAACAGGATATTTGGCAAATTAGGCTTAGTATCCTTCACCATGAAAGACTTCATTGTAGCATTATTAACACTGGTAATGCTATTAGGTTCTTGTTCACCTTCTGGATATGAAGGCTCAACCATTTCAGCCACAACAACAGCTGACTTCACCGCAGGTGGAGTGCCATCAGGTTGTGTCGAAGACGGACAGATCAAAGTGTGGTGTTTAGCCCGACACAACTTACATTTATGTAATGAACTACACTCATGATATTTGTGTGTACCAAAACAATTGAAACACAAATTTTTAGATTTCAGAAAATCTCTACGCTGATCAAGATTCAAAGCCTTGAATTTATTGCACATATACATGTAATGATCCAAATTACAATATCGACAATTTATTTCCTTATTGGTCTCTTGGACATGCATTACCATTTTAGTATTGCGATGAGGCGGTGTCTTGACAACAGGTTGTTTAGGTGACCCGCTAACTGTTGCCTTCAAAGCAATAGACATTTCTAATGCCTTACATTGATATTCCAAGAAAGCAATAAGTTCCGAATATTTAGGAATATCCGATCCAGACAAACTTAATTCAAATTTACTGCGCAACTCCATAGGCAGTTTTTTCAATAAGACATGAAGTAGTACAAACGACCACTCATCAGGTTTAAATTTCAAGGCTCGAAGCGCAGCTAAGTGTTCATTAAAAGTGTTCAAGAAAGATCTCAAGTCAGACCTCAAATTCACAACAGCAGGAAGTGACATGATAGCTTCTAAATGCGTATCGGCAATAAGTCTTATATTGGAAAATCGGTTCTCCAATAATGTCAGAGCAACACCATAGTTTTGATCAGTAAGCGGCAAGTGCTTGACTAAATCAAGAGGTTCACCTGATAAACATGATATCAGATAATGTAATTTTCTCACAGGTTTGATGGTAGCACTCTCGTCAATTATACTTTTGAAAATATTTATGAAATTTGTCCATTTAGTGACATCTCCTGTAAATGATGGAAGCGAAATGCGCGGCAGAGGAACATCAGGCATGCAGAACTGAGAATTAACTACGTTCGAAGACACTACTGGAAACAATTGAGCGTGAATAACACTTACATTATTCAGTTTTGCGTCATAGTCTAAGAACTCTTGCAGGTGTTTGTCCGGATCAAAACCGGCACGCTTCCCGGCTTCCACCGACACATAAGCGTCTTTGAACTCGTTCTTAGTTTGCACAAGATCACTGCAACGAGTTTTAAACTCGATAAGTTTTGTATTGTCTTGTACAGCAGACTCCGCGGCATTGCACAACAAATCAATTTGAAGTTTGGCTAACTTGTAACGTATTTCAGCACTCATTTTTCACAACACCGCGTACTCCTTCAAAACACTAACACAAACCACAAAATAATAAAGCTACGGGCTTTATTATGTAAACTAAAGTAATCACAACTCGAATGAAAGTTAGTTTTAACCTCAAAAAATATACGTGACAAGACAGGACAGGAATCGAATGACACTTCACTTCGTTCAAGTCGTTCACGAGCATAGACTAAATATAAGGTATGTTTGCACTGTACTCAAACTGAACGGAATGGGAATGATTTTAAAAACGCTCAAACTGATTGTGAACGTGTATACTAGCCTTATCTTGCTACCACCACTGATGAAAAAGAAATGTGATTCCACCTTCAAATTTTTTAAATAACATACGACTAAAATGCAAAGCAAATAAATTAAACGTATAAAGACGTATTTCTTTAAACGTTTAAGACTAAGTATATGTACATATAATACGTTACACGTAGGCAAGAACACTAATTACTTTCGTAAGAATAATGCAATACATGCAGTCACTTTCAATAACATATCCACAAACTTAGGACAGACAATTACTTTAAATGTTTAAAGTACGACAAATGCAAACTTGCAGACATAAATGTACCAAGTACAGACAGTAAATTAATTACGACTAATGCAATCTTGCAGACAATTGACTTTACTAGGACAATTAATGGCCGACTGTATGAAATGAAACTATTCAGTATGATTATGTCCGGTTCTACAGATTTAAAGATCCTGCTCGAATGGACCAAAAAATATGTTAGTAACAGAATAATTCAAAGACAAAGTGGGCTCGACGAATAAAAGGGAATTTAAAGAACAGTACCTGGTCTATGAGAATATTTACTTGGCAATCCCACGGAGAGCGGGCCCGCTGAACTTGTAAAAATCTTCTTTCTCATAAAGTCTGTCACTGTCGGTATAACTATGATGCTGAAGGCAGAAGAGACTGGTTTTTTGAGTTTAAACAAATTAATTCCAAGGGGACGCGTAGTCGGCCATTACCGCCATTGTCGAAAGTAAAGGTTTTTTTTTTAATCTAAAAGTGACTGAATGAAGTTTCGAATGACGGATATCCGGTAAAAAGAAAGAATGTAAATTTGAAGTACAATGTTGCTAGAACAAATAATATATTCCTAAACACAAACTATTTACCTAAAGAAAAACGGTCAAACTCACGACGGTTAATTTCGATACCTAATTCAAATAATATCAATCCATATCTGAATTATATTCACTCTTATATTTCTGTGCTCATCTGCATTTAAAAGGAGCGAGCGCCTGCAATATAAGTATGTACTTAACTATGCAATATTTACATTAACATTATCAACGAATGACATTTTGCGCTAAAGGAATGGTGTCATTTTTAAGTCTTTTTTTCATTTGAGTGCTCGATTATTTCTTCTATGTATTTAAATAAATATGGTCATATGAATATTAACAGTGCTTGTACAGTCGACGTCAAAGATATATTTACACTTTTTGCCTTATTACAAAGGAGTAAGGTGCAAAAGTGTAAACATATTTTTGACGTCGAGTGTACCATCGCCCGCACTGTTAACTGACAGTTCGTAAACCTTATTAGAATAGGCATAAGGTCCACCAATGGACAGTCAAGAGTGCTGCTGTTTATGTCTTATAAGGGAAACCGCTCTCAAGTAATTTTCTTTCATTTGTAATAAAAATTTAAACGACGATACCTTTTAAGAGTTATATCGATATCTCGTAAAATAAAATAGACACCTCAAGGGCCATTTTGCACTTGCGCGTCTTAGGGTTAGCGAAATAACTCAGAGCTAATCAAAATACAGGGTTAAACTGTACTGTATAAACGATTAACTAAGTAGCAATAATACAGCCTTTTGTGGTTTTGTATAAAAAGTTACGATTTGATCAAATCTATAAATAGCGTACGTCGAAAGCCACTTCTGTCAGTCCGTATGTCATGGCGGCTTGTAATTGGTAATTTATATGTAAAACGCTGCGCGGGCGGCGCGGCGCGGGCGCGTCAGTCGCGCGATTAATCGTACAAATAAATAATAAATCGACTACCTACTGTATGTTTATTGAATACTAGTATGTTTCACTGATCTGCCGATTTTTTACTTCATTCCCATCAAACAAAAAAACTTCTTAGTGTTAAATGCCGGAAATATTCTTATCAGACATTAACTATTTTAAAACGTCGTACAGATTTCTGCGCTGTTTCTTATAAAATAAAATAACTAAAACTATTTTATATTTGTTCTCAAACAGTGATGTCTCAGAAAAAGTAATAGAAATAGAACAATATCCACGGCTAAAATAGCTGTTATTAACGAGTGAAACTAGTGCTAAAGCGAACTATGAAACATTTCTACACAACACAAGCCTTCTTGAGCTTACCGTGGGGCTTAGTCAATTTGTGTAAGAAATGTCCTAACTATAATTTTTTTTTTCTGGACATAAAACATAACCCTGTAGCGTGTAAACATAATACAATAAATATGAAAGATCATACATTTCGATCATATCATTAAATTCCATTTTTGGTTTGACTTTAATGTTGCGGGAAACCGATCATTTCATGAAATGCTTGCCACATCATGAAATAATCAATTCTAAGATCTGGCTATGACATATATATTACACTTACCTACTATATTGTGGGCCAGACTCTGTCAGACATAATGACATTCCCTTTTAATAATAACATTACTCAGAGTATTTGATAAGAGTAAAATACCAAATTATAAAAACCACATCCACAGGGCATAATACCCCCCAGTTTTATAAATATTACTATGCCCCGAATGGGCCCTACGGAAGACCAGCGCTGGCTCTATAGCTAGCATTATGCTGAGTTGGGTCCATTTCGTGATGCACACTTATTAGTGTCTTATTTCCTTGCTGTTGTTGTCTGTACATGTTCGTACATGTTTTGTGAATGTCACGAATAAATATCTTTTATCTTTATCTTTATTTAATTTAAATGTCCCTTTGATTTGTTAGTTCCTTGATCCTCGCAGTATATCCCGGCAAATTGAAAACTTTACGGTCGCCCCCATATATCAGTATCGCTAATTGTTATTCGGTAATTGGTCGTAAAGTTTACATTCACGGGCGTTCACGCGAGCGGTCGTAAAGTCAGAGTACAATTACGTAGAGTAGTCCAACTTCAAATTACAATAAGTGTGCAGTTAGCATTCAAAACTAGCGGATCTGACTACGCGGTAAAAGTGCAATAGATACCTACTTAGACTAATAAAAATAAAAAATAAAAGAGATTTGACTCTATACGTAGAATAATTAGATTATAACAGATACTTTTAAACGCAAACTGAAGATAGTATTATATATCCCTATATATAATACTATCTTCAGTTTGCGTTTAAAAGTATCTGTTATAATCTAATTATTCTACGTATAGAGTCAAATCTCTAATCAAATAGGGATTTCGGAAAGTATTCCAGGGTGGCAGATACTTTTGGAGCGTTGTTCCTGACTGTACAGGTTTGGGTATTACGCAGGAAAGGAAGTGACAATAAAAGTTTGTTACCTACAAGTTAGCACAACTAAGCTAAAATTAGGCTAGACTAGGCATAAAATTAAAACAGAGAAAGTTGGACGTCGAACGTGAATCTTTAAGTGTTCAGAGATAGGTTATTGTCACTGTATCTATACTGTGACGATAGGCGCCACTTGACGGGTACCTATAAAATTGAATATTGTTAGTATCGGGCTGTTTCGATTTTATTACAGCTTTGACGTGCGATATACAATACTAACGGTGCTCTAATATAATAAATTCGTCACGCATCTTAAATAGAAGTAAACTAGTGGATGTGGGACGTATTGCTTATTTGACAGTTGGCAGATAGTATGAAGATTTCGTCCCACGAAAGTTCATATTCCCACCGCGTCGTACGCTTTTCGTCGCTGGTATTTCTCCAAACATCAACTTCTCATATAGCCAATACCAATGATTGACCATTAATGCTTTGTTTAAAAGCAGTAGGCAATAGAAACCCTAATAAGGGAATTTATTTGTATGTTTATAATGAATACTTGTTCCTGAGTTATGAATGTTTTCTATGTGTCTCAGTAATATGAATTTATCTGTTTACCCATTCACTCTGAATTTGATACCCATAAATTGTGCCTATATATTAATACATGTCCTTAATACCTCCTTTAAAATATCCCTCTTAGCAAGGACGGCAGGTGAGGCATGGCGCCGGCGCCTCGCGCCTAAAAATACCCTCCGAATCCCTCCTATTAGTGTGATTACGAACACATGCCTCCTAAACCGCTTGTGACTTACATTGTGGTTTCATTGATTTTAGGTTGTCTACACATGATACTGTAATGTAATTATGTTAGTATTTCAGTATCAATAAATAAAATAGTTTAGTTTAATCATCGTTGACCGCTAAATTTCCCGCAAGATCAAGAGCCTGTTCTACCGTCTGTACAATGGGGAATGTTCTGAAGAACTTGTTGAATTAGTTCCACCGTCGCGTTTTTATCACCGCACTTCCCGCCAAAGAAACAAAGCTCATCCTCACATCCTCGACACGTGGCAAACCAAGAACAAACGGGCATCTCGCTAGTTTTTGCTCAGAACGTGCAAGTTGTGGAATGAGGTACCTTCCCTTAGTGTTTCCCTTGCGCTATGACATAGGGTTCTTCAAGAAGCAGGTATTTAGGGTTCTCAAAGGTTGGCAACGCATAAGTGGCTCCTCTGATGTTGCTTATGTCCATGGGCGGCGATGACCGCTTCCCATCAGGTGGCTCGTCTGCTCGTTTACTTCCTATTACATAAAAAAAGGAAAATGAAAAATTACTGAAATGTCCAGCAATTCTAAGGTTGATAATATTCTAGCCACTAAAATGATATTTCCAATTCCAATGCCCCATTTGTCTGGGCGATTATTTATTTATTTATTTAAAACGTAAATTAGGCCACAAGGCCCATATTACAAATACCTTACAGACTAACATACATATGTATTATTTCAACTACAACTAAACACTATTATATTATTACTAACCTCAGTATAAGTTTGGTGCAAAAGCAGCCTGGTGTGAAGCAGCAGACCAAAATGGGTAGTAAATTGATCAATGGAGTTGTATATGTACCTATCGTAATATAAAAACAGACCGGCCGTTTCATTTGAAGACCAAATTGATGTTCCTTTAAATTGCCCCCGCCTCGCGTATTCAAAAATAACTGCTCATAAAGGAATGTTTACATAATTGCACCCTTGTCATCTTAATGTTCCGTAAAATTGCAGAAAAATGCGGCGATGTACACATGCCTCGATGTCGTGGTTATAAATTATCGGAGATGTACAGTCAGCATCTTAAATAAACGGATAAGACTACGCGTCAAAACTATCTACCATTTATATTAGCTCGACGAAAAGAGATATGTACCTATATGTACAACAATTAAGATGTAGCATACTCGTATAGTATAGATACTTTTGAATGTGAACTGAAGAGATCTATATTTGGAAAAGTATTCTAGGTTAGCACCTACTTTTGGCGGCAATGGCAGCTTCTTTCATCCCTACTAATTACTAATATTATAAATGCAATAGTAACTCTATTTGTCTGTCCCATACCCCATACCTCTTTACGCTTGAACCGATTTAGGTGAAATTTAGTGAGGTAAGGTGGGGTAAGACTATCACCCGGGTAAGACTATCACTTGTATGGAATCCTCATATTGTTTGTCTTGCCCCGAGCAAAATAAACTATGTTAGTCCTACCTCGCCTTACCTTATGAAGATAGTTTGAGCCCCTGGGAAGGACATAAGATGGTTTTTATCAATCACTATCATCATTCCACGCAGGCGAAGTTACGGGGCGAAGCTAGTCCGTAATATTGACGCTGACTGTACACAGACCGACAAATAGACAAACAGACATTTGTCAGTGTAGACGTGAACACCTTGCACTCAGTCGTTATCATTATGTAACGCATTTTAAAGTTATAAGTCTGAAGTAAACAAATGGTTGTTAGGATTAATAATTTCGCATACTTGCAACGTATTCACTAAAAATACATATTTGTCGACACTAAAAGGTTAATAAGCAAAACATTTAAACAGTATAATCTGGTGTCGTTTTTAAAAAAAAAACCTATAGAAAGTAGTTTTCTCACTGAGAGTTTTCTACTTTTCACTGAACGTAATCAGACTGTTTTTAAAGTGATTATTTAATTTTTATCGCCGATCCTATTGAAGGCATACATGTTTCCTATAGGAACTGAATTTAGTCAAGCAAGTCAGTGTAATTTGTACTAATACGTCGTCTAATTTCCAAGTAGGAAAGCACCATTTCTTACTTTACACAAAAAGCGTAACGATAGTGCGTGTTTTTCAATAACCGTCCTATTATACTATCAGTTACCCAACCCTATTGTCATAAATTTGACCCGAGGGCCCCTCACAAACGAGATCGAAGACATATCGCATCTCATTAGCACCGGTATTAGCATAAACTTACATGAGCATGGCACCATGTCGCGGTAAGTACAGTCGAAGGCAAAATAACCTTTTTTCGTTTTATTGCAAAGTAGTGCAAAAGTGATGTACAGGGTGTTTTTTTCAACCTTTGTGAGGTGAATATACAGGTCTTACCTTATCATCAATGGCCACTGCATCCCTGACGGATGATTGTAGCAACGCTGTGCCAAGAGCGGTTGAGACGGCCAATGCATTTCCGCTTATGGCTATAAAGCCTATCGCTGCACGGCACTTCGGCAAGCATAAGTCGCATGTGTGAACTTGTTGAGCCTCTGTATTCGAGACCATGCTACCAGCCCGATGCCCTGTGCCTTTTATGTCTCAAGTTTTCCAGCCACACTTCGTCGTGCTTCTTCACTCCCACACGCATCTTAGGTCTCTACGCCACTCGGGTCTCATTGCAGCACGTTCCTCCTAGCCGTCGGCCAGGTCTTAATACCTACTGAGCAACTTTTACTACTAGGGAGCAATTTCCGAAAACACGGAAAATGGCTGTTTCATACATTTTGGCTGAACAGTTGTCAATAATAATATTTTCTTTGGGAGTTCCCATTTTCTTTCAGTGGTCCAATTTCCAGCTTAACACAGCTAAACCACGCTTAGCACCGCTAAACCACGCTTAGCACAGCTAAACCACGCTAAGCACAACTAAACCACGCTAAACACAGCTAAATCACGCTAAGCTGTGGGTATGTCGCCCGCTGCATTTCCGGACCGATACGACCTTCAAACCTAGAAGAAAAAAGCGTACTCCCATCTTAAAGTGCGGTAACGCATTTGCCACCTCTCTAGTGTTGTAGGTGTCCATGGGCGTCGATATTTGCTTACGTCGTTTCGTCTGCTTGTATGCCTCTTATATAATAAAAAAGTAAAGGTTGCTAAGTATCCAAAAAAAATACATAAAGAAAAAAGAAGAAGAGGTTGTAAAGAGGTATCGGGAAGCCAAAAGGGCCTACTTGGATCGACCAACTGGACGCCGCGCCGTCCTGTTGGTCGTCCCAAATACCGTTGGGCAGATAGAGTAGAGGCAGATCTCCGTGGGCTCGGCGTCGGCGACAGCTGACGGGATACCGCTCTGGACCGATCAAAGTGGCGTGCTCTTGTGTTGGAGGCCAAGACTCATTTTGGGTCATCGCGCCAACCAAGTAATCATCGCATTTAAGTAGTAGTAAGTTGATAAGTATGACCTATAGGTATAAATTCACAACATGGCCAAGGTTGAAAAAACACCCCGTGTATTATAGTTTATCCGTGTATATCTTTGTCGTCGACTATACCAGGCGCTTTGTTAGGGTTCCGTACCCAAAGGGTAAAACGGGACCCTATTACTAAGACTTCGCTGTCCGTCCGTCCGTCCGTCCGTCCGTCTGTCACCAGGCTGTATCTCACGAACCGTGATAGCTAGACAGTTGAAATTTTCACAGATGATGTATTTCTGTTGCCGCTATAACAACAAATACTAAAAACAGAATAAAATAAAGATTTAAATGGGGCTCCCATACAACAAACGTGATTTTTGACCAAAGTTAAGCAACGTCGGGAGTGGTCAGTACTTGGATGGGTGACCGTTTTTTTTTGTTTTTTTTTTTTATATGGTACGGAACCCTTCGTGCGCGAGTCCGACTCGCACTTGCCCGATTTTATTATACCACTGTATAACATCTGCATATGGTGCTGATAGGGATGGTTCCGGTCGGAATTTAAGGGGCCTTAATCAACTGCTGGTATTCATATCGACGTATCTGATCAATAAATATATACTTAAGCCTCTGTTTTTAGCGAATCCGTTTACATAAGAATCTTACGACTCATTAAACATACTTAACTTAGAGTTGTTGTTTTTTAGCACTAAAAAGAACAGCAGTAAGCATTAGGATGCTTATGGGTGCTTTATAAGGTGTGATAGTGAAACAAACAACAACAACGATAATCAACAACAATTAGTATGATTATTCACTATTTATTTAGCACCTTCGTGTTTAGTTCAACCGAGTTTTTTTCATACTATTTTAATTATGCGTAGCTTTTCTCAGTTAATTCCATATCTTTCGCATAATTTTATCACTGGTATATAAGTAGAGTATTCCGTCTGCGATTAAATTAAAATCCCTCTGGTAAATAGAGCAGATAGTATATAGGTATTAGGCACTAAAAATGTTTATGTAATTTTTTGATATAAGGGCGTAACTTAATAGACTGTATTGCGGAGGCTAAGTTCGCGTGACTCTTGAGTTGATTATTAAAGGTAAAAGTAGTAATACCTACCTAAAAACCTTTAACACACGCGACCTTGCACACATCCTAATACTTGGGTACCCAATGCGTTTTATAAAATGATTATAGAACTTTTATAAAACGTTTTTATACAATTTTCGTGTGTGTTTCGAAACATCACGCTCTCAGTCAGGTGCTCCAGAGCATTAACCCTTCACGATTATTAATTTATTTACATACAGTTTTAAACTTTCTTAGGAATGCCCGACCGCCGCGGGGAATTCGGCCTTTTTTTATTTGAACAAGCATCGTAAAATAAAGTAAAAAATTAAAAGTGGTTATGATGGATGCGCGGGCGCGGCGGGGCGGAGCGGCCATTAAAAAACAATAAGGCATAGTGGCCAGTGTCTGCCGCAATTTGTATGGTCCTGTACTCATCTCTATACACTCACGACTTATATCGGCAGACAAATTTCAACCTTGTATATTTACGTTTAAGTTTAATTTGCTTTGGGAAGATACTGTCCTAGTCATATATTTCGCTTGCTAATGCTCGCGCGAACGTGCGGAGATCTCTAGCTAACTAATTTAATAAGACCTCGAGATCCATAACTCCTGTATGATATTGGAGAGAGCTTATACTGGTTAACTACAACTCGCTTGTGGTCAGTATGCGTTTGTAATGACATCTCGCTCACGGTTCGATTTATCGATCAATTTTAAATCTTTTAGACTAGAGTTGAAGGTTGATTTTAGGATGTGTGTTACATAAAGGTTCTATCCTAGTTGTAGATAATGAAGATTGTTTTTGACGGGCGAATTGTTAATTTGTTTATAATTGGTGGCTGACACGTGTCTTGTTTGTTTAGTGTCCGGAGGCGAAGTCAGGTTGCTTTTCAATTTGCTTTTTTGACTAAAATGTATAATGGACCGGATGGGCCAAAAAAAATGTTTTAATCTTTATTTTGCGTGTTTCTACCAGAAGTAGGTATTTTAAAGTAAATTTTTGTATTAAGCAGAACCGTCTTCAAATAAAAGCGTAGAAATAAATTCACAATGAATAAATTCGGTACCTCAGTTGGCAGGCACGGGCTAATGATCTAGTGTCGCGAGTTCGATTCTCGGCTGAGACTATACATGTATGAATTTTTCCACTTTTAATTTGTTTTAAAGTCTTTTAAAAGTGCAATACCACAGAGAGATAAGCGCTGCACTTTTTATGTCAGAATAGATGTAAAGTGTCATTCCATGGTACTTGCTAACTATGTAAAAAAAACCACCATCGCCATACTGAATGATGAATTTACTAGTGACTTTTGTTTACATAGTTAGCAAGTTCCATAGAATGACACTTTAATAGGATAATGTAGAATAGGTAAAGATTTATTACTTAATTAATAATATATTTATTTTATTTACAGGTAAGTTTTACTGCTTCATACAACTACAAGAAGGCGATTTGGAGAATGAAAGGTAAGTGCAAATTTACATTTAAACGACTACTTACCCAAAATACGCGTGAAAACAAATCAAAATAAAATATATTCACAGTCCATTATCGTAAAAGTTATTTTGGCAAATTAATGCAATTGAATTATGCTGTTCCATTTTAAATTTTATTCCTCACTGCTTAAGGTTTATTATTACACGAACGTCGAAAGTATTGCAACCTTTGTAAATATCGTGGCATCAGTGGCGTGAAAATTAAAACAATACCATTATAATGGTCACAGTTATGTACAGATAGCATGATAATGATAGAGCCTGTCTCTTTCCATCGCGCGGGGTTAAAGAGTGACGTGTGCCTTATCACGTGGATAACAGTAACCACCATACGCCCGTAGGTATGAAAAGAAGACAATGGGATCCATTAGTGAAGATAAACGGTGACAGTTCTCATTGTATTTAAATCAGCACTTTACGCGGTTGTCACAATGATTCGGATCCGCACCCCGCTCCGGTGTGTGAGCGAGGCAACGCGACACGCATATAGCGATGTCCCGCTCGCACACCGGAGTCGCGTGCGGATCCTCGTCCAATTTGAAGACCGCTTTAGCTCGAAGGAAAATGCGATTGCACTTTTAGCGTTAACGTAAAAAAGTGTGACAATGAATATGAGGTGAATTGTAGTGTACATTTATCATAGTCGAACTGTAGTCGAATAAGTGCATAAAGACTTTTAATTCGCTATTTATCTACGATTGATCATCATCATCATCATAACTAATCATAGTAATCGCCAATCATTTCTTTCTTGTGCCAGTCTTTTAATTTCCTCATACGACGCATTATTTTTTATTTGGCTGAGATAAGCAATTCTAGGTCTTCCTACGATTCATATGACATCTACGATTGATGTGACATTTAAATGCTTGCTATTCTAAAACGAAACTAAGCATGAAACTATCACTTCTGCTAACAGAAAGCAATCGTAATGATCTGCTGCTCTTCTATCCTGCTCTGATCACTATAATCTAACGATATGCGGAAAGTCGTATATCATATCAAGTGGCTAAGGTGTTCGTCCCAATACGGTCGTGTTACCGATTCGACACTTGGTGCATGGCGTTTCACAAAAAGGTCTACTTTGTCGGGGGCGTGACGCGTATGGCAGCTCCCTTAATAACCTGTGGAAATCTGTATCCGTCGTTATCCTGCCAAATATCGGCTTCTTTAGCTTTATTCTCAGAAGTGTTAAACAAAATAATCACGTACAGACCTGTCATTTTTCTTTAATTCCCTATTTGAACATTTATTACATATGTGATTTAAAAGTAGTGATCGTAATCAACGCGCAGTTTCCATAGAAAAATATGGTTCGTAAAAAAAATACACATCAGACGTACAGATGGTTTCCTTCTCTTTAACCGAACATTTGGTCTTTATAGGGGCCCACTGATTAACAGTCCGCGGGACGGTACCGGCCTGTCAGTTAGAACAAAATTTTGACAATTTCGAACAACTGACAGGCCGATACCGTCCGGCGGACTTTACTTTTGCTCGCCAATTGGACTGAACGATACGACAACACACCTTACAGATGATTATAGCTCTCAACATCGCTTTAGGGCATCGAGACCGACCGCGCTACTTCATCGCGTGTGGTCTCCACTCTCCACCTTATGGTGGTGTATCAGGAAGATATAGCCTGGTGGCCTAAACACTATAGCAGGCAGGCCTAAACACTATGAATATATCGGTTCAGGACAGGAGAACTTGACCGTTTTGCCTTTAGTTTACATTTAAGTAAATTAATTTTTTAAATTGTCAAAATCCTATCCCTAACCACTGTTACCAGTATTCCCAAATGATGTGGATGCTATTATCATTGGATACCTATTTAGTCAAGGTAACAGGTACTAATCTATCTAATTTTTTAGGCGTTGCTTGGATAGCAGTAATGCTATTAGGATAATATTTCTCCAAGCATCTATGTTAGGATACGTTGCGAAGATTACCCGTCGCTATTTCCACTTAGAGTGCGCTATGCAAAAAGTTCACCTTTCCTAGTTTATGATCTTTTGTCACGGACAACGTTTATACGATTGTGTCAGACCAGTGTTTTCATAACTTCCGCGTCTTTGTATGATTATGTCTTTGTGTTAAAACGGAATGTCAACTTTTAGTTCCATTCTGAGTATTTATTGGTAGTTTTGAAGGGTCGTACCTTGACTTTGAATGTCTACTCGTACATTTGACGTCTATGTTCCAATATCTTTTCAAGTCTTTTCGTATAGTTGATGTCAATCAATCACTTTATTTATTTATTTAAACTTTATTGCACAAAATATAAAAATAATGTACAAATGGCGAACTTAATGCCTAATGGCATTCTCTACCAGTCAACCATCGGGCCAAACAGAGACATGTAAAAATGGTGCAAGGTGAACAGAGGCATTTATTACCACTTTACCTAGTTAACTCTTCTTCTTTTCCTGAACCTATTTCGCATGTTCTCTTGAAGGGGCAGGCTTCATTTCTGTGTCACGTCTGGTTTTAAATCCGTCGTACTCAGCGTCCTGTGCCGTTTTTAGGTTGTGCGATTTCCAATAATATTATAAATTTCTTTGTTGTTACTTCCTTGTTAACTCTTTCGAATGTAATTAGGTTACGGTTTACTTCCCAAACAGTCATTGAGTTCATACAAAAAATAACGAAAGATTTCATATCAAAATCAATTTGAATAAATTATCCACACGGCATGATTTAACGCGAAAAATCAATTTTCACTTAACGCGTTTTTGGTAAATTCTCAGCGCAGTAACTCAATGGTTATCGTCTGTGCCAATAAACAATAAAGAACAATTTTCCCATACCTTTAACACACATGAGTTTTACCGACACATACACCTTTATAACCTTTGCAACAAGGTATAAATTCTCAAAAATTAACTGTAAGTAATATTGTTGAAAGTCAAAGTGAAGCTAAGGATTTTTGATTTTTTGCAGTTTCCACATGCTCTATACCATTAGCATAAGGTTCAGATTGCCTTGAAGGAGTGTAAGAAGGGTTCGCGTAGCATAACTAGTTGTCTGGGTGCGTATTAGCGCGCTGGTCTTTTTGGACTCGCCTAATTGTAGGTTCTCGACGCCTCGTATGAATACTGCACTCGTTTGTAGGGTTGTACAAAACTTGTAAAAACTTTTTAAATAATTTATTTTCATAAGATCCTGGTTAGGAGCTTTCCCAGCAAAGTGGGAGTAAGCACAACATTTTTACAAAGTTGATTATGAATTAAAACAACTTCATTCAGCCCAGAATTCCATGGGATACTTGTTTCATGAAAAATTTCCGTATTGCACTTAAACAAAACACTAACGATTCCTTCAAATCAAATAATAGTCCCAGCTTGACAGTGGCATATCCTAGATATAGTTCTAGTTTCACTTTAGATAAATTATCTTGCTCTATTATTGTTTTTTGTTTTCTATGAGCAAAATTTAATGAATAATATCTAACTTCATAATACTTATTGACTTGGGGTTTGGTCATTGTCTGATACAAAATGATTCATATCATAGAGAGTAGGTATATAGTAACCGAACATCCTTGCCGAGGCCCACCTTAATCAAATAGTACACAAATCAAACAATTACAAACAACCAGCAATTATCAGAGTTGCAGCGCCACACAGCATTATTCAGAATGATTATTATAATAAAACTTTCGAACCAGTATAGAAGCACTCTTCGATTACGCTTCATAATAAGGTAAAGGTAAAGGTAATTTTGGCCAAGATAGGGCACTGACAACACCGTATGTGTGGCGAAGAGAAAGAGACTAATACACCTAACGTGTGAATGTCACGCCTCACCAGAGAGAGAATTAAGGACTTCGGAGCAGGCTACCTGGACCCAAAGGAATTCTCCATCATCCGACACATAGATATGGTCGAACAAGCTCTTAAGAAGGCACAAGTAGAAGGCATTTACACTAAAGATCCCCATAGGTCGAAGTGTATCCGCAAGGGCTTCCGAATCTTTAAGATAAATTTGGCTATAATCTTCCTCTGACGCTATACGCTGAATAAAGCGTCACTAAAAACTCAAATTGTTGCTTTATTTCTATCAATTGTGACGCTGTGAATCTATGAACAGCACTTGAGCTATAACATGAGAATTAAGAGTCGAAAGTTAAGGATAACTGTTATTTGGTACAGGCTTTTGTTTAAGACTGTGAAGACAAACAAATAACGAATAAGCTAGAGGCAGAGCCTCAAATCATGAACTACATTATGGGTAATCTCGTACTAGGCCTGAAGGCCACGTTACTCTGGTTGAAAGATCTCAGTACGCGCCAGCAATAACAATACAAATTATACCCGCGGATCGCTCTGGGCCCGGACCGCGCGGTAAGCTGTCGGCGCCGTGTGTGGCGGCCCTAACTCACTGCTGACGGCTCAAATTGAAAAATAAACATGCTGACTGATGGGAAAATGAGCTGACAACCCTACCTTAAAGACAGAGATGCACTTATACGTAATATATAGCTGCATCCTTGTTTTCAAGATAAACGTTTTAAGTAATTGTGGTGGAGGTTGTTCACTCGCTGTTGGAAATTTGCACGGTTATTGAAAACGAAATATGTGAGTATATAATTGGGATTTGGAAGCGGGTTTTATGATTGACTTGGCGTTTAAAAGTGCGTTGTATATTTTCTTGATAGTTTATGGCGTTTATGAAGTTTACTAGTGGATTTTATTCTTGGCGCCTAACCTATCTGTACAGGTACTTCTAACTAAGTAAAGGCCTAAGTAATTGAAAATGGCTTGAAAACCGGCACCAATTTTATTCTCTCCAATAGAAAATAATTACTAGAGTTAAAACCTAAGAAAAAAATCGTGGTTCGAATTTGGCAGCTGATGTATAATAATGATACTGACGAATAATAAGTATGAGACGATAAACTTAGTTATACTTATATTATATCTATTTTATGTAACGAATGTCAATCCTCATCGAATGATTTTAAAATCCATTAAATTGCCTAATAGCAACCAGAATTCCATTCCAAAAAAGTTACAATAACTAATTTCATCTCAATTTTTGCCGCCCAAAATTATGAAAAGCATGCGAACTCTCAAAAAAATGTTTTTTTTTTCTATATTGATATCTAAATATCTCGTAGTTATTGGTTCGCGGGTGATGCATTGAGAGTAAAGTCAAATCGTTGCGCCTTTAAAAACCGAATGCAAGGGTCACAGATGAAGTCACTCCGCACCAAATAAAGAACGTTCGAAGGTACGATTGATAATTAATTACCAGCCTCGGCAGAATAAACAAAAGGAGGTTATAAATCCTGAATATGTGCGTACGCGCCGCCGCCGCCGGCGCGGGCTGAGCCATGGAGGAAGAACGACTGTAGAGCCACATCCACATATCCACATATATCACAAATATCATATCCGTTAGCATTTATAGGATGAATTTTTGACCGAATGAGTGCCAAGTCTTCGTTTCAATTCGGACATAAATGCATTATTATGTCTGTCCGGCTGTTCTGCTCTACAGATCGCATTTTTCAATCGAATCTCTTATAATTTTGTGAGTAGGTTCGATGATTTTTCGTCGATTCAGATTTTAGGATTTTTTCAAAATTGCGAAGCTAGTTGGCGATTGGCGAGGTCTACGGCTCACAGAGCCACTGGTTTTAGTCTTGTGTCGTTCTGCCGGAATGAGCCGTCATTTGATCCCAAAGTTATTGTCACATACCTATTCATATTCATGCTATGCTAAGCTTTGTAATAACACCTTGTTTTGGCTGAAGACCAAATTGAATCCCCTTACAGTAAACCATAGTCCACACAAATTTTACTGTCAAACTTTATTTCAAAGACATAAAGTCTACACATGATACATATTCATATTCATATTCAACCTATACCTATAGCTCTTAATGCTAAAGCTAACGCTAGCCCTCACACGCGAAAAAGAGATCAGTCCCCGGGTCACTGACCTCAGGCACCTCAGCTGCAGGTATAGGAGTGCACTTCGTCCTTAAAAGCCCCTTATCAGTAGACGTCCGAAAACATGTTGATAAATGCACGGAGAGGGTGAGAACATCGCGAATGTTAAGAAGGTTCCGTAGATCTGATGATGAGGAGGTGGACATGGGAACTCTGTGATAAAAAGTGAACTATTTCATTTTGTTTGGGTTTGTTAGAATTGTCTCGATGAGTATTAGTTGCCTGTTGAAAGAAAAGTACAGTCAGCGATAAAAGCTTGTACCAAAAATTAATTTTTTGCCAAATAACTTATTACAGGCTAGACAGGAAATAATGTTGCCGATTTAAACTTGTATAAATGTAACTTTGCTAAGTAGTGATAGGACCTCTATAAGTTGAAAGGGAAAAAAGCCCCATTTAGACGGTTCAAGAACTTTCATGCAATAATCGATAGGTACCAATTGCTAACTATAGACTAAAATGAATTCAGTCAATGGTCCAAATACTGCAATGCAACGAAAAGTTCTAGAATCGCCTAAATGGGGCTAAGATTCCAAAGAAATTAGGGATGCCAAAAAAGAGGGCTAAAATAAGTAACATGATGAAATTTTTACTTGAAAATTTCGATACATAATTAAGTGGGTGGTTCATGGCTGAAAAAATTCTCATTCGAATCAAGCCCCCAAAGTAAGTTTGAGGTAAGTGCTCGTGCTATGGGGTATCGTGCTTCGTTGTTTATTCGCGGCGGCGCGTTTGACCGCGATACGCTAAAAGCGCCAATCTGTCCTGACCTGACTCTACCATACCGAGTACAGGGCAAGTTTACATGGAATAATGCATGTCTGTTATGTTGGCATATCGAAGTTTAGCAGATCACGTTTTTATTGGAGTTCTATTAGCATAGACACTAGTTCTAGAGTTCCTGATACTTTTTAGCAATAGTTCTGGCGTTTTTTGTCGTGGAAACCAATACTATGGAATTTCACAAAATGATATGCTATTAAGTTCACACACTAGCATATCATTTTGTTATAAATGGGATAAAAAAAATATCCTAGCCTCGACACATGGTAACAAAGAGTTCCTGACACAAAAATCTTTGGCATCTTTGAAAACATTCACTACAATTTAACTAGTTTTTTTTAATTTGCCGATTCAACACCTACATAAGCTAAATATATATAAATATCGGGCGGACTAAAATGCAATTGTGGTCACACTAACATGGAAGAGTGATAGAGAGACTCAAAGCTATTCGATGGAGAAGCGTAAGCGATAGTCACCTTAGTTTGATAGTTAATCATTGAACTTAATAATTCATCATTGATTCTTCATTGAGCTTAATAATTCGCGACGCCATATAACCCAGGCTCCCTAATGCACCACTATAATGATATGCGCCGCCCGCGCCCGCGCCCGCGGCCGCTCTCTGATAACATTGCTAATGAGATGCACCATACCCTGTCATAAAAGCCGCAACAACCATTTAAAAACCAGCTTGTATTTGGACTCTATTGCCGGGACATACGGCTTATAATTGAATGACTTTCCAATGGCTATTACGCGTGGTACTAAATATATGTTGCGACGTCTCCTTGCGTTTTTTTGCTACTTATTAAATGAGATATGAATATTCAACGCATAATATTTAATACTATAGGGAGTATAGACCCGGATCGCGTTGTAGGGTCTGCCATCTCTAACAACGAGGAAAAGCGTCCTGTAGCCTTACCACGAGTTTGACATTGACATATTCGCTAAGGTGCGCGTATACCTCTACAGGGTGAAATTTAATTCACTGGCCAAATTGAAACACCCGAAAGAACTCGAAAAAATATTAAACACGTGTTTTTTCTTTTAATACCGCTCAGTACATTTTTTTCGAAATAACTAATCATCAAGTTGTCCTAAAAACCTCGTACGTTATGGTGAACCGACAACTACCCACTACACCCGCTTCTCTCTTATCAGTTAAGGTCATTGACACCCCGCCCCTCCCGCTGTTTGCAATCGCGTCACCAATTATGAACCCTATTGCAGCGAGATAAGACGCTTACCTACATAAGTTGCTAATTTTTCCTTCATACTTTAACGGGCTTAGAACCATCAAAATGCAAAGGCGACCCATTTTTAATCTAAAATATTATTTCTGACTAATGATTATTAACAAAACGTCCGTGGCTTAAAAACAATGAGTAAAAACTAGGTCAGGAATCTTTGCATTCAGGCGTATTTAAAAACTTGAATCATCTTATGTACTTACATTTGATTAAAAGTCGACGCAATTAACGAAAGTCCCACGAGATGGTACTCTTGGATTCAATCCTTGTCTGCGAAGGCGTGGAACTGATTCCATTTCGTATAATCTTTGTGCACCACGTAAACACTCACCACTTAATAAATAACACCGTACCATTTCCTAATATTCCCGGTTCGAAAACATTTTTTTAAACCTTAGTACGCGCGCGATTATTATTTTAAGGTTGGCGAGTGACGAGTGACTAATCATTTATGCTAACCGTTATGTTTACCGCTAGCGCGGAATGGTTTAGACTACCCTCGAAATTGATAAACCTGCCTACCATCGCCAACACTAACTAGGTGGACCCTATTGCAACGATTATAAGGTTTAGTGAAGATCAGATAAGGGTTTTGCTGATGTTGTTGTTAAAACCTACTATTAGGTTTGTTTACATTTGTGGTAATAGGGTGACCACGACTCGTGGAAAGTATTTAAAAATTGAAAAATGAAAATTAAAAAAAAATGTACTCTTTTTTTTCGCTAAATAGATTCCTTAAGTGTAACCTAGTGCCTGGAATGAATATGGCCAGTGATTTAAATTTCACCCTGTATAAATAATAATTTCAGCCTATATACGTCCCACTGCTGGGCACAGGCCTCCTCTCATGTGCGAGAGGGCTTGGGCTATAGTCCCACCGCTAGCCCAATGCGGATTGGGGACTTCACATACACCTCTTCGCGTATACCTCTAGGTAATGAAATTAATAACCGTTTTCACAAGAAACTAAAATCAGAATCGGAGGTCTTCATACTTTGAATGAATTATAAAAATCTTTAAACACCGTCGTAATATCGATTAAACCTACCAGGCAAACAAAGCTCGTTAGGAGTAAAAATTGCCCGAACTCAATTAAAGTAAGTGCCGGGCAACCCTAGAATTAGCGGGCCTGATTCGTTTTTAACAGCTCCTTACTTGTGATCGTCTGATACCCTCGGTAAACTTCGCCTTTGTTTGTTTGTTCATAGTAAAGAAATGTTACGTAAAATTACTTACAGGCCAAATCTAGTTTTAGTTATTTATTACATTTGTTTCCAATATGAAACTGACAGATCAGTATCATATTGGAAACCACTTGGAAACAGATGTACTTAATAACTAAAACTAGAATTGGTCAGGTATACAAATTAACCACATTCATTTGTAAGAAACTATGTATACCGTAAATAGAGTAAAATAATTCCTAAAATGTACGCGCTTCCAGTATTACGGTTACAATCCGGATCCAGATTGTAAGGACCCGTCTAAATGCTTCATCCCAGTAGGTATTATCTAGATGTAAACACTAAACTCTACAATCGACACATATAAATACCTTAGTGGCGTCATGTCACGAAAATTCGTGCGTAAAGGGGCCCACTGATTAACAGTCCGCCGGACGGTATCGGCCTGTCAGTTGTTGGGAACTGTCAAAATTTTGTTCTAACTGACAGACCGATACCGTCTGGCGGACTGTTAATCAGTGAGCCACTTAAAATTTCACTTTTCTTGTTTATGAGCTAAAAGCTAAAAATGAAGGCTGAATTTTGGTGATTAGGCAACCCGGTGGAAATTGATTTCCTCTGGTACCTTTGTAAGTAAGGTGCTTTGTGGTAAGTGGTACACTATATCCGAAGCCCTTCAATACCTTGGCAACAAATACGCAACTGAAACGCTTAGGCATTTTGCTTTTCGAAGTTACCCCAATGCACCTAACTTCCTTACGGGGAGAATGAGAAATTATCCCGTATATTAACGCTAAATTGTAAGGCAATATCAATGTAGTTTGCATAAATAGTTACTAATTCACCGCATGCCTCGTAGTAAGCCGCTGTAAGTCATGAATAAAAGATGTTCACCCTTGACCTATTATCGTCGCGGTCAGGCTTCGATTTGCAACTTAGTCCGCTATATTAGCATTTTTCAGTAGAACCTTGATAAATCGAACCGCGATAAAACAAAGTTACTGGTTTTAATATAAAATGCCATTCTCTACAAGTAACCCAATGGGTACACTACATAATTCCGAAATATTTTATGCCGAATTTTAAAATATCGAATTTTATTATTCCGATTTTTAAATGCTCGACCCATCAAAATTCCGATTGTCGTAATTACCGAACGATGAAAATCACGAAGTTTTATATTTCCGAATAGTAAAACCGACGATTTTTTAAATTCCGAACCACATAATTCCGAATATAAAAATTCCGATAGGGAGAAACACCGAATTTAACATTTACGATTTTTGACATCACGAATTCCGAATTGTCATAATTCCGAAATTTTGAATTCCGATTTGACGTGATTCCTATTTCTTAAATTCCGAATAACGATATTCCGAATTTGTTGTTAATAAATAAAGGTACCTACGTTTCTACGGGGGGTAGCAGTTCTAACGTAACCTAAACCTACTTTCTTAAAAACAGTTATTTACTGTAGGGGTCGCAGTTCTAACCTAACCTATACCTACTTTTCTGTAAGCAGTAAGTTTCTAGGGGAGGGAGGGTCGCAGTTCTAACCTAACCTACACCTACTTTTCTAGTAGCAGTTGGTTTCTGTAAAGGTCGCAGTTCTAACCTAACCTAACCCACTTTTCTAGTAGCAGTTGGTTTCTGTGAAGGTCGCAGTTCTAACCTAACCCACTTTTCTAGTAGCAGTTGGTTTCTGTGAAGGTCGCAGTTCTAACCTAACCCACTTTTCTAGTAGCAGTTGGTTTCTGTAAAGGTCGCAGTTCTAACCTAACCTAACTCACTATTCTGGTAGCAGTTGGTTTCTGTGAAGGTCGCAGTTCTAACCTAACCTAACCCATTTTTCTAGTAGGAGTTGGTTTCTGTGAAGGTCGCAGTTCTAACCTAACTTAACCCACTTTTCTAGTAGCAGTTGGTTTCCGTAAAGGTCGCAGTTCTAACTTAAGCCACTTTTCTAGTAGCAGTTGGGTTCTGTGAAGGTCGCAGTTCTAACTTAAGCCACTTTTCTAGTAGCAGTTGGGTTCTGTGAAGGTCGCAGTTCTAACCTAACCCACTTTTCTAGTAGCAGTTGGGTTCTGTGAAGGTCGCAGTTCTAACCTAACCCACTTTTCTAGTAGCAGTTGGTTTCTGTGAAGGTCGCAGTTCTAACCTAACCTAACCCACTTCGCTAGTAGCAGTTGCTTTCTGTAAAGGTCGCAGTTCTAACCTAACCTACTTTTCTAGTAGCAGTTGGCTTCTGTGAAGGTCGCAGTTCTAATCTAACTTAACCCACTTTTCTAGTAGCAGTTGGTTTCCGTAAAGGTCGCAGTTCTAACTTAAGCCACTTTTCTAGTAGCAGTTGGGTTCTGTGAAGGTCGCAGTTCTAACCTCACCTAACCCACTTTTCAAGTAGAAGTTGGTTTCTGTAAAGATCGCAGTTCTAACCTAACCCACTTTTCTAGTAGCAGTTGGTTTCTGTGAAGGTCGCAGTTCTAACCTAACCTAACCCACTTCGCTAGTAGCAGTTGGTTTCTGTAAAGGTCGCAGTTCTAACCTAACCTACTTTTCTAGTAGCAGTTGGCTTCTGTGAAGGTCGCAGTTCTAACCTAACCTAACCCACTTCGCTAGTAGCAGTTGGTTTCTGTAAAGGTCGCAGTTCTAACCTAACCTACTTTTCTAGTAGCAGTTGGCTTCTGTGAAGGTCGCAGTTCTAACCTAACCTAACCCACTTTCCTAGTAGCACTTGGTTTCTGTAAAGGACGCAGTTCTAACCTAACTTAACCCACTTTTCTGGTAGCAGTTGGTTTCTGTGAAGGTCGCAGTTCTAACCTAACCTAACCCATTTTTCTAGTAGCACTTGGTTTCTGTAAAGGACGCAGTTCTAACCTAACTTAACCCACTTTTCTGGTAGCAGTTGGTTTCTGTGAAGGTCGCAGTTCTAACCTAACTTAACCCACTTTTCTAGTAGCAGTTGGTTTCCGTAAAGGTCGCAGTTCTAACCTAAGCCACTTTTCTAGTAGCAGTTGGCTTCTGTGAAGGTTGCAGTTCTATCCTAACCCACTTTTCTAGTAGCAGTTGGTTTCTGTAAAGGTAGCAGTTCTAGCATGTCCAAATGATTTAAATGCATTTTTTTTGCAGATCAATTTTAAAAACGGCTGACCATTTAATTACTTCCCTTTTGAAAATCACGAATTTCATTATTCCGAGTTTACAAAAGATCGAAAATCTGAATTCCGAATTATTTTATTTCCGATCGGTCAATGATTTTTCGGAATAGATAATTCGGAAAAAAAATTCGGATTTTTTAATAATCGGAACTTTAAGCTTTCGTTCATATGACAATCGGATTTTAAGTATTCGGAAATAGCGCAGTCGTGATTTTCTTCTTTCGTGGTTTTCAAAGTCGTGATTTCGATATTTCGGACGTATAAAAAATCGTGATTATGAAAATCGAGGTTATGAAAGTCGGAAAAACATATTTCGGAATATTTGGGTGTTCCCTAACCCAATATAATGTTAAACTGACATAGTTACTTTTCCTAAATCCGCATAGTAGTCACCTCCATATATCTATTCGTATTTTCGCTTCGTATGAGCAAGAAATGTTTGTAGAATATAAAATTGCTATATAATGAATATGGCTGTAATTAGAAGTAAAATACATGGGGTCCCTTTGTTTCCCATAAAGTTTTAAGTCATAATGTATTGTTTGTCATATTATCGTTAGTCATAAAAC
This sequence comes from Cydia splendana, assembly GCF_910591565.1. NCBI lineage: Eukaryota > Metazoa > Arthropoda > Insecta > Lepidoptera > Tortricidae > Cydia > Cydia splendana. The sequence continues at coordinate 1,295,845 of NC_085970.1, forward strand.
TGAAACCGTTAATATTTTAAACTTTCGCGTTTTGAACACATATCAACTCACATTTAGGTATAGACGGGTCTAACGCGAATTTTATTCAATTACCTTGATTTACCGACGTTTCGACACAGGTTTCACTGGTCGTGGTCGCGGCTGACTGATGTCCCAGCAAAATGTCAAAACAGAGATTTGTGCAACTACCCGACGAAAAGTGTATGGAGAAGTTTGGGGTAGACATCACATTTTCAAACCACTACACAACCCGCGTTAGACCCGTCCATAAATGTGAGTTAATATGTGAAACCGTTAACTTTTCAGTTTTTTTGTAAGGTTATTCTGTTGATAGGTTAGGTTAGGTTAGAAAAGTTACGCGTTTCTGAGAAAAACCAATTATGACTAACGAAAATTCGGACAAACAGTACATTATGACTTAAAACTATTTGGGAAACAATAGAGACCCAAAATACATAAATGGTAACCAAACGTCGGACTATAGGGGGCAGTTTGAGGGCAAGGTAAGGTTTACAAAAAAATCTTAACTTACGAGTATTATAATGTACCTAGTATTTGTAACATAGTTAATTAAATTAGTTACCCGTTATCATTTATTCATCTTTAATGTGTAAATACTCTTTGAAGTGATGACTGATAGCCCACTGAAGTGGCCACTTAAAAAACAAATAAATAGCTGACATGTGTCATTATGACTGTTGTTCATACTTATATTTGTTGGAATTTCACATTATAAATACTAGGTACCAAATACTAAGTACAAATACTCGAAAGTGAATTGATTGATTTGCGAAGCTTACCTATCATTCTGACATGCCACGAAAATGCCCGCTGGAGTCCGACGTATGATGGTAACTAATATAATTTGTCTAGATTATCTAAAATACGATTTTGGATTTGATTAGCCTCTATAACTCGATTTATTTAAAAAAAAAACAATCGTCTGGAAGTTTAACATGAATCTATAAGACAAAATCTAATTTAATTTCGTGTTATTTAATTCCATTCATCATCATCATCATTTCAGCCTATATACGTCCCACTGCTGGGCACAGGCCTCCTCTCATGCGCGAGAGGGCTTGGGCTATAGTCCCCACGCTAGCCCAATGCGGATTGGGGACTTCACATACACCTTTGAATTTCTTCGCAGATGTATGCAGGTTTCCTCACGATGTTTTTCTCAATCGATGTTTTTTCAATTTAATTTAATTTCACGGCCTCCTAGCCTAGTCGGTAGTGACCCTGCCTACGAAGCAGGAGGTCCCGGGTTCGAATCCTGGTAATCACAAATATTTGTTCCTGAGTTATGATTGTTTTCTATGTATATAAGTATTTATATATATACACCGTGATTTTTTTGATTTCCGTTAATTTCAAGGGTGCATTCCTGAGCTTAAATCAAGTAACTTTCTCAAAGACACCGATGTTCTAATTAAGTCCATTTCGGAGATAATCCATAATTTATTTTTTTCCTATAAGGCCTCTACAAGCGTGTACACTTGCCTTAGGGCCGGCTTACATATTGATTAGTGTTTAGAATGAGTTCATACATTTGCTACTAAACTTAAGTACAATCTCGGTCGATTGATGTACGAAATGACATTGATATGTCACAGATTTCAATTGTTTGGTTGAGTTAAATGTAATGCCCGTGTTACAACAACGCTATATGCTACATTTAATTACTTTTTAAACAAAAAAAAAAAAACAAAAAAGAAAACAAAAAAAAAATTTTTTTTGAAAATTAACTATGCCATTTAGTTCTTATAAACGTACTTAACTATACCCCGAAGTTAACGGAATTCAATAAAAACACGGTGTATATATATATATAATTATGTGTATATTATATATATCGTCGTCTAGTACCCACAACACAAGCCTTATTGAGCTTAATGTGGGACTAGGTCGATCTGTGTAAAATTGTCTTATAATATTTATTTATTTATGTTATCGAGGTTCCACTGTATGACTTAGCCCAGGCGTTATCTTATCTTAGATAAACTCATATCGATACGACTATAAAATCTAATATATTCCGTTTAGCATTCAAATAACATACATTTAAATAAATATTCACGGGAATTATCTCGATACGCTTGAATATCTAATTACCTATTTAGAATGTGTAACCGAATTCGTCAGTCATTTAAAATGTTAATTCATTTATTCGGTAATAAAAGATTTTATAAAAAGGTTCTTTATGATGCGGAAAGCGTTTTTGTTTGTATGGTAAAGGTGTGCATTGTTTTTGTGGCGTGCATTGAGCGGGTGGGGCGGTGGGGCCACGAGACGGGCGGGCTAACGGCTGTGACATTCATTCATTTATATATTTGATCCCCGGAATAACACATATTTTGAAATTAATTAGAGTCGGACCAAGCTAACTCCGCATGCTATTGGCAATGACGAAGTGTGGCAATGTCGTCATTAATATAGCAATGACATTTAAACTCTGCTTATGTTCAAATCGGTGCAAAGTTAGGTTAGACGGTCTCTAGCCACGCTTTTTATAACTTATCTCATGTAGATCAGATGTTGTGATTGTAATAAAAACAGTTGTAGACAAACCTATTTTTGCATTCTTCCGTATTAGAATAATCCGTTCATCATCACCGGTTTATTCTCGCACCACTGCTTGGAACACTTAGGTACAGTCAGCATTGTCAGCAACACTGTTACTATTAGCTTTCAGGTTAAAACCGGCTTCCTATCATTCTCAGAATCATCAAAGATTCAACATTAATGAATTGGCACTTACGCTCCGCTTCTCTCCGTTTTACTGGCCCGCCTCTCCGTACGTCAACTATAAAAGCACGTTTAAGTTTGCCAAAGAAAGGGGAATGATTGACCGCTTCCTCCTCCCAACGGTCGCGTTTTGATTTATGCCTAGGACCCCTTTGTTTTATGTACCCCTGGTACCTTCACTCAATTTCGGTCATTAATTTATGGTAATTTAATAAGGTCTGTTTGTTTTTTGGTAATTAAAGTATGAAGTAGAGCATAAATTTTCTTTAATTAGGTAAACGAGGACTCTTTATCTGATCATCGCTAAAATGCCTTCGATAGAATTTTATTAACAGAAAGGAGTTTTAAAAATTTTACTCATAAGAGGTATGAGGTTAAAAGTTTTCAGTGACTTTTAAGTGGATGAAGTCGTGGGAAAATTATTTCAATTTATAAATAATCTAGCGATTCTAAGACATAAATCTACAAGATTATAAACTGGTAATGATATAGAAAAAACGCACGCATCACATAATTTGCCATAATTATGTTTAGTTCAACTTTATACCTAATTATTTCGCATAGCAAATATCTTTGCATTTTCTTACAAAGTCATCAAACATTAACAAGCCGAAAAGGGAACTCTGGAAATCGTAATATGTATATATAAAAAACTGGAATCACAAATAACAATACTTATTAATAAATTAGATGAGATCGCCCTGTCCGCACAAACCGGGCTAAAGTGATTAATATCGTTCATCGATTTAATTATCTCTGAAATCAGATTATTTACATTTTAAGGGGGAGTGCTACACGATTTTACCGTTTCACGTAGAAAAAGGTTTCGTACCTATTTCGTAAACGCTTCATAGTTTCGTTGAACGTTAATGATGTACCTACGGCTCGATCCAAAAATGGAAGCCTGAGAACTTCAATTGGACTAACTTGTATTTTTATAAATATTTCTTATTTGTCCGAATTGAAACTAAACTCGTATTATTCAGAATAAGGGGGAGTAGATAATTTGGAGCAGTTTGGAAACGTGTTTTTGATTCAGGCTTATTGAAGTATACATAATGTGCCATTCGCAACCAAAAGGGTACTTATTGTCGGTTGTCAATAAGGCGCTATTTCCATATAGCTTCAATTTGAAATCAACCTTATCGACAACCGACAATTTGATACCTTTTGGTTGATAACGTCACATATTAAAATGGTCCAGGAGAAACAGGCACGTTAATGAAAATAACTAAGTAAGATTAGTAAGAGAAAAATGTAGAGTTCGAAAATTAAATTACATGATGTTGTCGCCTTCTCCTTAATTCCTATTTCATATAAATGATGATGTTTTCATAATATTAAGTTTTTATTGTCTACGTGTGTGACCAGGGGTTCATCAATTAAGCGAAGTATATCGGCTCCCGATCGCTTCCTGCTGGGTCCTTCAGCTCGAGTTCCGTTGGAGGTCCCATTTAAAACTATATTTGCAAGTCACCCTTACGATTCGATGCTCCATCAATTGACCTTTCTTGGCCTCAGAATTATGAAACGTTTTGAAAATATCTTTTTGGACTTAAAACAGCCGTCTGTTATAGGTATTTATTTCTGGAATCTAACACTAGAGGTTGAAGTATTGGCATATTTCATTTAAATCATAATTATAAATTCATTTATATATTGCTTAAGATATACTTTCTAAGAAGGTGAAAAATATAATCGCAGTACGTTTTGAATAAATCTGTCGTTTTCGAAATACAGACAATTTCGTTTTCTTACCACCTGTGTTAACCCTTTGCCCATTATTTTTTTATAGCAATGAATCGAGAACTTTAACGATACGCACAGTATGAATTTTTTTTTTATGATTTTTAAGAAAGAGAAATATAATTTCGGGGTTTCCGAATTATAAGACGGCAATATGTTTGCCGCTATCAGCCAAGGGCAGTAAGTGACAAGACCGTCATGTCAGTTTGCCGGGGGAACTACGGGTGGCATGAAGTATCTAAAATGACTAAATTAAAAACCAATACAATGATAAGAAATAATTAAAACCTTTATTTTACTTAAAAAGATTTGTTTATTCTATTTATAATATTTTTAATATATACTATTATAAACTTTACAACGTTTCCCTTCTCAAATCTAAGCGAAAACGAGAGGACTTATTCGTTGATAGCTTGCTCTTTGCTGATGACGCAGCCTTCATCGCCACATCGCAGTTTGAGCTTCAAACAATTATGGACAAGTTTTCTCGTGCCTGTGCTCTCTTCTCTATGACCATCAATCCCCGGAAAACTGTAGTGCTGGCTCAAGGGTGTGCGGAAATACCGACAATCCTGTTGGATGGCGCCCCACTGAAGTCAGTCGACAAGTTTTGTTACCTCGGGTCGACTGTGACTAGCAATCTCTCACCGGATGCAGAAATCGATGTTCGAATCGGAAAAGCCGCAACGATGTTTGGGAAGTTGAGTGCAAGAGTATGGCAAAATAAACATCTAACCAGGAAAACCAAGATGGTTGTCTATCAAACGTGCGTCCTGAGCATACTCTTGTACGGGGCTGAGACCTGGACATCGTACGCCAAGCATGAACGTCGTCTCAACGCTTTCCACATGCGCTGCATCCGGAACATATTGGGCATATCTTGGAAGGACAGGGTCACAAACGAGAGGGTCCTTGAGATTGCTCAGCTGCCCAGCCTCTTTGCGCTGCTAAAGCAGAGACGCTTACGCTGGCTGGGGCATGTGCATCGAATGCAACCTTCTCGTTTGCCGCGGCGTGTTTTGCTTGGCGCCATAGCTGACGCCAAAAGAAGTATCGGTCGGCCGATGCTACGGCATAAGGACTGCGCCAAGCGAGACATGCACTCCTTCAACATCCCGGTTCATAAATGGGAGGAGCTTGCCGAGGACAGAGATAAGTGGCGTAAACTGGTGTTCGATGGTCGCAAAATCCACGATGACGCTTGGTTTAAGACACTCGCAAGTAAGCGAGCCAAGCGTCATCAGCCCGACACCTGTTCGCCACGGGCACACTACACCTGCCTGTTTTGCGGTCGTGGTTGCCGCTCCCGTATTGGCTTATACAGCCATGAAAACGTTGTCGCCCTGCCTGACGCTGTTTGTATAGTCTGCAATAGACTGAAAGGCCTATGATGATGATTATATGTAGGTATTGTATATTATTTCCAAGTAGGTATTGTAATCCCAGCAAAACTGTGGATAGGTTGCTAGCATGTAAGAATTTGAAGTATTGAATTAAGGTATTGCTCCATAAATAAATCAATAACAATATAGTAGCCTAACCTACCCTTTCCTTTAATAAACACCAGACACTTAACGGATAGTGGCAAATATATTGACGTCTTCATTTTTTTAAATTATCAAATAACAGATTTTTTTCTTTAAACTTTATATCGCCAAACATATCTCTGAAACTAGAGAATTGTGACTATCGGATAAATCCAGCAAAGAAAATTTTAGTTACAAACATTTTTGTTCAAATGTAGTCAATAGTTAAAAATCTAAGTTCGGGCCTAAGAATCATCATTTAACAAGGGATGGAATAACGTTTATCAGCTCTCCTTTTTTTCGTAGATTGGTACGAGTATATTCTCTTATGTGAACCAAAATTTATATTAACTAACTACACATTCATTGAGAAAAAAAATAAAATATCTGAGTGGTATGACGGCAAATATCTTGCCGTTACCCACTAAAGGGTTAATAGGTGGCAAGAAATTTTATGTCTGTGCCAATTCGTACAATAACAATAGTATGAGGTCCCTAGCTGCTTTCATATTCATTGTCACTGTGACAAGGTACGAATTGGCACATAAATAAAATAACTGTATGAGGTGGGGAAATTAAGAGCGATGATCGCTTTCGACGTAGCAAACATGTGAATTTTCGTGGGCCAATCGGCGCCACTATCGAATTTTACCATGGTGCCTAATTTGCGCATTACATCCTCTGAAAATATTTGAAAAGAATCATTTTTATTGTGTGCTTAGCTTAAGGTTACATATCATAGTTAATTGATTTCGCAGTCGCGATGGACCAATCATTAAACATACTTACGTCAGTGTCGAACACCGGGAGCGCGGCCATCACTCACCCAGCTTCTGATCCGTTATTTAATGCCCACCTTTGGCACCTCTGACCTTTGTATGGCATGCATGGTGCCTTAAGCTGTGCTCTTGGTCAGGCGGGAGCGGATGCGGAGAGCGTATCGTACATCCCTTTTGCACCTTCTGATACAACCCGGTAATATTTGACGGTTGACCTATACATTTCCATGCATGATGTTGCCTTTATTAGGCTTTATTTTTGGTAGCAGAGGTAGATTTGATGACCGTTTTTTCAGTCGATAACGATAGCAGGATTGAGACCGCCCGAAAATCAGACTATAGGCTTATATTTAGATACTCAGAAAACTAAAAGCGGCCGTGGTAAATGTTTATTTTAAACAAATACGAATTCAATAACTAGAGACGGGTTACCTACTTTGGTTGTTAGAATAAAAATAGTAATCAGTCAACACACAAGAAAATAATGGCTTGAATTTATTTTCAAATTTACTTACACAGAGATAAAAATAGTTTCAAACAAGAAACTAAATGCTCAACAGAAGTAACAAATGAGTCAAATGACACAAAGACACCAAAATACCTACCGACGTGTTCTTGTGTGTGATGTGAAACCTGAATTTAGGGTGGTAAGGCTTCCGCTAGTATAGCTTCCATCAAAAACCTAGACCACGTCGCCACTTATCATAAGGTTAGATTACTCGTATAAACCGATTGTGAATTGTGTTCCTTTATCTAATTTAAAAAAGACACACACTGGCGCTGCATCCTTTAATCCGCTCTCGGTTCCGCTTGCTCCCTAATGCAGCCTTACTAATACACGGAATGCGCTTTGTTTTAATCAGTCATTTGTCATGCTCCTCCGTTTAATGGTATCCTCTCGTAGCATTTCAATGACATGATCTTCTATTTGGATTCGACATATTTTTCAATACATTCATTTTTATTTTATTTTTCAATAATTCCAACGGACTGATGAGGTAGTGTATACCTATACCAGTAAAATCATCTACTTTTTATAGCAATGATTTGTTGCTACTAACGTATTAGAAACGAAGATGATAATGCCACAATTAAGTTATCTTTTTATTGAGTTTTAGTTAATTTTATATTTTTTTCTTAAATTTCTTAGTTGCAATTACTCAAAAATTAAGTAAGATACTTCAAACAAAAACGTGAAATTATCATTTTCATGTTTAAAATTATATTCCAGTCAAAAATATGTATACAAAAAGTACATATCTTCCCAAAATGCAATATTTTTATACAGAAACCAAGCTTCTATAGTATATTACATACCAAGGGCAGTAAAGTAAGAAAAGGCTTCGCCTCGGCCGACAGTTACCTACATGTTATCAGAGGCTCATGTACTGGTCGAGGTGTGTATGCAATTTTTCTGTTCAACGGAGCCGGAAAGCGGCAACTTCTTTTAGCGCAGCGGGCCGAAAGTTGAGGCTTTCCGGCCGGAAAGCAGAAAAATATATGTATTATTTTTCGTATCTGAAATTCGTCACCGCGAGCCGGCACGGCGCGGCGGCGACGCGCGCGCCGCGGGCGCTTGTAATTGCCGCCCAATGTTTGTTTTGTTCACCCCTTAACTCTTCACGCTGTCCCCGTCCCGTTCCCACTCACCCACGTTTACGACTTGCTATCACGCTCCCACTTACCGCTCTCCTGCTACTTAAAGTTTATATTTTATCACAGTACTTCGATACCTTACGACGCTCGCTTGTATTCCGCTGTTATTCAACTTTAGAATTTATGCTTATTGATTTAAGGTGCGATGTCCCTTGGTGTTTTATTAACTTATAGTGTTTTCCGTGTGTTAGTTTGGAATGGTTAGATTAATAGTTGTATTCGGTTTATATATCGTGTAAGCGATTATTGATTGTAATTATCATGGCGCCCTAAGTTAAATACCGGGCGATCACGCGACGCGATTTATGAAGTCGCTGCGTTTGCGCAGGCAATTATAACTACGATTTACTATTCGATTATTGCTATGGAATCGATTCTTAACCTTATGTGTACTTAAAATGTAGTTTTCTAGTATTTTTATTGCACTCAGGTTGTCAACTTTATATTTAGTCGAATTTAATGTATGTTTGACTTCTCATATACTTACTCGTATTTGTAAAAGGAAAAATTACACTTTTATCTTAAGGTTAATATTGAATCGCTGTGTTTGCGCAGGTAATTATAACAACGATTTACTATTCGATTATTTGCTATCGAATCGATTCATGTATGTACTTAAAATTTTATGTAGTTTCCTAGGATATTTTATTGCACTCTATTAGTTGTCACAACTTTATGTCAATGTTTTTTGATAACATTTATTTCTGATATTTTTGTAAATAGATAACATGCATTTCTATACAGTGTGTAAGTCTAATACGGGCGATAAATTAAATCGGACATAGTATTCATTAGTGTAATCATGAAGTAAAAGGTTTTTTTAAGTTGCAGTTCATTACGAGCCCATAATTAATTTTTAAAAAATTTCTCAGCAGCAATGTACTGTAAACATGGTTGCGGTACCGAAATGTCAAATGTTCATTAGCAATACAACAATAGCATTTACAAACTTACCTATCTGGAGGAACATTCACAATACATCTTAGCATTACACTGCGTTTAATGTTTTGTAGTTATTTTGGTAGATTAAAGTACTACTAGGCGTGTTAAAAGATATTAAATCTTATTTATTTATCATGTTTACCAACAAGAAACTGACTTCATTTTAATCAGTCACGATAACAGCACTTGACGTGATTATTTCTAATCTGAGCAATAGACAAGCACCTTTGATAGCACACCTTTTTTGAAAATTAATTTAATATCAGTATCTCATAAGTGATTATTGTGTATTCATTTCGTATTTAATTTGCCTGATTTTTTATACCAGGATGGCGGAAAATAAGCATACGGCCCGCCTAATAGTTGTACAGTTATTACCAAAATTATTTCGAGAATTAACTAAACCGTCTAAACACCACAAAACTTGGTACATTGTGTGAAAACGTGGCAAACTCTTTGGTGGAATTGCAAGTTTCTTATTTTATTTCAACTCTGATTTGACAATGTCAGTCTTTCGATTCAAAAGTAATCGTATGTTATAAAAATGCCTCGTTTAACAACTTTTACTGCTCCTGAATTAATGGACATGATTTTAATTTACGGTGAAACACTACAAAATGGTCATCGAGCGCTAGCTGTGTACAGAGAGCGATTCCCTCATCGGGTTGTACCAAGAAACGCTCGAGTAATTGTAAACGCGATACAGCGAGCTCGCGAAGGATTGTCCGTAACTGGAAGGGTGGAGGGAGCAGCTATTCACGATGAGCTTCCAGTTCCATTGCAAGACCGAATCCTTCGCCATTTTGCACTTAATCCTGAAAGTACAAGGGATGCAGGAAGACGATTTAATACGAGTTGTTATTTTATGGAGTCAATCAAACGTCGTTGCGAAACCTGTTCTGAAATACAAGGAAGGCACATCGAGAATAGGTATTTGCGGCGAAACCGGCAAAACTAAACTCAGGTTTCTCAGAATTTGTATTGTTGTAAATTGTGTTTTTTAGTTTTCTTTTTAGTTGGTTTTCTTTAGAAGTATTTCAGCAACTTCAGTACATTTCAGTTGTAATTTCAATGGGTCGTTATTAAAATAAATGATTGCTTTAATAAGATTTTTTGATGTAATTTGATTTTAAACTAGGTAGGCATTTCGTCAGATAAAAAACATCATACTTATTTATTATTTACCCACTCATGACAGTTAATGACATTACATACGCAATAGGAGTTTTTGAAAGTAACTGTCAACGAGCGTTTAACGTGAGCGTGTTTGCATTACATTGCGGGCTGAATTATTTTGTATGGACAAAATTATTGTTGCAACTTTAAGTAAATGTTATCTAATTACCTTTACTTTGTCCTATACTAACCACCGTTAAGAGATTCGCCCGTATTAGACTTACACACTGTATAAGGTTGCTAGCTGCTAGTTGTAGTAGTGGATGAAATAACACTTTTCCAACTGGAGATAAATCGCAACAGTTTGCGCTCAAAAGTATATGTTACTGTCTAATGATTGTTTTAATATCTCTTTTTGTTCAGTTGTTAGAAAATCGTACGTTTAACGCGCAGTCTGATCGTAGTCTGTACAACCAAAACTTCTTAAGGCGCAGCCATACCAAAGGAAATCCCATTTGTAAGTGAAAATTTAACATGAGGAAATAGAGTTAATTTTTTTTGTTTGAAAACTGAACGAAACGAAACAAAAGTATCTCTATCCCAATCGGTAACGTAATAAATTTCATTTAGCTGAATAAGTACAGTCAAGTGTAAAAATACACATCATACTCAAAAATATATCTCATAGCTCTTATGCCAGCGAATTAAGAACTATGGGACATATTTTTGAGTAAGTTATATGCCCCCACATTTGTATACTGCTAGGACCGTACGCATTAGAAAGGATATTTAAGTCACAATAAAATTCGTCTCCGAACGTCGATGGAAATGTGCATGTAATATATTCGTCTTCGAGAGCCGGCACGTTATCTCAGTACACGGACATAAAGCCACCGCTAGACGAGCGCTGTTTGTATTTAGACGTAATTGCCAAGTCTGTCGTTAGTGGCGGTCATTGTTATTCTTGATATCCGTACACTCTGTCAGAGAGGAATTAAATTAGTACGACACGACCAAGATCAATCTCACAACTCCACGTTTAACCTTTCATATGTGCGGTGGTCAAAATTCGCAAAAAGTTGACTGATACTGACTCTTGGTAACTCGAAAGACATTTTGAGTAACGCAAGAGACACTAAAAAATGTCGATCAAAAAGTTGATTCGCCCTTTATTAATACCTACAGTACCTACACCGCTGCAACAAACACCGCGCTTGATAAAATTATTTTTGATCGTAAGATTTGTTTAAAATCCTTTTCTACCACAATAAGAGCTATGTATGGGAAGTCAACTATTTTAACTCGTCTTTAATCCAAAGAGTAGTAAATAAACAACAATATATACTAAATAAATAAAATATACATAAAGAGTAAATAAATAAATGAGCCCTTCATTTAGCCCTTCGTGTCGACGCGCAGGCAAAAAGGCTTGGCGCGAACTTTTCTTTGTGCCGCCGCCATTCCGCGGCGACGCTCCAAATTGGCGGTGCTCTGAAGAAAGTTTTATGTGACAATACAGTGAAAATACTAACAATAACACAAACTGGCAATCAGGGAACCTTATACCTTTGCAATCAGATCTACGAATGATCACTGATCAGTTACGATGGGGTTAAAGCAAGTTTTTTGATAGTAAGGATCGAAAGTGCAAATAATTCTCATTAGTTATGTAAAAAAGTAAGGTCTAAAAAAAATTCACTATAATAAAAAACGTAAAATGTAGCTAAAACGCAGCCCACTGAATTGGAATTCACACCTAACTAGTCAACCAGTCTTTTTAAATAACCGTAGTTCCGATTTTACTGTAAATATGTCAAGTCGCATTAGCCCCTTGATCTCCGCCCTCGTAACATCAAACATAATTTTCCTATTTCCATTTGTACAATAAATTGTGACGAAATTCGTTTTTTTGAGAAAGGAACAAGAGAAGAGGTTAAATGAAATTTTCTAATTAGATTGAAAAAGAGTGTAATGTACATTGTAATTCACACTGGGCCTTACGAGGCTACGGACCAACAAAGTAACATTAGCCCTGCGGGCCAAAACAGTGACACTCAATTACCGCTACTCTACAGACTTTAAATTGCCTACAATTGAGGTTTAGTTGACTTTAATGGAGGACATGTCAACTATCGATTTCAATTGGGAAAATTGACGGTCGTTAGGTGCGATAGAGACTCGATACCTCTTTGTGTGTAAATTAGAACCATGCTGTCGATTCTAGGTTCCATTGAATTCGTGAAAACAAAGGAAACGTAATTGACATGATTGTAGTTACTAAACACCAGCTTTTAGTATGTTTTTGGGAAGTACCTATTTAGATCCCATATTATTTATTATTTATTATAGTTATTTATTATACAAGAAGTTACAACTTTTTTGTAAGGACAATTGATGGGAGACAATCTTAAAAGAAAGGATCTACGTATGTACAGACAAGATATTTGTATTCTGTGCCACTTTGTATTTACTTTGTCACAGTGACAACCAATATGGAAGTCGTTTTTGTCACTTTCGATTGTCACATAAATAATCAAATTCCTTGACCGCACACTCTAGTATTAGGGTGATGGTGACAAACCAAACGGTATTCTAATAAACTGGTAATGGTCACCATATATTAGACAAACCGCAAACTTTTTACTGGCCTTTGAAACTTCCTCTGAGACATGATTAAAACGATACAGTATGAAAACAGTGTACGATATAATTAATAGGACAAATGACTGCGAGCCCCGGCCCGGCCGCGCCGCGCATAACTGCGGTATGATTTATCTGCCATTGTGTGGGTTTTTGCTATAGCTGCTTTGGCTTCTGAGGACCTGGTATTGCTTTGGGAGTTGGTAACATTTCCGAACTCGTATTTTAGGGGGGTGTGTAATGATCCGTATAACAATTTTTGATATATTTTCAAAAGATATAACAACTTTTGATATAATTTCATGGTGTATAATCACTTAAGCGGTATAATGAACTTTTGATATAACAACAAAATAACAATTTTCATGGGGTATAATATTTAATCGATATAAAAGCTATTAGATATAACGTTTACTGGATATAATGAATATTTGTTATAAGTATTTATGGTATAATGTATTCAAATGTATAAAAATAAGTTGAGGTTATAATAAAAAAAGTCGGTTCTGGCGCTTCGCCGGCCGCTACCGCGGAACGCTAGCTTCGCTCGCTCGGCTCGCGCGCTGTAGGGTCGCAGTTCTACCTAACACTCCTCCTCGCTTCGCTCGTCGTCGTACCTAACTGAGACCTGCCTTAAGTTCGAATACGTAGGTTGTTATAATAGTAGTAAATATTACAAATTATACCAGTACTACATTATGCCCACATTGCCCACTGAGCGTTATACCGAACATAATTATATCACATATACGTTATACGCTGTTAATGTTAGATTAGAAGTTGTTATACATATTACAAGTTCATTATACTTGACGATAGTTAGACTCTCTAAGAATATACCATGTATTGTTATAGCAAAAGTGCATTATGTCCCTCAATCGTTATATCGACTAAAAATATATCAAAAGTTGTTATATGGACCGTTACGCACCCATTTTAGGGACATTGCTTAATCGTCTAAAGTTGTAATGGTCGCGAGATCATAAAGAAAGCTTCTTGAAAACATCCGAAATTAGTTTCAGAATAGATGTTATGATTGAAACCTAAGTGGCAGTATTTCGTATAAAGCACAGTATTATATAAGTACTCTATCTGTATAGATCCGTCCGTGTGTTTGTTTTGCATCATTATCCGATCTCATCAGAATCTCTTCAATCTTAATAACAGGATATGAAATTGTAACTCTTATAATTTATAAATAGTTAATAATAATTATAAATGTTTCACTTGTGTCTATGTTTATACAGGCATCTCACAAAACCTTGTGTTACAGTATATCTTTACAATTATAATCAACCGTTTAGACGTTAGGACACCGCTCAGTTATGCCCGCAAAACCTTTACTAACGCGTTACGGCGCGCACCAGCTTCCACATATTATCTAACCTTAAATACACCTTATTGCAAATAGATAAGGTATATCGTTAATCAGTTGCGGTTGCTGTTAGGAATCCCGCGGCCGGAGGTAAAAACCCTTCGCTCGTGTCCAATCACCACAACACATGTTGTCATGTTTTAAACATGGTTTGGAGCAAAAACAAGCGAATGGTCTAACGCTTGCGGCACCACAAACATTGCTTCGATTAGGCTGAGATACCACAGGTAATTTCTGCAGGTAGCTAGTTATTTCTTCTTCTCTTGATATCGACCTTAACCAGCGGGAAAACAAGATTTGTTTCCTATAACTTTAGTTCGCTTAGGCATAGATATTATTAAAAATTTTAACGATTTCTTTTAACTAAAGAGAAAGAGTTTTTCTCTGAGGTAATATCAAAGATTTTTCATATTACGCTTATACGCGATATAATCCCATTTGATAATTATAATTATAATGTTAGAATATCGCTGGCTCAATATTCTTCTCAGCATATTTGCGTCCACTGCTGAACATATGCCTCTTTCATGGATTTCCATGTTGTTCTGTATGCGGCGGTTCTATGCCAGGTCGGCCCTGCCGTCTTTCTAATGTCGTCCGACCATCTGGCTCGTGGTTTTCCGTCCCTCCGGCTTCCCAGTCGAGGTCTCCAGAACAGTACTCGCTGGCCCCATCGGTCGTCATCCCTGCGGCAGATATGGCCGGCCCATTCCCACTTCAGTTGCGCAATTCTTTTGGCGATGTCGGTAACTCTCGTGCGTTGACGAATGTCCTCATTCCGAATTCTGTCTCGCAGGGAGATCCCGAGCATCGCGCGCTCCATGGCTCTCTGTGCCACTTTTAGCTGGCGCACCCTTCCGACGGTCAACGTCCATGTCTCGCATGCGTAAGTCATCACTGGGAGGACGCATTGGTTGTAGACCCTGGTTTTCAGTGACTGTGGGATTTTGGACTTGAAAACATCGCCTAGCTTTCCAAATGCGCCCCAACCCAATTGAATGCGCCTACTAATTTCGGCATCCAAGGGGTTACCGTCAAGCGTTATTTTCTGGCCCAAATATACGTAATCGCTTACTCTCTCCATCGTTTTGCCTTCCAATGAAATGGTTGCCTTTTCAGCGGTGCTCATCCACTTTGTTTTCTCCATATTCATTTTTAGACCAACTCGCATCGATGCCTGGCTTAGATCATTGAGCATGTGTTCGAGATCTTCAGGTGGCTCAATATTACAGGGTTCTATGTTTCACTTTTATCGAAATGAAATTTGAACATTGTCATAGTGACATTAAGTCGAATTTCAACTATCTTGAAAATGTAACATTGGTCCCTGTAATATTGGGCCAACGATATGTTATACGTACGTTAGAAAGTTGTGAACATTTAAAATAAAAAATATTTTTTAAGATTTATTCTCTAATAACTTGGGCCATGTATGATTTCATGTATATGAAACTGAGGTGAAATTTCATTTAACAGCTGCTTAAGTTTGCGGTCGTATCCTACACTAGGTGTAGAGCAGAAAAAAGCATTTTCGGATTTATCAGATGTCATAATAAAAGGACGAGTGGTCCATATACGGCTGTTGTATATTTCATAAGGACTGCATCAAAGCTTACCATTTGTTTCGTTCGAGGACGACACTTTAAAAGATGAAGGCAGCTTCTAGAAAGTAGTTTTATTACACACATTACTTACTAGAATGTTATTAGTATCCTAATTACAGACTACTCGCTGGTCGTTCCTAGAACTCGATTCCCTGCGGCTTGCTTGTTTTGACACGTCGTTGCTGCAAACTGCTCATTAACTACTTACTATTGTGATAAGTACTTAACCCAACAAATCTATGTAGTTGCATATATAGCATAATTGTTTTTTATGATGACGACGATGACGGAGTATAAGTAACACTGTGAGTAAACCTGCATCTGCAAAGAAATTCAATTCAAAAAATTCAAATTCAATTTCTTTAATGTCAAAATAACACATGTCAACAAAATCACAATAGAACTACGAAATATACAACTAACACTAAACACTCAACTACAAAACACTAACACTAAATTAAAAACACATAACCAAATCAAGGAAAGAAGAAGAAAATAGCTTAAACATAACAAAAACATCACAAATGTCATTATTTACGAAATTATTTAATGTTAAACTTACTGTAGAATTCCTTAACCGTAAAAAATGCCTTATCAATTAAATATGCTTTCAACTTCTCAACAAACAGGTCATAAGAAGCCGCCTCTTTAATCTCACGGCTCAGGCTGTTAAAGCTTTTAATTCCAACTACCCCCAACGAGTTGGATGTTTTCGCAAGCCTGACAAAGACAGACTTAAGGTGGTTCTCCTTATGCGAATTTCATACAATTTTATTGGTCAATTTTCTCTTAATACGTAGATTTACAGCACTTACAACCTTGATGTTTAGGTAGTGCATAATCGTCTGTCGTCGCCAAGTTAAAAATAATGACCAATTATTCACTATTTTTAATTAAAAACCATTTGAAAAATGCGAAGATTTTAGTTAAGCGCTTGTTTGTGTGAGTGATCTTTACACTATCCATGTAAAACAAGATGGCGAGATTCAGTTTAATAATAACCAACATAGATGTCACTTTAACACAGGTGACCTAACTAAGTAGTGTCTAATTTACTCAATAGATGGTAATAACGTAAGGGTATATAATTCACAAAATATGTTGTAATAGTTTAGCTTACAAACCATTTCCGTTAAAATTTGATCCCTACATTAGTACATGTAACTACCTAATCGGAGGTCAGGCCAGATTTGCTTTCTAAGGGTTTCTAGGAATTTTCGTTAATCAATTATCAGTTCAAAACTGGGATTGGTAGTAAGGTGATAATTTTTCAATGATTTTAAATAAAAATTATATATTCATAAATTATAAATGAATTTTCATTGATTTTACAAATTTATAAGATCATAACATTTATAATAAATTATTATTAAGTCCGCGAGAGTGTGAAGGGTACTTATTCCATAGATAAGCTGTGCGTTTTTCTGCATACGTTTTTTTAAACTACCTACCTACCGCTCTATTTTTTTCCCGTTCACCGTAAATTAGACTATTGTACGCAAGAGTATTGTGGTTGTGGTTTACTCGCTGGATTTATTTATACGGACGCCTAAACTAAAACTCATTAACAGGCTTTTATTAGGTCGACCTGTATGTAACTAACTATGTACTTAATGGAATCTAAGGTAACTAATTTAACCATCTTCCAAGGATTGTAGCGTCATGAAAATTGGCAGCTGTATGTATAGTTCTGATGACAATACAATAATATGGTACTCTCGAACTGATCTGATGATGGAGACAGGAGGTGGCCATAGGAACTCTCGACCTGTATGTAACTAACTATGTAATGGAATCTAAGGTAACTAATTTAACCATCTTCCAAGGATCGTAGCGTCATGAAAATTTACAGCTGTATGTAGTTCTGCGGGCTCAGCACGGTTCCATTTTTATCGACTATCACTATATGCGCGTCCCTTTCGCACTTACATACTTGTTAGAACGTGACAGGCATGGTGACAAGGGATAAAAACACGACCGTGCTAAGCCGCCTGATGACAATACAATAATATGGTACTGTCGAACTGATCTGATGATGGAGACAGGAGGTGGCCATAGGAACTCTGTGATGAAACAACGCAACCTAATTGTGTTAGGGGTTTTTAGAATTTATAATGAGTATTAGTTGTCTGTCGTAAGAAAAGTATAGTCAGCGATAAAAGCTTGTACCAAAAATGAAATTTTTGCCATAAACTTATTTTACATTTTCGGTAAGTACCTAATACATGTCAAGTCATTACGGTAATTAGTTTCTACGTAAGCATTTTTTGTCTTCGGTACCTACCTGCTCTGCTATTATTATTATTATTTTAAAAAGTTTAAGAGAACATGTCGACATTCGTACTTTTTTGGAAAGCTGAGGAACTCATTTCTGTATTTTGTACGCAAAGTGTCATACTTTTTTTTAAAGTAATGCCTTAAAATGTTACAAAGTTTGGGGAAAATTACAAAAACATTGTGACTTCAAATCCTTTTTTTTTGAAAATTTTGGAAAGTTTTGGCAATCTTTTTTTATTTCACGTAATCAGTAGTTTATTGGCTATTAGGTGAATGTTTTTTTACGTCCAAATTTGAGTAGTTTTTTCACAATTACCACTTTTTAGTCGAAAGGCGGGTTTTGTAAACAAAAAACTAAAAACTCATATAACTTGAAAACCAATGAGTTTTGACCCCTGGTTGACTGGACTTAAATCATTGCAAATGACCCATAGAATAACCCCTTTCAAGGAATACGGCGAAGACTAAGACTCCGCTGTCCGTTTGATCGTCCGTCCGTCTTCCGTTGTCGTCCGACAGTTGAAATTTTCATACAAATTATGTATTTAATATTATAGGACATTTATAGGACATTTTTACACAAATTGACTAAGCCCCACGGTAAGCTCAAGAAGGCTTGTGTTGTGGGTACCTACTCAGACAACGATATATATAATATATAAATACTTAAATACGTAGAAAACAACCATGACTCAGGAACAAATATCTGTATCATCATACAAATAAATGCCCTTACCAGGATTCGAACCCGGGACCATCGGCTTCATAGGCAGGGTCACTACCCACTAGGCCAGACCACACCACCATTCCGGGTATTTCTGTTGCCGTTATAACAACAAATACTAAAAACAGAATATAATAAATACTTAAGTGGGTCCCATACAACAAACGTGATTCTTTTTCCGTTTTTTGCTTAAGGCCGGCGCCCCACTTCTGCGCACGCTACATCCACGGCCCACGTTTTAATACAAACCGTGGGCAAGCCCACGAAATTTTGTATATGGTCTAAGATCCCACATATATGGTCGACCTTCACCAATACGTCTGATGGATGAAACTTATATTTTATGAAAGAAAATATGTTCCAGAACATAAATAAATAGGGTTGCCTAAAGAAATATGGTCATGGCTATTTTTAATAAATTTTTGAAAAAACATTTTTTCGTCAAATTTCACCGATTTGTCTGACGATCGAGATAAGTTTCAATGGAAAGTATACAACTTGTACAACATAAATCAACTAGGTTGCCTATCTTTTTCCGATCACTATTATGTGGTTGCCGTGTTTAAAGAGGTGATTTTATATCGATAATTGCACTCATCTGTCTGAAGCTTGAATTATACATCAAAATGATGGTAATTTTATTGCAAATAGAATGGTATAGGGTTGCCTGCAAAAATCCGGTCAAAAATAAGGGTTGCCAGGCTTTTAAATAAAATAAAAAGGAAGGACTTTTAGCGATAACTCATAAACGGCTTAACTAAGCAAGTTTGTTTTAATTTTATTTGAATGAGTTCTTTAGGCACTATTTTCATGATTTTTTTCATATTTTTTGGACCAATGGTTCAAAAGTTAGAAGGAAAAGCCATTTTTTTTCTTTCTAAACGATTGTTTCCGAAATGATTCACTTTATCAAAAAATGTTGTTTATATACCCCTATTTATTTTGAATGGTCTATCCAACGACACCCCACACTATAAGTTTGAAACGATAAAAAAATTGTCACACACATTTTGTTTCTTTAAAGCGATTATTTCCGAAAATATTCACTTAATCAAAAAATGTTCTTCCAAAACCCCTATTAATTTTGGAAGACCTATCCAACGACACCCCACACCATAGGGTTGAAACGAAAAAAAAAATCCTCACATACATTTTGTTTCTTTCGAAGCGATTATTTCCAAAAATATTCACTTTAGCAAAAAAAAATTTTTGAAGAACCTTATTCATTTTAAAATTCATATCAAATGACATATCACAACATAGGTATCAACCGAAGAAAAATAAAAAAATGTATGTATCCATTTTTTTCGCTTCAATCCCATAGTGTGACATGTCGTTGGATAAATATGCAAACAATATAATATATATAAACAAAAAATATGAAAAAAATCATGAAAATAGTGCCTAAAAAACTCATTCAAATAAAATTAAAACAAACTTGATCAGTTAAGCCGTTTATGAGTTATCGATAAAGTCTTCCCTTCTTATTTTATTTAAAATCCTGGCAACCCTTATTTGTGACCGGATTTTCGCAGGCAACCCTATACCATTGTATTTGCAATAAAATTGCCATCATTTTGATGTATAATTCAAGCGTCAGATAGATGAGTGCAATTATCTATATAAAATCACCTCTTTAAACACGGCAACCACATAATAGTGACCGGAAAAAGATAGGCAACCTAGTTTATTTATGTTGTACAAGTTGTATACTTTCCATTGAAACTTATTTCGTTCGTCAGACAAATCGGTGAAATTTGACGAAAAAAATTTTTTTTTCAAAAGTTTATTAAAAATAGCCTTGACCATATTTCTTTAGGCAACCCTATTTACGGGTCATCCATTAATTACGTCACACGAATTTCTAGGTTTTTTTACCCCTCCCCCCCTCCTTGTCACACTTGGTCACATTTGGCAAACCCCTCCCCCCTGGTGTGACGTCACATCAACGAAATCGGCAAATATTTATTTAATATTTTATCAAAATATTTTTGACAAAAGAAATATTAGTAATTTTATAACCCAAAACTGATTAAGAAATAAAATTAAACGAATAAAAACGATTATCGTTTCTAAGACTTGTTATTTAAATGTATATTGGCGTATAAAATAATTTAAATAAATTTTCGGTTACTGATGAAGTTAAAGTGACGTCACAAAGTTTGTGACTCCTCCCCCTTGTCACAACATGTCACATTTTCTTGACCCACTCCCTCCTCCTAAACGTGTGATGTAATTAATGGATGACCCCTTATTTATGTTCTGGAACATATTTTCTTTCATATTTTCATAGTTTCATCCGTCAGACAGGTTGGTGAAGGTCGACCATATATGTGGGATCTCCTACTAATAGGAACGTGGGTCGTGTACATAGCGTGCGCAGCAGTGGGGCGGCGGCCTAATGGTACGGAACCCTTCGTGCGCGAGTATAAATATGTATAGGAATATATAATATAATCGATAAACGTTTATGGTTTGTCACGATGTGTGACATTCGTATTTAATTCTTTATATTTTTTTGCACCTGGTCCTGTCCTGCAAACTGCATCATGCATATCTACTTCAGATTCTTTTTGACTAGGCTAGGCCGATCATCATTGTTTATTGTGTATTGCATTTCCATGTTGCTACATAAAGGTGTTACAATACAATTTCGAGTACAGTGACATGGACCCTGTAAGGGCACAGCAATTCTTATTCTAAAATAACAAATTAATTCTAGGCATGTCAAACAAATTAAAATAGGTAATAACAAACATTAAAATATATAATAATATGTACATACAGTCGACGTCAAAGATATGTTTACATGTTTGCACCTTACTCCCTTGTAATAAACCGAAAAATGTAAACATATCAAAGACGTCGACTGTACATAGAAAAATTCGCCCTTGCCGCCGTGACCTAGCAGAGGACGCTGGTTCGATTCCACCCCGGGGCACTGGAGGCCTTGGTCACTTTTTCTTAAGCCGCGTCTCGATATCGCGCGGCGGCCGCGCAAGCATTGTTCGACCGCGGCAAATCTGTATTTTGGCTCGCGAGCCATTTTTGGCACCATCTTGAATTATAGCGCGGCAGCCGCTCGCGGCAAGCAATCCGACGATCGACCAGTTTGTACTCAGGAACCATGGACGTACGTCGTCGTGCAGCTGCCGCTTTAATAATTACTTATCATATTGTTCACAAGAAACCAAAACGGAAAGTTCGATGGTGGTAACAACATGGTGGTAACTAGTGGGAATAACCTCCAAGTTACATATGAATGTAAAATTTCAGCTCAATCGGAAATCGGGAAGTAACAGGCCTATTCGGATTTCGAGATAATCACAAGATCTTGCAACGATTTAGAGATCAACTAGATCTACATTAGATATCGACTAGATGTGACTTGGATATCTAAGTCATAACTTGTCGAAATCGTTCAAGAGGACCTCCAGAATCGCGGAAACGTCAAAGGTCATTGGGCGTTTTTGACCCGCTTTATGAACTTTCCCGTACAGAGACCAAACTAGTTTTAATCTCACTTTTTTAAATATGTAATTTTTTTTATGTATCAACCGGCAGAAAAAAGTTATTCAACAGTATGTGTACGAGATAGTGTTAGGGTCAGTTGCACCAAACTGTTCGTACCGTTAAAGAGTTCGCTAATTTTTGATGTATGGAAAGTTTCATAGTAAGGCGCCGGGGCGCGCCGGCTGACGTTGATCAGTCTGTCAAATGTGGTTGGTGCAACTGGCCCTTAGTGTTGTGTGTTGTTATTGGAAGAAATAGTATTCAAAACTATTACTGCTCGTGTATACAAGGCCATCGCACTACCGTCGGAAGGGTTTAGGCGGAGTATGTCACTTTCTTACGAGGTCACTTTCGAGCTAGGTCACTTTCTGAGGACGTCACTGTCTGAGGACGTCACATTCTGGGTTTGTCACT
The DNA here is from genome assembly GCF_910591565.1 of Cydia splendana. Lineage (NCBI taxonomy): Eukaryota > Metazoa > Arthropoda > Insecta > Lepidoptera > Tortricidae > Cydia > Cydia splendana. The sequence continues at coordinate 1,318,905 of NC_085970.1, forward strand.
TTCTGTGGTCGTCACATTCTGAGTACGTCACTTTCTGAGAACGCCACTTTCTGAAGACGTCACATTCGGAGTTCGTCACTTTCTGAGTACGTCACTTTTTTAGCATGCACGTGCACCGTGCGCCTGCACGAACAATGGATACCAGAAATTATATTAGCGGTACGGTATAAGGCCACTTTTATGTATGACATACAGAATGTTTTTTCAGTGACCATTGAAGGGAAATACGAATCTATAAACGATAACAGGAAACTGTCGTTGCCGTTTGGATTCAGACGCCCGTTATCCTCTATAGATTCATATTTTCCTTCTATGGCGACTGAAAAAACAACCTGTATATGTCATACATAAAAGCGGCCGTATGCCGTACAGCTGATTGCTGGTATCCATTGTTCGTGTAAGTATACGCTTAAATCTTAGTATAAAAAAGTGACGTACTCAGAAAGTAACGCCCACGAAAAGTGGCGTTCTCAGAAAGTGACGTGCTCAGAATGTGACGACCTCAGAAAGTGACGAACTCAGAATGTGACGTCCTCAGAAAGTGACGTCCTTAGAACGTGACCTAACTCGAAAGTGCCCTCTTAAGAAAGTGACATACTCCGCCTAAACCGTCGGAAGCTGTGCACATGCTGCAAGCGTAGTCTATTTTTTATCATGGGCCAGGCATCAAGAAGTGATTGACGCGCCTGCTGCTGCCTTTTTAGACGAATTAACAATTGATTTTGATCAAGCAGAATAAAAATATTGTTTTTTTAGAACTGGATTTTATTTTTGTTCCTATTGATATTAAACAATATAACAACAGCAACGTAATCTAACAGCAGCTATTCAAAGTATATTTGAAATAATTCCAATAGTTCTGACTTAATTCATTGCAAAAATGCTATAATGATGAGAAATGATTTTTATTTTTTTCTCAATTCTCCCATGTCTTGCAAGAATGCGACTCATACCAGTGGGTAGCAGATACATTTACCTACATACCTAGCCCTATTTCGTTTGTGTACGCTGTGGGTCATATGTCCGAACAAAACGCCCAATGACCTTTGACATATCTACCTTACAAATATCTTTAAATTATCCGTATTGTAACTTGTTGAAGTCTAGTAGAAATCTAATTCATTTTCCGAATCGAGCCGTAAGCCTAAATTTAGCTTTCAAGATTTGACCTAGATACACAAACTAACATACATAGTAACAGGGCAAATTTAATTAATTGTTTTTTTTTTATATAAGTTTTAGTGTTTTGTTATAAAGTTGTATAAATGTTATTAAATAAATAAATAAGCTTATTAATTGTAAATAATATAAAAACTTAAGTATAGTAATTTCATTTTAAGTAACTTTAAACTATTCCAGTCTCAACTAGATTTTCTTAAAATTTATTATCCTCATTCCTTATTAGTTAATATTATCTATTTTGATCCTTTTTAGCTGATCATCAAACACAAACATCCGCTACCGATATCCTGCCTACGGGAGTGAACTCCTAAATATCACCTGGCCACAACAGAACCAGTGAAAATGAAAAAAATAAGTACCTATTTGTAAATATACTCAAATTTGGTAAAATCATATGTTGTTTTTTTTTTTATTTAATAGTACAATAAGAAAATACTTTTATTTTCTTTAGTTTACTGTGTTGTAATAGTTATGATTACTTAAACATTACCCAGGGCCTAAAATGAATAAAGTATGGAATAATGTTTCGCCCTGAAAAACTCTGAAATATACTTTGTAGCATGTGGTATGTATAATGAATGATTTATTTATTTGAAACAATATACCCTGTATTGTATTAATCCTTGGCAGTGCTTTTAACAATTTGTTCGAAAATGTGCGGCAATAATGACGTTTATTAAAAGTCAGAATCTTATTAGTGTCATAAATAAGAAAGATAATCAGAAAGGTCGAAGAAGGTTACCTCAGGAGCTACTAACACATACAGGCTGCTCCAAAGTAAAAAATCGTAATTAGTTAATTTCTTCGTAACCACTACCACTACACCGGTTGTTATGATACTGTCTACTGGCTCTAAATACCCTAATGCATGTGTACGTTTCCGTTTTGTCCCATGGCCATACATACAATATTGTCCATGGTATCAGTCAGTATGTGCCCTACATATACATATCCAAACCCAAACAGGCGACGCATGACATAATTATTTAAAAACAAGTATTTCGGTCTTAGCGGCCATTCACGCCATTTTTGAGGCAAATCTCAAGAGCTCGCGGAGTGCACTGAATACGCTTAGCCCGCACTTGATCAATCAACATTACGAAGTTTTTAATTTTTTCAAGATAAGTAAATATTTAAAAAAACTATGAAATTTAAGTGTAAAAAAATACCTAGTCAGCATACTATTATACAATAAATAAGTAGGTAGGTACTTATTTGGCGAAGCTAATGACAATTGTCACAAGAAACATGACAATTGTTACGAAGTTTCGACACAGAACTCATTTCCAGTTAAGAATTACCCAAAATTCTTTTAAATCTTGTGACAATTATATAAAATATATATGAATCAAAAAATATATAACCATTATACCATTGCGGTCGAGCGGAGTATCACATTATTATATTATAGTAGACAGTATTCACAGATTCTGCCCCTTTCCAACTTTCTTCCTCTGCTACACGTAAGGTTGGGCAGGGCCGGAACATGGGGCAGAATCTGTTAATACTGTCTACTATTATTATATAATATCGTAATGTGGTACCCCGGTCGACTACAAGGTACTATCGTTATGGTGCGGCACAAACTCATGCGGTATTATGAAGTAGCTACTAAATAGCAGGTAAGAATTATAAATTTGTGCATTGACCAATTATTGAAACTTACTTAATATTAGGTCAGGCAACGAAAAGGTATACATACAGGGTGGATTTTCTTCTTGGGTCAGTGAGAGCAGCTACCATATCCCGTGCTGCAACGCGAAAACGCGGTCTTATTAGAAGACCTTCCCTATCACCCCTATCATCCCTATTCATCCCGGTTGACGGTATCTTCTCTTTTCCGCCTTTTATGTCTATAACTTTTGATTTTTTTTGTGTTCTAATAAACGCTTCGAATACATTTTTCTATACATCATCCGAATCCAGGTATCACACGTATTTTTAGTAGTATCTCTATTTTTCACCATTTTGAACTTGTCGACTAGACTACACTCTGCATGTATAAGTACTTCTAATATCTATTAGTGATATTAAGCTTTTTGTATCACTTTAGTAATTAACTTGAAATACTTATTCTTTGAAGAAGGAAAGTCGGATCAATCGTTAATTAATAAGCAGGCAGAGTAAAACAAATATCGGGCGAGTACTAGGGAATTGAGTTTCTCTCACCGCTGTCCAACATAGTGTGAACTGAGTGCCTAGCCAAGATATCAATCGTTTGCGCCATAGCGAACGAAACTCTGACGTCTCTCTGTCGCAAATGATTGGCATCTTGGCTGAACCCTCTAGAGATCTAAGAACTGTGAATAATCGGAAAATACGACCATACTGGTTAGCCCAAGCGGTCATCCCATTCGACGCGCTCGGTAAGCGGATGGAATAGTAGCTTTAAAGCTTGCATTAGGTTAGGTAGGTACTTTCCCCTAAACTAAAACATGAATATTTCAGTTCTGCATTGAAATTTAACTTTGTGTCCATGCACATTTTTGGGCTCATTCTACACCGTCAGCATTCCGTACTACCACTTAAAAAAATGTCCCGAGATGTCCGTTCCATTACGTCACGTTTTAGTACTTCACTTGTACGTGTTTGACGCACGGACGTAGAGAGTAAACTGGATAGTGTACACTGGCCAAAAAGTGTGTCCACATGAGAGGTCAAACCTGAGCCCTCCATCTCTTTCTAATTAGGGTGACCATAAGTCATATGAATGTGGGATATTAGCATAAGATGGAATGTATAGTTTGGCCAGGATCTTTTCTCATTCGTGCATAATCAGAGAGAATCATACTGTATTTACCCTATGCTAGTATAATTGCCCCAGAAAAGAGATGGATATAGTTTTTTTCTCTTCTGTAAAACGCTTCACACAACCTTACTTAATTTAGTCGTTATAAAGCTTTTAGTCGTTATAAAAGCTGTTACAGATGGGATGGGCGTATTGGATCGCGATCAATGCGATCGTGGTTTATTGTGAGGAAGGTGGTCCGCCGTACGTCCATCGTACGTATTGGGTGAAAACCAGCGTAGTGTCTTACAGACACTGCTTATGCTGAGCGGCATCCTATTTGGTGTATGTTTACTGTATTGTTAACTTTATGGTGTACTTACCGTAATGTAGGTATGTTTTTGTACGCCAAATAAAATATTTTCTATTTCTATCAAAGACAGCTATAAGAGAGAGCGAGACAAATATCCAGGCCGCGTAGCCAAGATGCCAATCGCTTACGCTCCGTAGCGATCGAAACGCAACTGTCACTGTCACACTAATTTGGAAGAGTGATAGAGAGACATAATGCTTTTCGTTGTCGAAGCGATAGCGATTGTAACCTTGGCTAGGCCGGCAGGGTCGGGTAAAACGTTGTAGTTGTACTTGGTAATTCGCAAATCGTATCGATTAAAAACGCTGCCTTCGGTCGTGTTTTAATTTATCACCACTCGTTGCGAATTTAATTCCTACTTTCAACACTTGCAACGCAAATAAATTTATATTATTACTATGCCCACTGGTTATCGATACTAGTCATTTTGTGAAGCCCTAGCGTAGCGTAACAATTTATGTTTTTACACGAAATTATCTTGATTATTGACTAAAATGATAAAATATTAGCACACGACGAAATAAAAACTTACATTTAACTGTGTAAACCGGCATTCTACACTATTTATGCTCTTCATAATTCATAATTTAACAAAATACCTATCACTATCAATATCATACTCATGGTGTGTTCATATACGTGATGACTTCCCTTTTGCATACTTTAGCTATTCTTTAAGCGTTAGCGTCATCGTAGATCTGTAATTGAAACAACATTTTCAAATTTGCCGCTTTTGTATACTGACGGAAATGTCGGCCCAACCTATATAGAATCGATTACATATATATAAATAGTTAGAATTAACGTTCCAGTAATTAAATACTATGTATAAAAATATGAGTCTGTAATGTCCAATCTGTAATGTAAGGACTTCGGATTTAATTTTTGGCAATTATGTAGCTCTCATTACGTGAACCGAATAATTAAACATGCCAAAATAAGTATATCTTTATTTATTTATTAGTATACTATTTAGGTAAAGTTATTTTGTACATTCAGCAGCCTGTGGATCAACTACACGAATAAAGCTTATAGTGCTCTGCGCGTCCTCTACAATAACGCATTTAGGATGCTGATGGGGCTGCCGCGGTACTGCAGTGCCTCGGGGATGTTCGCGGAGGCCCACACGGACGATTTCCGTGCTATTATGCGCAAACGCGTCGCGTCCCTGATGCGCCGTGTGCGCGGCAGCACCAACGGGCTCTTGAGCGCGGTCGCAGGGGCCCATGACAGCCCAATATTTGGGCACTGGGCGAAATCTCACGCGCCACTTGCCCAGTATGACCAGTAAGAACTTATAAGTAAAAAGAATTTGTAATTTAATTTAATTTAATTTAATTTATTTAGGAATGTGTATTATGTAGTCGTTTTTAATTTTTTAATTGTTTAATGTAATATAATGTGAGTGACTGAGGAAGAATGTATACAAAGTAAAAAAAAAATATTTATAATTATATTATTTAATTTATTCAATTTATTTTGTGAAATTCCGGAAATCTATTGGGTGTGTTCTTGTAATTTATTTATGTTGTATAGAATATGGATATCTTGTCCGAAATAAAATATTTTTAATTTTAATTTTAATTTTTTTAATTTAATTAAGTAGGAAATAACAATTTTGTAAGACCGATCCAAATCGTACCGACATCATGGTGACCCTAATCGTCATCAAGTTGGGGATACCAATTAATATTCAAAGTTACTACAATTTCTACCATATTCAATTTACTGTTTTTTTTGTTGCGCACATGCTTGGCTTAATCAGTTAATAATATTGACATCATAATAATTAACAAATTACTTAAAAGATATCAGAACTGTAATTAGAATATAGCACTAAAATAGTATAAGAAGGTAATGAATTTCAGTAGTATATTGATATAATTTCTATCACAATGGTAAATATCTTTTTAACATTGGCAACATGTGCGAGTGAGACACAGGGCTCAGGTTTTTCTATCTCATGTGGACCGTTTTCTCTAGTCTGGTACGAACAACATTCTGTCTCGGTGATAAGGTTCAAATTAGTATGGCAAAAAAACTGACAACTCGCTCCAGTTTAAACAATATAACTTCATGGTTTGACGTACCTACTTAGTGGAATCTACAATTTCCATACAAATGTGGCTTTCCATTCAGACAATGCAATGGTCCTTATGTTTCATGTGCAATAAGAACCTTTTTATAAGAATTTCAGTTGGAAAGGACCTTATTGCACTTGAAGTATAAGGACCCATTTGTAATGGAAAGCCACAAATATTTAGAGGATTTTTTTACTATCAGGATTGAATATGCCAGTGATTTTGAGCTGGAAGAACTAGATAAACAAATTATTATAATATATAGGGTCTGTGAGACTCAGGTCTATTTTTTTTTTGGAAAAAGCTCTTTTGGACCATTTGGAAACACTCATCATTCATTGCGGTGTGAAAACAAACATTGTAGAAAGTATGTAATCGTGACCTTTGAAATTTACAATTTGGAATGTAGGTAGCTTAAAATCGGACCAAGCTAACGCCTCGGCCAGGAGCCACGAAACGTACGCTACGTGCATATAATGTGGGTATTGCTTATGTAGGTAGTATAACAAATGTATGGCAGTCGAAGGCAGCGTCGAGCAAAAAAGAATAATAAAGGTCTGCATACGGTCACGAATTTATTGTATGGACCTCTATATACCTCACCGATAATTGCATGTGATTTCCGTTCCATTCCGGTATTTGTAGCAAGGTCTGTCGAGGCCTTACAGAATATACCGTCCGTGACCATAGACAATCCGCCCATTCTGGTGCTAAATTCAGTTCGTCTGGATGCGCCTTTACCTTAAATTAATCTTGCAAAAAAATTCATCTCTTACACCGCGCCATCTAGTTTACACTTTTGTCCCTAGTTAGCTAATGAGAGTAATCAGAAAAGCCATCTTCTGTACTAGCGACCTCTAGTCTGTTTTGGCTTAATGGTCACAAGACTGACACTGGGGGATATGGTAGTGTGCGTGAATGCATGAAATTGCAATATTTTGCAGTTTTGTCAGATTTTGATGAAATGAGACACTGTTGAGTGGAATATATTTCGATTTAGACGTAATATTTTTTATTGTTTGCGCCAATATTAACACATCTTAGAAAATTGTTTGGGTTTTGAAAGAAATAGTGATAATCCGCAATTTGTGCACAATCACGCCATCTTTTGGTGGCTAGTCGGCAGGACAGCCCTACACATCCACCTTAATGTCCCTATCAGTTCTCCTTTGTTCAGGTCGACGCATCACATATTCACTTTTGTGTATATACATGTACTTCGCCACTTCAAGAATATATAACGAGGGTACCGTTAGAATTTTTAATTCGCGGAAATACTCTTTAGTCGGAGTAAATGGCGGCACCCCAGACAACATTCTAACAGCCCTCTTTTGTAGCAAAAATACTCTGTCCCTATCGGCTGCCAGCCCCCAAAGGTCAGTACCGTACGCTAAGATTGAGTTCACATACGCATAATATGCCATACGGAGATTCTTACACGATAGTGCAGGAGCAAGCCGAGACAGTGCAAACGACGCTTTAGTAAGTCTACTGGTAAGTGCATCAATATGTTTGTCCCATTTCAAGCCACAGTCAAATTCAAAACCAAGAAACCGCGTGTTCTGCACCTGTGGAAGTGTAGTATTATTTATCGTTATGCCAATTCAATGGTATATTGCACAGGTCACCAATTAGTATCTTCAGGGGTCCGGTTTTTAAAATAATATGACCTTCTCGGTTCGTTTCTACTTGACTTTATTAAATAAATAAAAAAAATATGTAGGTTGGCGGTCCGGATGCGGACCGCGGGCCCCGATTTGGTGACCCCTGGTATATTGTGTAGTCTCCCCGCATTGGGCCAGCGTGGGGACTCCCAAGCCCTCTCGTACATGAGAGGAGTGCCTAGCAGTATAACAAACATGACAATAAACAAACATGGCGTACAGGTACTGTAACAGTTAAAGCAAACAAAATCAACTTGAACCATGTACCCGTCTCTGTCGGTCAGATATCAGATCAGTTCAGCATTCCGTCGGCATGTTTGTAAGTACGGTCGACTCAATTTTCTGAGCATTCGTAAGCCTATACAATACAATTGCTGTTAGTATATACTGCCCATACTGTTAACTGACTATACCAAAACCTTATTCCAAAGATATAAGGCCTAATAATGGTCATTTAAGACTAGCTGTTGCTGTCTGGACCATGGTATAATAATATACTCCGCCTGGTACTCCATTCCGAGATTCGCGTATGACCTAACTGACACGCGCCTACGTCATCCTGCTGTTTACAGGTTCTCAAACTTTGAAATGTGGGAGAATTTTAACCAACGGTGAAAATTATTTTAACGGCATTAATTTTAAGTTATTTATTTAGAAACATAGTAAAATAAAACAAATCTAATGTATTAAATTAAACTTTATTTATCTATACAAGACAAACGTTTAAAAAACGAATTCACAGTTACACATTAATTACCAAGCTTACGACGTGAAAAGTTTGGAAAACACTGCGACTGCTGACACTGAGCGAGAAGGAAATAACAATTAACACGCGTTCGACAAGGATGACGGTCAGGGCATGAAGTTATCTAGATCCGAATTGTCAAATGTCCACAGCGGTATCCTGTGTTGCCAGTAGTATAAACAGAATTACCCGAAAGTCTGAAATTTCTTTCGTGAATCGGAAGATATTGCTAACAAGTAATTAAAAATGACGTGTTATTGTAAAATTTAAGCTAAAATACATATAAATGAAAATTATAAAATTATAAAGAAATATTTTAACTTATTAACCATAGGTATAATGTACCCATGTAACATGTTATGTTGAAATAAAGTGGCAATGTTATTGTGACGTAATCGCGTGTCACTCTGGGAATGGAAGACCATGTTTTATTAGACCATGGTCTGGACAGACATGACTCTGATAGGTAGATAATGGTCTGTTTTCAGCTGACCGGACTGTGGGAACTACAAGCATGGTTACAAATGGACTAGTAGTAGTAGCACGCGATATGCTTGAATGCAAAAATATGCAATTTTAATGTTAAGTTTTGAATTGGGATTCGATTTATCTTTGATAAAAGTTCTTGGACGTAATATAATTAATATTCCTCACGCGTCGAATGATGGTCCCTGTAACTATTCCGTTAAGTCTCCGGTATTCCAAAATTGCATATCTGATTGATTATCTTTATTGTAGTGCCCATTCTCTGCCGTATATCAGATGTCCATCAGCCATCAATATTTAAAAATCTTATCCATCTAAGAATGTAACAGCCGTCAAACATATCATTATATCATATTATTACTGATCAGATAAACTTGTACACGCATTTGTTCAGACATTTCCAAAGTTTTCCACATACCCAAAACAAAACACGTCGATAATGACATCCAGAAAAACAAATATAAATTTAGTCAGTGGCTTCATTCTCTGCCATTAAGCTGGAATCTTCCATTTTGGAATCCGAATAGCCAATGAATTTTTACTGCCGCAGCGTCTACATAACTCCAAGTAAAAAAGAGAAAAAGTCGGAAATTGTTTATCGTGTGGATCGGCAAGTTTCCCAGCGAGAGTTGGAATTAAAACATTGCATTTTTACTGGAGGAATTCCTCGACGGAGATGGTATCTCGCGCGGAGCAGGATTTATTGGACGAGGCGGCGAGTCCTCCCATTACGCTGAGGCGTAATGGTTTCGTCCATCGAGTGATTAGTATTTAACCGATGGAGCCGATAAGGGTGGGAATGTGGAGTGTCAAACGGCAGGGACATCAAGGGGCTTCATGGGTGTAATAAAATGAGATACAAATGACGCTCTTAAGAACTGACAGTGAGAAGTTATTACAATGTTCTGCTAGTTAGTCTTATACGTTTAAAAACTATTTAAAAATGTAATTTACACAAAGTTTACAGCTATTTCATCTAAATTAAATCACTTTCAATAGCATAGAAAATCTTGAAGTATTTAGAAGAACTGTAAAAGCCTTTACAAGTTCAAAAGTGCGTGTTCATTGTTTAGATCCTTAATAATTTATGTTGATGCCACCTTTAGCAAAAAAGGTTGATTTAGGTACTGTAAAAGCGACCGTAGAAAGCAAACACGCTTCATGTGAATTTCTCGTCACAATTTTTCTTCCGCAAATGAAGCAAAAACGTCACAAACCCAAATAAAGACAGAGGTAGAGCTATTTTCATGAGAATTTATCGGAAATATTCTCATTATACTTAGCTACGATCCTGTGCCTATATAGAATTATCGCCCATAGAAGCTCCAAGCATGGCGGCTATGTCCAGAAAAACTAGGTGTTAATAGCTTCATCGTTCGACGCGCACGCATGCGTCGTGGGAGCGGCGCAGAATGCAACTCAAAAACCCGCCAAGTAGGAGAGGTACTGTAGTAAGTACGTGCAGATCTGGAGCCGTAACCAGTACTGATATGATGGTCATATTTGTCTACTTGTCTACGTGACAACGTGATAATGATAGTGAGCGACTCTTTCTTGCGTCTATAATAGGGTACTTATAGACAAACACCAATCGAAAAGTAAAAAATGTAATGGGATGATATATGGGAACGAAAACTCACGTGATCATTTCTTAAACATATTTAAGTTTCGTATCGCACAATTTGCAAATCGCTCGCGTAGGTTAAAGGTATTCGCCCCAACCTCATCAGGTCTGTAACGGATATAGACGGGGTAGAACAAAATTTGGCCTTAACTATGGGTACTTAAGTATAACACATTATATAGATTCATGCAGAAATCTTGGAAAAAAATTCAAGCTTTTAGATACATAAGAAACTTTTGTCTACCCTTCGCAGGCTGTCGGCATAACGGTACAAAAACAGAAATTTTGACAATCTGTGAACCCAATACTATCGGAGGAATAGTAAAAAGGCATGGAGACGTGCTATATAACGATAATTTCCTTTTTGTCATCTTATAATTTGAGGTAATTGTTGTAACGGAAGTTGCTCATGCTGTTGACTTGTCGATATAAATTACTCTAAAAGTTGTGGATTTAACCAGGATTTATCAAAGCTGACGACAAATAAGTACCTCGGTATTTTTTGACGTAATATATAATGACAAAGTACTTAATACGTCAGAAGAAAAAGGCTTGTATAATTCTAAGTATATCGACTTTAAGAAAAGGATTTTTAGGTATTATGCGAAAATGAACGATTTACTCGTTGAAATATGAAGGAGATCCATATTTTACATTCGCTCAATTGATTGGCTTAATACATGAGAAAATAATCACACCGAATCAATTTTGTACTAGGTGGAGCCTCTGTAAAATTTTATGGGAATGGAAATGATTTAAGTATATTAAAAGTTTTATAAGATTCAGTTTCGCAGATCTAAAGATTCTACGAATATTCAACGAATATACAATCGACTCGAATCGAAGTCACTAATCGACAATATTTAAACAAAATGCGCAGCAAAATTTAGATCTCTTCAACTTTCAATTGTCTCACAACCTCGGGCCATGAACCCGTCCACGCTAAATCTCATTCCTTTTGTCTTATTCGATATTTTATTCGGCGGCGCATCGATTTGTTTATCGTACCGATAAATCATTCGTGATCATTACCGATCGTAATTTATAGTAGGCAGCGCGCTGTTATAAATTATAGTATAGGTAGGTGCTCGAGCGACTAGAAGGAAGGGGTCATTCTTGTGAGTGTTTTGGAAGCTTGCCCACTCGGTCCACTCTGTATCTGCTAGCAAAATACCTAGTAATTTTGAATTATAATTACATATACGGTTTTTAATGGAAAAAGTTTAACCTAAACCACAATCTTACCTGATGGTATAGTGACGATGAATTCAACAATGGAGCATGCTTTTGCATAGGTACATATAAATAAGTCTACATAAATATGTACAGCAAAAATATTGAAGAGTTGGTAAATAGATACCAATATTATGCTACCCCAAATTGCAGATTGAAAAGAATTAAAGGACAGGGAATTTTATGAAGTCTAATTATCATTATACTTTTAGTAAAAATGAAAGAACTGTATCTTTCCCTAATAGTTTATATGTAAAGGCAAGTTACTAGTACTACCTACCCTACGGAAAAAACTCTTTATTATATAAAAACTGGCGAAATAGTTGAGTGTGCTCAGAGCATAAAAAGGTCAACCACGGCGTTGCATGAACATGAGATTTCCTTTGGCAGGATTGGTCCTTAGGACCCAAGGATGGATTTAAGAAGTGGAGCCACCCAGATTTTTGATGCAGGTGGGGGGTGGGGGGGGTTTTAAGCGTCTGCGACTTCTGAGGTTAATAATTCTTTAAGTTTAGGTTCTAAGTCAAGTTTAGTATCATTTTCAACTATGTAGACATAGATTTCATCCAAATCCGTTCAGCGTTTATTGATTTCCCATACAATCCTACACCTTACCTTTAATTTTGAAGGGATTTTTTTGGAATAAAAACTATCCTATGTTCTTCCCCGGGACTCAAACTATCTCTATACCAAATTTTATCTAAATCGGTTCAGCGGTTATTGAATCCCCATACAAATTTCCACCTCCCTTTTTACACCCTTTAGGGATTATTTTTGACATTAAAAGTATCCTATGTTCTTCCCTGGGAGTCAAACCATCTCTATACCAAATTTCAACTAAATTGGTTCAGCAGTTTAATCGTGAACAGGAATAAAAAAATGTATTTTTTTTCATATTTTATGTGTTTTTACTTCGGAATGGTGCCGGAATGATATCATAAATGAATTCGGTATCCCCGATTTATACGAAAACGATACCAAACTTGGCCTGGTGACTAAAATGATATAGATATCAAGATAAAGTTGAGAGCCCCCCCCCCCCCCCCCCCCCCCCCCCCCTAAAAATTTACATCAAAAATCTCGGTGGCTCCAGTTTTTAAATCCATCCTTGGGTCTTACGGGCCAATCCTGCCAAAGGAAATCTTTTGTTCATGCAACGCCGTCGTTTAGGGCTTCCACCCTCGACTAAAAGGCGTTAATCCTTCATGAGAATCACCCACCGCAATACAACTGTACTTGTAAGACTAACTACCCAGGAACCGAACTAGGGAATTATGAACTATGTAATCGCATATGAGGTTGACTGATCGTAGTGTCTACTTATAAAATGCAGTTGGAAGACAGCACAAGTAATCGCTAGACGTGGATGGCGTAAAAAAACGAATCAGGCTCTTGTTTTCTAGACAATAGAGTTGCGTGTTGTATATTTTCGGGACTTCTGAGCTTTTGCTGCTATTAGTATCTACTTTGTAGAGGAAAGTAGATTGATTGTGATAGCTTCGGAATTTGAAACTGAATTAGCAGAACAGAACTACGAATGGTGTAATCTTGTCTATTTTGAGTGATAGTTAGTGAGAGGATAACTGAATGTCTTGCACGTTACGCGCATACTTATCCATCATGGTGTCAGAGACAGCATATCTTATTTTTTCCTTATACTTAATCCCTAGGGTGTATGACGGTTATTTGTTTAATACATAATAGATTGTTAACCTTCAGAGACGAAATTCTGACGAGGTATTTTGAAAAGATAAATATTTTTTATGATATCGCTCTTATAATTAATATTTATACTTAAATAGGTACTCCTGCCTTTGACTGATGCTTGATTCTCATTTGAGAACATCACCAACAGTTTCTTTTATTCCTTCTCAGGAACAGCTGAAAAACGTTCACTATAATAAATTACCTAACTTTTAAAAGGGATGAAAATAATCTTCTGGTTCGCGGGCGTCGCTGCAGAAACTTTCTGCCTTGACAGCCATGGATTCTACAGTAATATGACCACTGCCACTTAAATATAGCAGCTCTCTGAGCAGAATTAAGTTCAGAAACAGGGATATATCATAACTATATAGCTTTCTACTCAAACTTATCGATCTTTGAACCACCATGTCAGTGATCTTTATCCACGTGAACTAACCTGTCTGTTTATTTTTGTCAGTATCGGCGCGTCTCAAAGGGCGGCGCCGGCGCAGCCCGCGGCGCACTAACGACCGCGCAATTGATTGATAAATCAACGCATGCCGATTTGCCGCTTTGTGCGCGCCGCGCGACCGTGTTCCTTGTGTTAAATGGTTCGTGTGCTGCATACGTATGCAAGCCTAGTACTTGCTGAAAGATATAATTATGTTTTATGTACCATTAAAATCTATGTAGGGGAATATATGACGTCTTTATAGCTTTACATAAACATAACATATGTAAGCTTTTTCTCTTGAATAGTACTAACAACCTACCAGCGGAATGAATTATTGATTTTATAGCATATTTTCAAATAGTAGATCTTATTTGTGTTCCTGATTCTTATCAGAAAGATCACTTTTAAACAAGTTGGCCTATATACCTTCATGCGAACTTGAATCTTATTTGAAAATTCAAACGTTAGAATTCCTGGTCACACCAATATTTACCTTTTTTTATTTTTTTTGTGGCTCCGTTTTATAATTTCATAGGAGTCGGTCTGGTCAACTTGCTCTAGGCATTTGTTATATTATATTTATACATCCAGTACTTATTTGTCAATACAGATCCCGGACAACAATTTGTTTGCAATATTAATACTGTTAGGTCGGCATCGGGTGTAATTTGTCGGGGGTCACAAATCATCGCCCTACCCCGGGCAGAGGGTGTCATTCCTGTTTCATCCCCCGCACGGGCTAATATGACTCTCGAGAACCAGCATTAACTGCACTCTAACCGTCTCAAACTAAAAGTCAGAATCAAAGTCATAATATTCTTAGACAACAACTTTCGAATAGTTCTTTACAAACATCACCTTAAGCTTAAGCTTAAGCTATCAGAGCAACTTATAGATTAAATTAAATGATTAGGCTTAAAAACGTTTTTATTATTA
This sequence comes from Cydia splendana, assembly GCF_910591565.1. NCBI lineage: Eukaryota > Metazoa > Arthropoda > Insecta > Lepidoptera > Tortricidae > Cydia > Cydia splendana. Next base: position 1,334,097 of record NC_085970.1, read on the forward strand.
TAATGGTGTAAATTGTAAAGAATTTCACAATATGATATGATCCTCAAACAAGGGTTAGAATATTTCTAGAATTCAATTTAAATGTCAAAAAGAAACAACTAAAATAAATATTTGTGAATGTGTAAGTAAACAATTAAATAGATAAAGCGAATCTCAAGATCTAGTTACGCTGGTTTTTCCTAAACTAGCCTCACCAGCTCGCACTCAATACGAACAAACAACCCGGGATGCGTCGAGTAATCACTTTAGGAGTGCACTGTAATCTACTTACCTCCCCCGGCTCATTAGGTCCTGGTAATCGAATTCGGATTTCATTACTACTACACCCCTGCTTTGTTTGTGCGTGTCTTTTGGGAACATTTTGCAGACGCCATTTTGCTAATGTGACGTTGTGTTTCAATCTAGAAATAATTTGATTTTAAATTTAAATTGCTTATATTTGAACATATGCAGTCCCTAGCCCGTAAGAGATCTTTGTAAATACATTTTGTATCCTAAAAGTTATTTTAGATCATAAAATGTTTCGAAACGACAGATGTCAAGATTAAAATCTTAACTGCCGGGGACGATAGTTTTAAAAATCTTAAAAAACAAAGAATATTTAAATCCACTGGTCGGCAAATGATTTAAAGGTTACTTATACATTATACCTGTAATATTTTAATTTGATACAAAATCTTATCATGTATAACCAAAGTTAGAATTGTCTGTAGACATTGGGCAGTCATTGGAAAAAAAGAAAGAAAATACTTTAAAATCCTTAGAATAAGTATGAATCCAATGTTCTTTCGTAATGTTTTGATTTAAAACAAAAACTTATCTTGTAGGAGTATTACCATAGCGAAACCTGTTTTACTTATTATTCAGAGCCCACTGTGTCCCACTGCTGGGCAAAGGCCTCCCCCCTCTTTCTCCACTCGTCTCTATTTAGTGCAATATCTGGCCAGCCTCTCAAGAAGGAGTCCAAGTTATCCCGCCATCGCCGACGAGGCCTGCCGGCTCCCCGGTTAGACTCGTGGGGCTCCCACTCTGTGGTTAACTTGGCCCACAAGTCGTCCGGCATTCGGCAGACATGACCAGCCCAGTCCCATTTTAACTTGGCCGCTTTCCGAGCTACGTCCATTATTCGAGTCTTAGAGCGCAGCGTGGTGTTTCGGACTCGATCCCTTAATTTTACACCTAATATGCTGCGCTCCATAGCTCTCTGGCAAACCCCGAGTTTGGACTTCTGAGCTTCCGTCAATGACCAGGTCTGAGCACCGTAGGTGAGAACTGGAAGTACGCACATGTCCATGAGCCTACGCTTGAGTGATAGAGGTAGGTCTCCCTTCATCAGGTGTTTCATTGACCAATAGCTCTTCCAGGCGTTTTCGGTGCGTCTTTGGACTTCTTTCTCCTGTCGCGCCTGGAAAGAGACTATTTAGCCAAGATAAAGGTATTCTTGGACATATGCGATGTGTGCTCCGTTTATCTCAATCCTACGTTTTGTGCTGTTTGTCATGACCTTGGTCTTTGACATATTCATCTTCAGTCCAACCTCGAGGCTTTACTTATAAAAGTTATAAGTAATCTTGTGATTGTGGGTGGACAACGGGACCCACATACGATTACCTACTACTACTGCATGTCGCTAGTTTTTACAAAACTTTTGTTCCACTGAAATAACATGAACCAGCAATGACAGTTTTGACAACATGCAGTACAATAAAGTACAGACAGACAACCAGACAAGGGTGCAAATTAGATTACATTCCTACACTACCCCCAAAACAAAATAGTCCCAAGTCCATAGATAATTGTAACGTGATACAGCTTTTTGGAAATACAGGGTGGAATAGACCCTCGGACATTAGTTTTCATTTGCAATTTATTCTATTAGTCATTATTAGATTACTATTGGTACAGTGCACCTATGTATTCAATTCAGTGGGGATCGATCAATAGGAGGGATGCTCACGTCAAAATACTATGATGAGTCAGAAACAATTTGAAAAAAAAAATCTAGGTAATTTAAAAGCAATGTAACATTTCCCAGAAAGTATTGTGATTTGACAGGAAAATAGTTTTTTATTTATTTCCATTATTTCCAAAAATTTATTAATCTCAAAATATAAGCATTAGGAGAGTCAGTAACATGTCAGTAACTAATAGTAGGTAACCGCGTAAGAGCGTGTGGAGATCATCTTGAACGCCCAACCCCCAACATGAACCCGTATTGCTACCTCTACTACACATCACAGTAGATCCAGAGTCATTCGTCCTAGAGTTTGTTGCGAATAGTATGATAGTTGCCGACTTATTAACAATTTATATTAGTCATATAGCCATCATGAAGGTGTGACAATACTTCCGGATTTCTGAACATAAATCAACTATCAACCTAACAATAATCACAATGAATCATCTCGTTGGCCAGGATGACTCAGATCTCGTCTAGCCCACTGACTACACAGACACCGCTGTTTGAAGCGTTTACTAACAGCGCGATTTATTTGAAAAATACTATGCCTCCAGCCCAGCAGCACTATTGAGTTACACCCTACAGTATTTTACACTACAATGCCCTATGTTCAAAAACCTACCTAATAGTTAATTAGTACGGGAATACCTATGTATGCAGTGAATTGCAGTGTGCACTTATCATAATCACCATCTTTGTAATTTCAACTTTTAATCCTCATGATGATCATAGATTTTTCTTCAAGTACGCAAATTGTCCCGCTCCTGAGCTAATCTCATCTAGAGATGACCCGCAACTTCTTACATCCGAAAGCGACCATTGCGTTAAAATTTTAGTACGCCTGGCATCACTCTACCTGTCTCATATGCTCCATTTAATAGTTCATCTGTGATCTAGCTTCATCTCGCTCGACAAAAAGTCGAGCGCGACTAAACCATGCGATTGTCGCGCCGACGTCCGACACGTGTCGTCTCGTCGCGACTGCCACGCGTCGCGATTCGCAACTGTCGCGGTCCGCTGGTCTGCTGGTGCGTGAAATGAGATTCCGACAATGCTTGAATAAATTTTCCGGGCATATTTTTCGCCAGAATGCACTTTGATTCGCTTATTCTCGCGGCGAGATGAATAATAATTAAATGTAGATCGGCTACGCGAAAAAAAATCCAGCCCTGAGTAAGACCGTCAGTACAATAAAATACTCCTACAAAGATAAATAGTACAGAGAACGACAGTTAAACAATAAGGTGATGAATATAAAAACGTCAAAAATGTTCCGAAAAAGGCCACTTTCCTGTGGACACGGACATTGTGATTGTGACGGTTAACGCTTAAGGGCCTACCTATCAAGATAATTATTAGGCTTTAAAATACATTTATTTTATGTCCACATGAAAGTCCCATGACCTAGACTGGTGATCTTATCACTATAAAACGACCTCTTCCAGACTACCTTGGCAGACGAATTGCATAGGAGCCTTGTCTATGAATATGTTTTCAATGCGGCCTTTCTGAGAGAGGGACAGATAAAATTGAAACACCGTAACAAAAATACCAGAGCTTTTTCATATTGCCCTATCCGATATTGCCATTGTCATTACCGTTAGCACTCTCTAGCAGCTGCTCTGCTCCAAAGATCATCTGAGATCCGATATCGGATCGGACAATGTGAAAACGCTCTAACGGTAAGCGATCCGCCTTTTTTTGGATAAGTACGATTAAGACCAAGGAAGTTACTTGCATGAGTTAACCTCCATTGTTAATCCTTAAAAAAAATTGCCAGTGACTAGAAATTCCTTAAAGTTAACCGTTGGGAATGTTGGGATCGTAATAAATGAGTAGCGTCATATTTTTAAAACATGTCTGTGACAAACAGCGAATGGCTCTCCTGAAAGTAACTTTAACCGCTTTAACCTATGGATAGTATGGATGGACGCTCACTTCATGCGTGTCAGATACACCATAAAACCTGTATCTTCGCTGTGCTGAACAACTTTAGTCCTCCGAGAAAACCTCGACAGGGAGAAAACCTAGACTCTGACCATGCTAACTTAGCACAAAGAATGCATACATAATATACATATCGCTATAAGCTCCATACTTTACGTAGAACTTGACATGAAAAATTTGCGTGGTCCAGCTCTCATTCCACAGTTGTGGGAGGAAATTCCTCTGAATCCCCGCAATATCTTCCCATACTTTATGACAATTATGACCCAATTTATTAACTTCCTCTCATTTGTAACGTATCGTTTTTCTTGCACGCCGCGCCCACAAATTGACATGTCACCAGGATGATTCCGGGAGTGGGCAGTCAACGTGAAAAAATGTTCAATCGCTGGAAAGTGCAGGGGTCAAAATGTCCATACGGAACCGGCTGTCTATGTAACTAGACGTTCGCGGGGCTCCTATTTCTGGGCGGTTTGCCCTTCGGGCATCTGAAGCTACCTAACAAACCTAACCTAGCTAGTTTTTGCCACATAGACAGCCGGTTCCGTATGGACATTATGACCCCTGCACTTTCCAGCGATTGAACATTTTTTCACGTTGACTCCCCACTCCCGGAACGACCAGGATTACTGTAAGCGCCGCTAAACCCTGGCTTAACTCGCTATGATTTAATGTCACCAGCTGTCATCGCGTTAAATGGTCTAAAAAAAGAACCAGCAACGCAGCTGCGCTTAACAAATAGTGGTTTACGAAGAATGGTATTAAAATTTTATAAATAAAGATGAAATTTACAAGGAGTGTGGGTAATTAAACTAATTAATTGTAATGTCGGCCATGTCGTGCGAGCGGGACGCATGTTGTTCCATCGCGTACGAGCGAGTGGGCTGGGCTTATGTGTGTTCGCAAATCGAGAAGGTCGTATGTGCGTTTGAACGATAACGTGAGCGAGACAGTTTGAGAAGTTCTGCTAATGACTCGATTCTTACGGAGAGTCGAAAAAATTGAAAAAAGGAATGTCTCAAAATTAAGGGCCGATTTAGACGGCGCGCGAACTCGTACTACATACATGCGATATTAGTTACATAGAGGACTATTGGGTCTATTGGTTACATTACATCCAATTCAGCCGACCGATCAAATACCGCAATGTAATGAAACTCGCCTTTCCTGTCCTTTCCTGTCCACCTCCCGTCGTTGAGCCTTGCCACATGACCGGCCCATCTCCATTTCATGCTCTGAGAAAAGTGCAAGGCATCAGTTACTTGTGGCCTTTTTCTGATATCGGAGCATCTTATTCTGCTGAGGTGGACAGGTGACCTAATGGAAGGGGCCCTAATATGGCTCTAGAAAGAGAGGACATCCACCATCCAGAGGATAGCCAGGTGGCAGGACGAGATTGTTGCCACTGCAGGCAAAGAATGGCATGGCATAGTGTAGCACTAGATAAATCCAAATGGAAACAGCTGGGGGTGGCTTATACCCAGAAGGGGTCTACAGTAGGAAAATAAAAACTTAAAAATTTATGTACTTATCAAATAAGAATTATAAGTAACATAAAAATTACAATTCTCTGTGGAATAATGAAAGCTCTAATAAATAAAAATAATGAAACTTGCATGCGCACCGTCTAAATGTGCCTTAAGTCAGGTATTCAAGAAAACTTTTTCCCAACACTAATGTAATATCGTATCGTAGTGCTGCCAAATAAAATGTATCGATGTCGATACCAGCTCCACTCGTAACTCTCTCTCTTTATCGACATCGATGTACGATAAAGGCTGCGCTAGACCGTTAAGACCGCAGCGGGGCGCATTTTACTGCACAAAATCACAAGATACTTTAATAGAACAAGCTTTTAATTAGACCCCACAACTTTAATTATTTATGTTTCTGTGTATGAAATTTATTGTACGATGTTAAACCTGCTTTAAATGACTTCACTCGAGGTCGTTGAACTGTTTTATGTTTAATTATTTAATCTAATCAGGAAATGAGAGTAATTTTAAAATTGTGTACTGATTTGTTGATGGTTTTACACTAGATTTTACTGCTGGCTTTACGATGCGATGATTTTAATCGTTGAAACTAGTTTCATAGATATGCTCGAATACAAACAGCAACACTGTTAACTGTACATCGGTGGACCTTATTACAAAATGCATAAGGTCCACCGATGTACAGTTAACAGTGTGGGCGATCGTACTACTATTTTATTTCAATTATCAAGTAAGTAAACATTTATAGAGTTAGGTATTTACTTCACAAAGTAAAAATTAATAACCTGATAACTCACCATCAGAAATTATTTTAATTACTTTTAAGAAGAGCAAGAATGTAGACATTATTTGATATTTGCCAGGAAGTATCTAAAAATATATAAATTGAATAAGTATTAAGTAACTAAATGCAATGATTTTACATTAGTACTTGAATGAATAATAATACGTATAATTACATATACGCAATTTTTAGTGATTACATATAACGTATTACCATATTTTCCCGCTATCCCCTTTTAAAAACTCCCATTTTTATACGATAAAGTATCACTAATAAAATAACGATACCCGAAACGATATGTGACAGTTATCGCCAAAGACACCGAGTCCCAAAAAAGTATCATATTATTTCCACATACTTGTTTGCCATCAGAAATATCGAATGACATAATTTAATAAGATATGGTATTCGTCAGCCAGAGTAAAAACGAGTAGTATCTCTCACAAAATGACAATAACTCAAAAGTCTCAAAAGTAACTGGTTATTTTACTTACTTTAGCGTCATTTTATTAGATATTTGAAATTGACGTTTTTAACAAAGTACTTAAGGATGCGGGAACTGGAATAAGTTTTTGTTACATTGAAGATTTGCTGAGGTACAGCGAGTCGCAAAAATGCACATCCACTTTATTATGAAATCCATTCATTAAGTGGGTATGCACTTTTGCAGCTGTGTGTACAACGAATTCAATCGATCTATCAAATATCGTAACTATAGGTACCTATAGTATATGAGCCTTAGCATTTGATTAGGTAGATAAATAAGTACTACAGGCGGCTTAGCACGGTCGCGTTTTTATCCCTTGTCACCATGCCTGTCACGTTCTAACAAGTATGTAAGTGCGAAAGGGACGCGCATAGTGATAGTCGATAAAAATGTAACCGTGCTGAGCCCGCAGGTGTACCATTTGGCGTCGTCAGGTCAGATGAGCCGCATGACTTCAAAATCGATAAAATCCGAATAAACATAGGTAAAATAACAAAAATAAACTGTATTTTGTAATAATTGCTAACAAGCGAGAGGTATACTACTGTTTTACAAGCTTTTATTTAATTTGCAATGGATGTAATGTATGTGACACAGGAGGAGGGCTCAGGAACTCTTGATAAAACAACGCAAACTAATTGTGTTTGGGTTTTTTAGAATTGTCTCGATGGTTATTAGTTGTCTGTTGAAAGAAAAGTACAGTCAGCGCAGCGATAAAAACTTGTATTAAAAATGAAATTTTTGACAAATAACTTGTTGTAATCCCAATAAGGCCTAATCCCAATCCCACCGGACCGGACTAATCCCAATGAGGCCTAGTTTACCCTCTGGGTTGGAAGGTCAGATTGCAGTCGCTTTCGTAAAAACTAGTGCCTACGCCAATTCTCGGGATTAGTTGTCAAGCGGACCCCAGGCTCCCATGAGCCGTGGCATAATGCCGGGACAACGCGAGGAAGAGGATGAACTTGTTGTAATCATTGCTAAATAGCTAGAGGTATACTACTTTTTGTTACTTTTTATTTACCTATCGCGTATCTTGGGTAAGGGCCGGCGCCGGGCGCATTACGTCGGGTCTGGTGCGCGCGTGCGCTCCGCTGCGCCGCGCTAAGCCTGCGCCGGCGCCTTTGTGGGCCACACGAGCGAGAGCGACACGCTCTAGCACGTCTCTAGACCCGACATTTGCTACGTTGAATCTTAACGCGGCACATTCTTAGACTGTACCCTCGCTGTCATGTGTAGGCAAAAACGAAAGCGGGACTATCGCTAATAGTGTATAATGTTGAGTCTGGTGCGCTAGCGCTACGCTGCGCTACACTGGGTCTGCCTGTGGGACAAGGCCCAAGCGAGAACTAGTGCTTTACTACGCCTTATTAATACTGCATGTACTACCGTTGCTGGCATTGCATTTACAAGATAGTGTGTGTCTACTTCAAGTTAGGGATATTTTTTTGGTTATTTAGAATACGGTCGTAGCAGGAGAGGAGGAAACAGATTACTGTTATTAATAATAGAAGCAGATTAATATGACCGTGGTCATGTGCTTGCGGACAGTATAGTGCCGCAGGCGCGGGCGCTTCGTTTCAGGTACCTAATAGGCAAGCAAAGCAAAAATTTTAACTCGCTATCGGTGATGCTTTTGCAAAAAAAGGGTTACGAATACTGTAGTGTGTGAACTATTTGTACTAAATGCCTTTTGTTGCCCGCTCTCTTTTATCGCACGCGCCGCGACCTCCATCTTGATCTTGATACGCTCCGCCCTTACTTCCGCTTATCGCTTATCGCCTATCGATACCACGCGCGGATGAACATCACTATTGTTGTCGGCAGACAAGACAACGCCAAATTAGGCGGTTTATCATTTTTCAACTACGCACTTTGAATTTTGGAAGCCAATTTGTACTTGTACTGGAGAATTCAAAACGCACGGTAGAACAGAGGGCCTACCGCTATCATCGAAAATCGTAATTTCGTCATCCCCGTGAAGATGCAAGAGAAATGAAAATAAAAGTTCGAAGGAACTTGCCAGACAGACCAAAGCCTATATCATAGTTTATTTTATTTTATAGAACTATATTTTTACATAGACAGTCACTCAGAGAAATGGTTAATTTTGCTGAAGACATTCTCGGCATTCTGCCTTAACGAGCCAAAATGGTCAACAAATTTTACCGCCACCTCGCAAAAACAATCTTACCAGATTTAGACAACAAGAACTTAACCAACAAGGCAAGCGATCAACAAAAAGTGATAAAACGCCATTTTAGCGCTAAGTGTCGCAAAATATCCTGCTTCGTGCAAAAACCTGGCGCCGAAGAGAGACTAAAATGGAATATTACTCCATAACGGCTAAATGCCTAAAAGGCACGTTTCAATGCAGTAGGTTTCACTTTCTAGAGTTCACTGACGATTTGGTGACGGTATGGTGATTTGACTGGTTTAGATTGTTACGCAATAAAAGTTTTAGGAAACGCGTCTTCTTATTGCGGTTTTCACAGACACAAAGCAAAGAATTAATAAATTCTAATGATGAACTTGATAAATTATTTGAATACTTAGTTGATTTTGAACTACATATTTAGAGAGGTTTGGAAACTTGAACTCGGCAGTCGTGGGGTGATTTATTATAGGGTTTACTTTGTGTGGGTTTACGGTGTATTTTGTTCACATAAGCCATGAAAATGTAAGTAGAGTGCAGATAAATCTTACTTAACGCATCTTGATATTTATTGCAAACATTGCGTTTCTACTAAAGACTCAATCAAACTCGTTAAATATCTCGATTACTAAATAACGGAAATACGGAATCTAAGTCGAGTTTCTACCAACATTATTTCAAACTTAATGGATTTTCTAGCTCCCCATACATAATGTTGTAAGCTATACCGAAAGGTTGCTGGATTGCTGCACATACTACTAACAGAAACATTTTTGATTGACCATTGATAGCCCTTATCTCCTTACAATAAAGTTCTCGAGTGATCATATGTGGACGATTGTACTAATAGCAACACCTGACTATCCATCGTTGGACTTTATGTCTTTGCAATAAGGTATAGGAATTGTCAGTTAAATGTGATGGTAGATACCGTCACCGTAATGGTGAATACAAAGGTACTTGTATGTCAGTACTGTATGAACAAAGATGCCGCGACAGCCTTGCAAGCAAACGGGCTGTGGTGCGAGTGCAAGCGGATTGCTTTTTAAACCTGGTCCGTTTTAGCGTTTCTATCCTAGAGCTTAACACACAGCCAAGAGTCAAGAGGAGCTAATAGGTCAACCAATGGAACAAAAATGGAAAATTCTAATTCAATTGTTAATTCATAAAAGAAAATGAAGTTTTTAAAGGAATCTCTTGTCAAGCGCCCAGAGAATAAATTGGGATTGGACAAAATCCACGTAAAGCACCTATAGTTCTGCCGTCCTAAAAACATATGCAGTAATCGCAGTTGAAAAGTCATGCAATTGTTTATCTTGTTCTCTTTCTATTAAGTTCATTATTTAAACGATGTTTTTCGTGCAAGTACTGCACAAACGATAAGCAGGGCAGAGTTAGGTACGCAAAGAATATTGCATCAAAAGTATCTGCAACCTCTTAATACTAATACCTTTTATTTAACATCTGTATGTAATGAACATGATTGCAATAAATAAATGAAATGAAATGACCCTACGCCTGTTCGCCTTTAAAAGTATTTGTCAAAGTCTAATAATTGTTTTACTTATCATAGCATATTTTTTCGTAGGTCTTTCGGAGTTTTTTATTTGTATAGAAATGTATAAGTATTAGTTATTATCTCCGCCACTGGCGCCCCACCCAAACTGCAAAAGGCCCTCAAGATTTCACATTTAAAAGGGCTCGCAGAAACAAAGACGAAGGGCCTTCCCTAATCCATTCTAAGCCCCATTGTAGCCCTCGCACAAGAAAGGTGGTAATGTAATATCGCATTGTGCGTCGCTGACGAAGCGCGTACTTTTTATTAAAAGGACTTATTTTTCAAAGATTTGGTGCAATCATAAGCCTTTTTAAATATAATGTACCGTGATGCAATCACGCGCAGCTGGCTGTTTTGATCTTGTAAACCGTTTCGTGATAAAAACTACGTTTCAGATTGCAATGTTTGGGAATAGAAAGATATGAATAATAACAATTACAGCAACAATTGTGATGAGTGCGTTACTTTTGTGTGGATTGATAGAATGGAACATATCATTGTAACATTGGTATCGCAAATAACAGATGCTCTTTAGAACAAAACTGAAATTATTATTTCACCTGTGGTGGCAACCAAAACTCACTAATTATTATACAACTAGTTCAGAGACATATTGCACATACGGTAGTACCAAGCCAAGGTTGATTTTTGTTGAAATGTTTTTATGGATTAGTTTCTCCTAAAGTTATGTTAGGTGCTCATATGTAGTAAACAAAACTACTTGAGGTAATTCATCGAGAAAGTCTCCTCTTTAAGAAATTACACAGAAACAACAACACGCCAAACCACCAACAAACAGTGGTAGTCACTTATTGTCAGCTAAATCATACAACGCCCTTAAATATACAGGCAGACAATGATGGTTTATAAAGCCTTGAATAGGTACAGCCTTGAATTTTATCGTTTTGTCCTTTTTTAATTTTGTTTATTTGTACAAACAGCGTCAACAGGTACTCTAAAACATAGTTTGAACAGCCACAAGTTAACTTTCTAACACTGGTATCTTTCTAAATTCTGCTGCCCTTGCCGCTCTAGTAGCTTTCGTCATCCACCACCAACTTAAGATGGTATCTAATTATCTATTATTATTTATCATCAATCAACTCATCACTTCTATTTGGTGACCCTTGACAGCAAACTTATGTATGTTTGTAGTTTCATCTTAAAATAACCTTATAAATCCTCTCATTCTTTTGTATTCACTGTATCCTACTTATCTGGACAAACATCGTGAAGCACAATGATATGGTCATGCCCCGGTCCTTCATTGATCCTTCTAAAAGCCACTGTGTGTCCGTCTCCCTTGTGGTTACCGTTCAAGCTGTTGTCACCATACCCGTGTTGACAAGCAAGCATTATATGGGACGGTTCTATCAGCCATTGTGATCGTGTACAATCCTTCTCACAGATACCATCGGCTCTATGATTTATTCTGGGAGGATTTGATCTGTTAACACTTTTAAAAGCTTTTGCTTCATCGGGCATTTTTTTTACTTCTTTTCGTGATGATAAAGTACGTAAGATGATAAAGAATAATTGAGTATCTTCACGTTGTTTCTATTTGGCATTAAATAGTCCGCGGTCGGCGCTTTAAGACTACACATAGGCATACATCAAACAAACCAATGCAAAACAAGATCTTAATGGATGAAAATAACAGGTTAGGTATTAAATTTTTGTTACATAATTATATGAATAGACTGGGGAATCCTAAATGTATTAATTAACGTCTAATTCTCTCGCTTGACATTTAATAAAATAATGTTAACTAAATATTCGCCGGTCATTCATAACATCAACGCGAAGAAAATCTTAAATGTGCCATCAATTCTAACGATCCCATACGGATCAGCGTGGCGTGTTAATAATGTTAATATGCAAGTTTTTGTCCGTTACCTACTAATTTAATAACCTATCCCTCGAAACTGACGACACCCGAGATCGTGGCCGTAAAAATGTCTGGTCGTGTCCAATCAATCTTGCTCCGTACCTGCTCCGAGATCGGACCGGCCAGATAACCCTTCCTTAATGCGTAATACCATTAAAACAACGGTGACAATCCGACCAAAAAATAATTTTCAACAGCTTTTTATCAGTCCAAACTACACACACAAGCCCCTATTTTCTAAGTAGTAAAGTATAATTTGCTTTACCTGTAATCCTCTAAGTCAGATGATTAAAAATGTGAGATGATGATCATTGCGGGGGCTCCCACTGCGAACGTTTGTTTAACCTTTTGTTTTTTCTGGATTCCTGGTCGTGGGTCCGTTTTAATTAATGCCCATCACGTATTTTTTTCGATGTTAGTTTTTGGTTTTCCTTTTTTTCCTTTTCCGTTTTATCTTGGAGTTTTTGAAATATGTCCGTGGGCCGTGGCGTGTGATGCGATATCTCGATGTCTCCTATTGTTTTCGATTTGATATATTTATGCGCCGTGTTCCCGGGAGTGGTGTTCTTGTGTTTTTTGTTGTCGTGTGACGCGGTGTCGTGCCGACGATTGTTCGCGGATCGAGTCGAGCCCTGATTTATGTCGCAACTTTAAAATCACCGGACGCTAGTTGTATTTATGGGAGACTATTCTCTGGCTTCTGACGTAGGATTGCCGAAACTGGACAAGTGTCCCTTTTAATCGGTAATAAATTATATTGTATTTGCTAGTCTTATCATTTTAAACTACGAAGCTTTATTTTCTCTACACACCTACTGTTTTTGATTAAATGCTTTGTTTCCGCTACTAAGTTACCTACCAAAAGTTAAAGCTCTTTAGCCGTAAGATCACCTGTTGTCTGCCTCTATACTCAATCAATTGTTTTTCTTTAAGCCGTATTTTTACTAAAGGTGTGCCAATAAAGAGCATTTTATCTATCTTTATTTTCTATTTAATACATGTGCAACGCCTCTCCATCTGAAACCCTGTTATGTAAAGTAAATCTCAAGCATTAGAAAATGTAGAAATTCTATCTATTTATGCTATGTTTTATAAGATAATCCAGAGATAATAACCGACATTCCTTCGACGCACGCATAGCTATGTCTGACTACATACCACACGATATCAGCTAAGTTTATAGCTGGTACTGCAGCTTCCTTATCTACGGGGCCGATGCTTAGATTTACGGCCTTACACTACACTAATCTAATAAATAGCTTAATTAGTTTGATTGGTCTTATCTGGACAAGCTACTGGTCGCGGGATCAGGAAAAGCTTATCGAACTACGTGATGTATTCGAGTGTGAAATACGGTATTTTACTAACTTTATGAATTGATTACATAGCTTGTATCAAACGTAACGAAAATAAACAACTATAAGTAGTGTAAGAAGTATTTGTAGAAGAACTAGAAGAAGTTATACCTAAGCGTTTAAATAGTGTACCTACGTCGTAGGTACATGAAAAGGACAGACTTTGAACAATAACTCCAGGTTGAAAGTCAAGTCGAGATAGGGAGTTTTTAAATACAACTTCTGGGTGTCATTTCTGATTACACAGGATGGCTAAAAAATAACTGCATTCCCGTTGCCAGGGAGGTTTTGCCATTATACTGAATAACTTTTACTATGGGACCAACTCCGAAATCCTTTTTTTTTACCCTTTGGGTACGGAACCCTAAATACGCCGTAGAGCTGGTATGGCTAAGATTGCTATGGCAAACCTTGACAAGATCTGGAGGAATAGAGGTATTCGACGTACGACTAAGGTGCGATTGGTTCGAGCTCTTGTCTTCTCGATATTTATGTACGGTGCCGAAACTTGGAGCCTGAAAAGCTGTGATGTTGCTAAGATTGACGCTTTTGAAATGTGGTGTTGGCGAAGACTGCTGTGTATACCTTGGACAGCTAGAAGAACTAACGTCTCTATTTTGGAAGAACTCAGTATTACCACACGGCTCTCCAAAGCATGCCATGAACGAACGCTTAGGTTTTTCGGACTCATTATGAGATCACCAATGCATGATATAGAGAAGTGTATCATCTTGGGGCGAAAGAATGGCAAACGCGCTCAAGGTGGGGTTCGTAAGAGATGGTCTGACGCTATGAAGAAGATGTGTGGCGGCAGCCTGCACCGTGCAGGCCACTTGGCTTATGACCGCAATCAATGGAGACATGTGGCATGTGGTCGCGATCCTCAGCATTGAGGAAACGAGGAAGAACAAGAAGACGGAACCCTAAAAAGGGACATCAATAAAAATGCGGAAACGAAAACGAAAGCGGTTTGAACTACTCAAATACTTTAATGATGGAGGTTTGCTTGCTTAAGAATGCAGTCTATAAAATTTGGATTAAAACCAATAAGAAAAGTTCCCTCAGTAACGTTTCCAAGAACCGACCTATTCCCTTGAAATTACACACAAATAAATCCTTTTCTCGAATGATACTTGTGTTATTGGCGTGGGTTGTAATGAATCTGTTTTATCTTTCCAGGTAAGTCGATGAAACTCGAGCTCCTCAAGCTTTGCTGGGGTCTGGAGGGTTCTGTTGCCATCGCTTACAGAGCCTCAGGTAAACTAGTACATGTAAGATAGAGTTTGTATGGTTTCGAGTCAACCAGTCTAAATTAGAAGAACTCTACTCAGTTTCACGAGACTGTAACGCTAAAAAAAATATTTTTTGTCATAAGTCTTTTTTCGAAATTGACTGAATAGGAATCGAAACGTTCATTATTGAAATCAGCAAACTAAGAGTTACATACTATTACAGTGTACATACAATTTTTTTTTGTATGTTTGTAAATGCAACGCGTTTTAAAAGTTGAAAACAGAGAAAAACTCAGTCAAGACCTAGAAATAGAGACTCGATTCTTTTCAATACCAGTCCTGCACAGCCCTTGTTAGCCCGAACCAGCAACAGTATAAAAAATAGTCGTATTGAGGCGATAGCTCGCCTGCAGTCGTTGCGACGGGAACAGCGGTGATGCGCTCGCGCAGCCCGAGTCCGAGTCCGAGGTAAGTGTCGCGTATTTAATTACACGATAACAATCTAAGCTTTTTTAACGGGCTACGTTTTAACGCGCTACGTTTTCGAGAAATATCGGCGAAAGCCGTTGTATATTTGATGCACGGACATTTAAATACATTTTAATCTTCGTTATTTTAAACTGATTAAAAAATAAAGATTAAGTAGCTAAGAATACATAAAATGACGACTGAGGTAGTTAGCTTAACTGCTGTAGCTAGTTTAATTCACGTCTTATGTATGAACGTTATACCTATTTACCTAGTTACAGTACAAAATAATGATTAATAACATTGAACTTCACTGAATCTTACAAAAAATAGATGTAAACTTCTTTTATCCTCTGAATTTTATTTCTCTTTTGTTTCCAAATTATAAGTTATTTCAAACCAAGCAATCTGTTATAATAAGTACGAATATATAATTCAGCATTGGCAAATATGTGTTACAAAACATGTATCTTCCAAGACTTCGTACGCATGGAAACTTGGAAACCAGACCCGCCATCACCCGATACCCTCATGAGTTAGTGTTATGTATGGACAAATTTATCTATTTGTCCGTCCGTGTTATAGCTCCCGGCGGAGGGAGCTACTTACCATCTGTGTAGTCTACTGGGATTTCAAGTAGCAATATTTTGATGTCGTCAGTATTGTTTAATTTCGAAAAACTAAGTGTATAATTTGAGCGTTTCTTTTATTTTTTGCCATTTTTATATATTGTGACCTTTTTTGCCACTTTTGTGTTATTTCTACTCAGAATCACGAGGTCTTTCGTTCCTAATGGGATGAAAAAATGTGCCAGAGATTTTTCCTATTGTGTTACCATTTCCCCATAGACTTTGTATGGCGGTAACAAAAAGGAAAGTTTGAAAAATGTACGGAAATTTTAGGACACTTTTTTCTCCTATAAGGATGAAAAGGGTTCGCGATCCTGACTAGAAATAACACAAAAGTGGCAAAAAAGGTCACAATATATAAATATGGAAAAAAATTAAAGAAACGCTCATTTAATTGCTTACGACTGAACTGGTGTAACATAAAGGAATTCAAATAAGTTTTGACTTGCTTTACATTTTTAGACTTTGACATGCATCTATTGATTAGACTTGGTGTTACATTATTTTTTTTATTTAAACATAACGTTGCCCACCCCCGTGATCTCATCTCAATTACTTTGAATGCCCCTCCTTAATCTCCTCACGAACAACATCATTACACTTGACGCATCGGGGTCACATCTGCGAATGCATCGTCCAATCACGGCCGTCTAGGCCCACTGATCCGGAAAATTGAAACAAGGGATAACAATAGCTGAGTTTTCATTATAGGGTCGCCAATCGTACTATAATATATAGGCATAGTATTTTAGCTCAGCGTATTTTAGCGTAGCGTTATAGCATCATAGCTTAGTAGTAGTAGTAGTAGTAGCGTAGTTAAACAGTTTTTTTTTGGTTTGTAAAATAAACCTATTTGTAAATGTCCCAAATTCAATGAGAGATCCTGTTTAGACATGGAATTGGCCATGGGAACTCTGTGATAAAACAACGTAAACTAATTGTGTTTGGCGTTGTTAGAATTATCTCGAAAAGTATTAGTTGCCTGTGGAAAGACAAGTACAGTCAGTGATAAAAGCTTATACCAAAAATGAAATTTTTGCCAAAAACTTACATCTACTCTATTTAGTACTATTACGTGATCTCTATCAATCAATCAGAAAGCAAACTTTGCTGGTTCTCCTGAGTTTTGCACTCCCCTGTTGCAGGCCCCTGTGCTTGGCCCTTATCACTCGACTTAAACCTTAACACATTGAAATAAAGTTTAAAATACCTTGAGAAGAAATAAAAACCAAAACCAATAAATTTCTTATCAGATTTTGTAATTCAAGTACTTTGATATAAGGCATGTTATATTGTATGTATGTCATATGTGGATATCCATCAGAGAAGAGTCCTTATGCTTCAAGTGCAATAAGGTCCTTATTATCAGAAATTCTGATAGAAAGGTCCTTATAGCACATGAAGCATAAGGACCCTTGTCTGATGGAAAGCCACATATAGACTAGGGAGGTAGGGAGCTTAGCTCTGACATGGTCGTCCCATGCGATTTTGAGGATTAGGTGGATTTGAAAGTTTATTAAGAAATAATTTGATGTGTTTGGTCGGTGTGGGGTTGCTAATAATTTGTTCAAGTAACTGGAAGGGTTGATTCATTTTACTTATTGTATATTTCTATGTCAAATTTATGGCAGTTTTGTTAATTCGGTACATTAACAGTTCTACAATGCTCAATCTTATCATACGGAAAATACGCTACCTACTGTAAATACCTACCATTAAAAATAAAATAAAAAAAATACACGCAATCTCAAGAACACGCGACACACCACAGTAATAGGGAAAATAGTATTAAAAATCTTAAGTATTAGAAAATAAGAAAATTTATGGTAGGTAGGTACCTAGGCATATAGGTGATGCGGAATGGTGTGAAATTTTAGTTTATTACGATTACCTGCTTACATTATTTTCTGCTTTAAATTATTTAAGCGATTTTTTCGCATAAAAGCCCATTTCTGCACGTAACAGTCAATCATCATAACCGTCGCAATTTTCCCCAAAATGCAAACTTTACTTACCAAATTGCTTTCGTACCATAAATCACGATTTCCAAAATAAAAAATTGCTTTATTTTTTTTCGCCCCTTGTCCCTTAAGGGCGCAGCATCGCAACACGATCGTCATTCCAAAAATAATGATGTCATCAAACACTAATCCGAAAGCTTTCATGTGGATTACAAATCGACCAACATACATAATTCGTTTACTTAACTCGATGTCATTCAAAAACAACCCTTATATGTTTAGCTTTACGACGCTCTGTCTAGTTTAGAAGCGTAAAATCTAAATTTGCGTATATGCATTGCACTCAGTCTATGAAACCGCGATTGTCTCTTAACGTTACAAAGAAAAATGCACCCTCACCCTTGCGAATACAATCGAAACTGAATTAACAGTACATTTTATAAGATGCGTAATCCCGCAGACTAAATCCTTCAAGCAGTTTTAAACTTTATTGTAAAGGTGTAAGGTGTATTTTTGCGTGAGGGAAGGATAAGGGTGGGTATACACTTGCTGGTGCGTCATCTCGGGACATTAGGCGGGTGATTTACGCGCGGGAAACGCCGGAGTCACAACATGCTGGTAGATGCAAGCGCCCTGAGCTAGATAGGGTTGTCACTTATTTTTACACTAGTCGTTTTCTAAAATTGATAAGTATAAGATATTTATTCAAAGCTCAGCCATAAACTGTGAGATGAACCTATAGTTGATACTGAATAACTTACTCTAAGGGACCAATACCGAAATAGAGAAAAAGGCGTTTTCCATACAAGTAGTCGGCTAAACTATTTTAGGAGCTATTTTTAGTTTTCTGAGTCTAAAACGCAACTTTGCAATCTTGCTTTTTACTTTTCTTTGGTTACTAATAATGTAATAATCTGCTATAAAATCAAACAAGCACAATGTAGGTATTATGTATTACTTTCACTAGTCATAAAATTTTGCTGGTACCGCTTGGTTCAACCATAATGATTTTAAATGTAAACAGCGAATTTATATGTAAACCATACCTGTTTATGACAACCCTACTCTTTCCTATCAATTGACTACACATAGAGCCGAGTTGGTCCCGAGGGAAGCGAGGGCTGCGCCAAATTACAACGGATGCTTACCTTACCAGCATTCGCCGTGTGATCCATATTGAACCTGCATCTTAGGTTGTGATGCAAAGGCCTATCGTGAATATCGAAATTCAAAACTTCGTCTGCCTATCAATGGCCCTTGCATATTCGTGAGGTAGATAACAAAATTTCGTAAACCGCGACTCGCGAGTACAGTAGGGGAGTAATCATTACTTCTCACCTCTTGAGATCTTTTGTACAACATACAACAAACTACCATTACACCCAGCCATCAGCCACCCTAACCTATTTTTACTAAAAGGCACCCTTTAGACACAAGCAATTTTTAGGTGTGTATTCGCAAGGTTTAGGTGAGATCTAAAGCATTATTGCATGGTAATTATCCTTTGTCATATCTTAAGGAGTAAAAAACAATATCACCACAAAAAAATATTCATAAATAGGTCTGATCTCCCACCCTTATATGTTTTCACTAAAAGGCACCTCCAGACGCAAGCACTTTTGGAGCAACCCATTTAATTGTCAAACAAATTGTATCTATCCATCATCGGGGGTCGGGTCACGGCAGAAATTGTGTTTTATGCTTTTTAATTCGGTTTGCTGCGAATTATTCAAAGGGTAAAGGGGTTGGTGAGGGGTGAATTGTTTTAGGGTTAGTGATAGAAGATAACATTGTGAATGTTTTAACGATATTGTGATGTATTGTGTGAGTTATAAACGTTTATAGAATTGTTACCAGTGCGGATATGATTGCCAGAATGACGCATATCACAATCGCAATCACACACTTGTTAGAAAATGACAGTCACAATGGCAGACGATAAAATCGCAACCATCTTGGGTCCTCAAAAAACTTTTAGAATCATATTGGCTATGTGGTCATTATTTAGTGTTCCGTACAAAACTTTGTTCACGGAACACTTATGGGATCACTTCGGTCTTGTTTTTCTTTAGGTTAGTTTATTGCTTATAATATTTATAGTTTACGGGTAACATTCATCATCATTTGCTTATTCCATTTACTTGGGGTCAGTGGGATTCGTACATAATGTTCATATCTTGACCCAACCGTTTTTTTCTTATCTCTCACAATGTCCATCCTTTTTCCTCGGTTCACCTATTCTAATACAACAACATCATTGTATTTAATAAATACAGTGATCTTTCAGTTTATTTCCGTACATCAATTACTGTCAATTAAGAATTAAATTTTCTTTTTAAATGACGTGTCAACTGCGCCCTTAACGATCTCTGGCTATTAAGGAATTACCTCTAGTTAAGTGCACCTGGTACCCTGCTTCTATTAATATGTAAACGCTCCCGGTTAATGTTTTTCTTCCATTAGCTGAAGCCGTAAATTAAAACCTCCTTTGACGTCATGCCTACCTGGTACTTGAAAGTGAATAAATAATTGTTTTAGAACATTTAAACCCCCTTGTACGTTATAAACGGCGGCGTGAAACGTATTTACTATCACCATTCCGCAATTACTGAATAATTTAGTAAGTTCTTCATATAATTCAGTGGAAAAAAGTTTTTAACCACGTACAAATGTGAAATATAAAATAAGCGTGATGCTATTTCTGAGCGGTCGTCAATTGATTTTTTATGGAGCGCGCGTGTAGCACTGTCATTTGTTTTCATTACGAACCCCAAAGAAAAAAGTTGTTACTTCTCGGTATGACAATTTTATTTTAGTGTCGTTGTGTTTTCTAGTTCACTTTAGTATTTATTGGAGTTCGTTGGCACTATTAAAGTCCGGACCGACCGCATAATAATAATGTGTTCATCAAAACATACAACTGCCATATTTAATTCGAATAACATCTTGTCAGTCTTGTCACAGTATATTTTGGCTCAATTTTGCGGTGTCTTAAGGCCAGGTTGTTTATAAAAAACTTTTTATTTACAACGATAAACCTTTTTTTGTTTTAATTACATAAAAATGTGTATTAGTATTAACAAATTTGAAATGTTGATATATAAAAAAAATCAAAACTTGTGAAGGTTAAGACTTGATAGCATATAACGAGCACGGTACAGTTTCTGATCGATATTATGCCCGTGGCTTTTCAAGTAAAACGAAACCAAAATTTTGTAAATTTAAATATAAAAGTTTTTCTTTGTACACGTTATCTTATAACTGTCTACAATTCGCCGCGCGAGAGAACTCCAAATTTCTTTATCTAAACTAAATCTAATTCATCTAATCAAAAAACCTAGCCTTAACACGCACAAAGTGCTAATCGTAATTCATCACAACATGTGTCGTGTTGTCGCGAACAATAACATCACACTACTATTATGTCCTCCTGGACCCTCGAATTATCGCTGAGTGGTCCTCGATTGAATAGCGTAATGATCCCATATGGAGTGCACTTAGCGATCACTTGACGACCCTACACTAAATTCTATGTAAACCCTAGTATATTTTGACCTTATGATCTGTGAAAATGTTTGTGATCAACAGTCAGATATATCCTGTTTTTTTTTTAAGTTAAAAACAGTGCACACGTTAAACAACTTCAAACTTCAACATTTTTTATGCACTTGAAGAGTTTCGGAAGCTTTTAAAACGTGTTTAAAATAGTACAGTGCTTTATCTTTGCTAAGGGTTTTTGTCTTCCTCCCTCAGTAAGTTTAGATTTACGTCGAACATTTGACAATACTGACTTTTTTTATGTGGCAATAATTTCCAAATATTTACGATTGGACGACAAATATTAATTATATATTAATTACCCCTGAGACAGCTATCCCATGCTACTTCATCATATTATTTTTTGTGATATTTATAGTCTATAGCCCGTAGTGGGCCGGCGCCTACCGCCCGCCGCGCGCCTACCACAGGGTACACTTTGGGTCCCGGATTCTTTATGTTATTGTCATCGATCGTTATTGAAAGAACCACCTCGGATGTAGGCTTCCATGTTCACATTACCTTTATATATCTAAAATATTTGTCATTCTGATTCTAGAACGGGTGTAAGCCAAAAGTTTATCAACACATCGTTTTGTATAAAATCTTTCTTAAGACACAGCTAACCTTTTTAAAGAGATCTGTTATCTTATCATTTTGATAACCGGTGTCCGTTTCAAGTTCACTGTTTTAAAATCGGTAATTAGTTTACATTTAAATGTGAAATTATTTTGTTGAGATACAGTGAATTTACTTTAAGCCAACCTCCATAAATACAAGTAGCATGTAGTCTTGCAGACTTAAATTGAACGGACCGGCAGTTTTTTCGCACCGGTGGGTCGAAGTAAATTTCGTACAGGTTTATAAAGCTACATTTCAACAAGTTACATTTAATAAAAAAACAATACGTTAATATAAATATGTTGGAGCACTATCGAACAAAAACAACACGACGCTATTTTATTCATTGGCGTTATTTATTTAAATAACTTATTAATGTAATTTTTGTCATGTTGTTATTCAATGCAGTTGCTTATAGCGAATAGTAAATAGCTTCTGGTATTTCTTCATATTTATGTATAACACGTTTCATTTTCAAATAAATTCAAGTAACAATTTTATACAGCTACATATATTAAGTTTGGGAGCGTCATAACAGTAAAAGGCTTTGGCGGTAAGCAGTTCCTCAAAAAAGTTATGAATTATTCTCAAGGAACGGCTTCTAATGGGGGTCAGGAGACTCCTTCACTGAATAATTACACAGGAAGCCGCCCATAACAGACCGCACTTAATATAAATCATCCACTTAACACTTTTTTTAACGCTGCGACAAAATCTAAATATACTGGCAACGCATAAAAAGTAAACGAAAGTTTATTTTAGTGTAGGGATGAGATAGTATGCGCCGCGGCCTGAGCTACGAGCCCTGTCACGTCACTGGACGCGCACCGTCCATCATAGCTTCCTCTATCCCTCTCACACACACCGAATAACCCTGTGTAAACTTTGCCGTCCTTGTCTCACATCATGCGTGGACTGCTTAAAACAATAGCGACGATAACTGGTCAGACATAATCTTAAAATTCGTATTTCAAAATTATTAATAGACAGATGCAAACCGTTTTTTCTTTTTACCGCTTTTAAATTCAAAACATCGACCCTGATAAAAGCCTGAACGAAGATAGCGATGTGTATTTTGCTCAATTTATCTTTTTTTCGTCGATATTGAAAAATGTGTCGTCGTATGCGTCACGGTCGCTCTGTTTTATTTTTTTCTTATTTTTGGCAGAATGACACAGAAATGCTTTTGGCCGTCGTCCGTTATCGCTGGGAACCGCAGTAAAAAAATGTTTTTGCGAAGTGTTTTGATGCTGTATTTTTGTTTTTAAATTCCTGTTAAATTATAAAAATGGGTGATGCAGCTGGTCGCTTATCGCGGGTGTTTTTAAGTGAAATATCTTGCTGGAAATCTTGGACCGTTTAGCATAATTGCCGATGCCAGGGTAAATGTATAGGTACTGTACTTGTGTAGTAGAAAATGAGGTTAAGTTATTTGAGGTGAGTTGAAGCGTAGTTGGGTAATAAAGGCTTGAAAAGGCGGACATTGTTCTCAAATCAAACATGAGCCGGCAACAATGGCTGCGATAACTCGCGGCCGCCCGTTTGTACTAAAATTCAATATTTTCCGGGCGGATGCGTTGAGGTGGGGCTCCACTTACCGCGACTATTTTGGGCTGTTTCTTATTCGTGTATATACTAAGTGATTCTTTTTTTAGAGCCCAGTTTAAGTACATACGGAAACAAACTCAAACTCATTATGTAGTTTTTTTTTATTTATCCTTCGTTCCACATACGACGACATAGTGTCCTTCCTCGTTTTTTTTTCCTTCAACGCGGGATGAACCCTTGTATCTAGCATAACATAAAACTAGTGGCCATTTGTGACTGTCATTGTTTAGGTAGGTGTCAGACTTGTTTTTATTGCCAGCGAAGTATCGAAAATAATGCGCCAGAGTCTTAACCCCTCCGCCACGAAATACACGCTTAAAGCGTGCACACTTGGCGCTAACGCCAACCACCATAAGTACATTAATTTTAACCAATGGTGATCAGTGTCGCGTGTGCACGCTTGAAGCGTGCGTACCTGTGGGGCTCGGGTAAGCAAAGCATGGCCAGTTTTCCGCTATCGCTAACGCGTCCGCTCCCGCGCTCGCTCGCACCAGCGCGCGAACGTCGCCTCACGTTATCCGCGTGAGCGGGCACGACGCGCTCCTATTATATATTATTAAGCCCGGTGTTTTGTTACCGGCCCTAGTATGTTACACTATTTTTTATACTAGGCTAATGTTACCTAAATAATAACGATAATATTTGTTTTTTTTGTTGATTTTATGATCGTAGTCTAAATGTTCACTCACTTGATAGAGCCTGTCGGAAGTGGTCTCATTTCTCCGGAATGGAAGAGCAGATGGTACGCTTTCTCATTTTACTTGGGTTTTCTTCAAGTAGTATTCATTTTTTTAATACGTAGCTAATAAATAGGAATGGAGTAAAAGATGTTACGCCGTGGCTTACTGCGCAAACGTGTGTCCTTAAGTCCTAATATGTAGTTACATATATATGAATTTCCTACTTAAACAGTGGATTATTTATATAGGAAATACATATGTACTTTTACGACCCTGTTATAATGCTACTTAGTAGAAGCGCGTGCATGTCTCGTTGCCTATATATCGACCCGCTTTATTTTTAACAAGTAATAAGAATAGTTTTAGATAGTTGTATACTTAGTTGTTTGGAATTGGCTTTGTAATTTTTGTGTAATTATTAATTACCCTCTCCTTAGTATTATGTTACTGTAAACATGTAATCGAATTTAAACTGTTGTGAGATATACTAACATTGACAAGTACAAAACACAAGACAAGTGACAAGTTTTAACAAGTGAGTCTAAACCGTAAAATTATTCAATGTAAACATGTATTTCTCAGGAAATGATTATTCTTGTAATTTTTTGAGAAAACCTATAACATATTACGAATTGGGCATATCGTTTCGTTAGTCAAACGATAGAAAAAAAAAAAAAAAAAAAAAAAAAACACCGAAATACGAGTTACTTTTACTGGTAGATATACGTAATTATATGACATCTTGACTTGCTTGTAAATATGTCTTGAAACTATTTTCCATCGTTTGTCCGACGACGCGAGACTATCTGCCCAACTAGATGTTTGAAGATTTTTCATGTGTTGATCTAATGTAGGTCATACAATTAACATCAATAGTAGAGAAAAGCAACACGCCTTAAGTACATACATATGTGCCACTCTGGAATACTCTTTAGAATGAAAGTAATACGTCTCTACAGTTCTCATTCACAAAAGTATCTGTAGGTAAGTCTAATTGTTCTACATAGGTATCTCTTTTTGTTAAGTTAGTTATAAGATAAAGGCAGATAGTTTAGCCGCGTATATAGTCTGATCCGTTGCTTTTGATTATGACTGTAACACCTACCTAATACCTATTAGCAAAAAGAATAGATAGTATAGAGGGGTCCTGTCATTGTAAATTTTGTAGTCACTGTAAATTTACTGCCATCTATCGACACACGACTAAAACTCAAAATGAAAACGTATAAAGTTATCAAAAAATGTATATATATGGATAAATGATTTTATTATTTTTATATCATTATGATCCATGTTCATTCACTGATATATCTATGTGTTAAAATTGTTAAATATGAAACGGTGTCGTCACGCCATCTAGCCGAGGATAGGCTAAAGGTGTGTGCGCCACCTATTCGAGAATGACTTTTACTGGAATTCCGAGGCACGTTTTTTCCTTAGACTTTATTCGTCTTATACGAAGTTACATATGTCTTTGCTATTAGTAACCAGTAATAAAGTTATACCTAACTAACATTGATCTTGTGACTCTTGTTTAGTTTCGTCAGCCACAGTTTCGGCCTAGATCTTGATTTGATCGATTCGTCTAGACATTCGACTTTATATTCAGCATTTGTAATACAATGACTGGAGGCTAAACAGCGTGACATCAGCAGGATTAGGATTCCTATAAGTCCTGAAAGTAACTTTTTTCACGTTCAGTGACTATTTTTTTACAAACTCTTATTTAGTCGATAGCAGCCATTTTGTGTCGAAATCTTGAAAGTCGATATAATTTACTGATATGAAAAAAACATTAATAATTATTGTCAGTGCATATTCAGAATGTCATACATGATGAAATTTACAGGATTCCTGACTGGTTTTCCATTAAAATTCTGTACGTATGTTAGAAACTCGTTCGTAATATTGGTATCTTTATTACTTGGTAACAAAATGAATCTGTATTTAATTTGCCGTAATGTTGGACAAAATCGCTGACATTTAAAACTTTTATCGCATCATAATATCGCTAGATTATCGTCCGAGGTATTAACCTACATATATGGATAGATTATTTCGAAACTGCACTGACGAAAAGGTATACTAGTGGCATTACTAAATGGTCTCTAAAGGATGACCCGATGGACCCGATCAAATAGATGGAGAGTTAATAACTTAGAGATAATAACCTTATATCTAACATGGCCATTTACTAGGTATTAAATGGTCTTACCGACATGTTCCCAGTCTAGCTTAGCTTGGGAATTCTCAGTTATTTTTGCTAACATCTTAGGCTATGACCGTCTCACTTATCACATAATTTTTTTTTTATGATATCACTTCGGTTTCTAACTAAAGACGACTCACCTTAATACAATAAAAATACTTTATACTTAGGTCCAGTCTACGATTTATCTCCGGCAATACCTACTGGTAAAAAGTTGCTGTGTTTTTTGGAGGATACATTTTTACTTACTTAAATAACATAATAGGTATTACATATACCAACCGTCGTAGTTAAAAAGTAATAGACTTATACTTAGTCACTACTCATTAAGTTGGTTATCAACTCGTGCGGCAAAATAATTAACTAATTTTTAGTTTATTCAATTATGTTAGTGTTATAGTGTAAAAAATTATATAAAATTATTTTTCTCAAACATGCAATGAAATATTGATGTTATGTTCCTTATAATAGGCTGCGAAGTATGACGTTTCAGGTGCGGCTAGGACAAAAGGTCGTTAATGGAATTTCATACACATCTTGCAGGCCTAGGCCGGCAAAGTCCTCTTTTTTAATTTTCATTTCACAGATATTTGTGACACAGCATCGTGGCATTCATCCATTAAAAAAAAATAGAGGCAGTATTTGCTTTATGGTTCGTAATGACACTCTGCCACTACGCCTATAAAAAAAAAAACAAAAAACAATGTTTGCTATAATTTGCAGTTTTATTTGTATAAAATCAACATGAACTTAATAAATAATACATACTATAATTTTATAATTTTAAATTATAAATTTAACTACACAAATAAAAACATTTAAAATATTTCATCTAAACGTTAGCGGTAAAAAGGTCTCCTCAAACACGCGTAGTTATATTTTTTAAATTGTTATGGAGGTAAAGTTGAAAAATATTCATTCTGTTTTATAGGATTTATGGTGCGTTGTTGATTTTTTGACTTTAATATGAGTTCCGACGAAATAATGAAATTAATATTAATTGTAGGTGTTGGAATTGGCAGCGTAAGCAGAATTGATTTTAATAACTTGCTGCCTCTGCCGCCAAGTCAAAGACGAAGTATGTATATGGTTGCTTATGGCAATTTTATTATTTGAGAAACTAAGAAAAATGGCTTACAGTTTATTTACTTATGTGACGAAAACGACAGTCAGACGGATACAAGGCGAAAAAATCAAAGATACATGAAAATATACGGGTAGTAAAAATACACGACTCGTGTAAAACATACGCGTGATAATGATATAGGTACGTGTTGGTTATATTTTGGGTGTAGTTTACTTTTAGTTACGTTTAGTTTAGACGCTCAGACCTATCCGGCCTCGCTTCGCTCGGCCGTCTATATGTCTTCGGCCGGCAACCCCTTTCGTCCCGGCCTCTGTAGTAATGTACTATAATTTTGTTTTTACTGTCAGAACTATGCTCATGCACAGTAACAGTAATAAGTATTATAATAAAAGTATTATAATCGCCGGCAAATTTTACGGATTTTATTCATACCTTGGCGGATGCAGCTATAAAAAATTTAGCAATTTATGTCACTTTTTATCGCATCCGTTTTTAAGTGCACAATTCAAATATTAAATCTTCAAGTAGATTTTTTTATAGATAATTACCTATTTATTTCACTTATGTCTTTCCAATAACATTTCGAATTGGCAGTTATCACTTATCAGTGTGGAGGATGGTATTATTCTAACAAAATACTATTACGTTGAAATATTTAGTAATCGTGATCAAGATGGAAGGAATCTTCAACGGATTCTATGAGCGATGGTCCTCAGTCTTCAATTTAGTTTAAAAACTTAACCGTCTATTGTCACCTGTAGGTAAGTAGGTACTCCATACCAACAGGTTACCGATACAATAATGCGCGTAGGTCCATAACCGGCGGGACCGGCGCTTATCTAAATAAAAGGAAATTTGCGGATTCTATGAGCTCTGGCCTTAAGTTTAATCTTGAATTTAGGTTAAAAATTAACTATCTATTATCACCTTTACTCCATACCAACAGGTTATCGATACGATTATGCGCATAAGTCCAATAACCGGCGGGAGCGGCGCTGCATTATTCATCCGGCAAATTGTAATATTATGCGACTGCATAGGGAATTGTGCGCATCGATATCTGCATGTCTAGGTCGGCTGAGGCTTTCCATTTTGAAATACATAATACCTATAGTATATATTTGGCCTACAGTACATATGTATTCTGTTTCATTTACCTTCGATGATCCTTACATCCTGGCGGGTGATATCTCTGCGTGCATCCTATGCTACGGGATTTTTTTTTTTACGGGCATTAATAAGACAATACATCTGCATTTTGAGCCTTCCGTCATCGCGTCACCGACCTGATTGTCAGTGGACTGTCAATCTGCTGCCGGCGCTGCCGCGGGGTGAGATGATTCCATCCGGGGCGGGTTGTAGCGTGTCCGTTCTGTTGGGGCTTGCCAAGGCGACAATTGTTGATAGAAACAAGATGGTCAGATGTGAAAAATATTACCCAGACTTCGCTCCAGGCAACGATGCAGATGGCCGAAGATCGAGAGGCCTGGAGAGCAGTGATAGGAAGAATAACCCATTAGGAGTCACGTCCCTCAGACATGATGTCGCGACCACGAAGAAGAAGAATAGTGTCTTAGGCGGTAAGTGACAATTGGGCAACCCAATATTTATTTATTTTAATTTGGCGTTCGTTGATATAAGATTGTCACATCGGTTAGGCCTCGTGTATGATAATACTATTGCTTATTCTGTGCCAATACCCTACCACACCCGGTCCGCACTCGCATGAATCGTGTTACTTGTTACTGCACACAAGGCAAAATCGATGCATTCTAATCGTCGCATTGCAGTATCGAATAATCTAATACAATACGATTGGAGATTTTATTGTGTTTACCTCGACCATAAGCAGATTAGCCTCGAGTATCTATTAGGCTTTATCTAGGCTGTAACGGTGCGGTGCTTGGTTTACATTTGCTCTCTATTTTTAGTGACTACTAGCGACCCGCCCCGGTTTCGCACAGGTTAACAAATTATACACCTAAACCTTCCTCAATAATCACTCTATTGATAGGTGAAAACCGCATGAAAATCCATGAAGTCAGTAGTTTTTGAGTTTATCGCGAACATACAAACACACAAACAGACAGACGCGGCGGGGGACTTTGTTTTATAAGGTGTAGTGATATTACAAGTACCTAATACTTGTAAGTTAAATTTTACAAGGGCTAAATTAAACCTATACAAGTATACATATAAGTATTTGTGTACAAAATATGTAGATGGATTTTACATAACTCAATCAAGTTTAAGTACAAACTTTATTCGTGTTGTAAAAAAATGTTTCCTAAATTAGAATTTTAATTAAATATTCGTTGAACCTACTAAATTGTAATTTACTCGCTGTGAAGTACCTACCATGAATAATACTTATTGGTCACACAAACTCTACATAAAACAATGTGAAACAAACTGACTGCCATAAAGATTTGAGATCATTCTGACTTACGAACATTCAATATCTCAGTACCTATCCTACCTAACTAACCTAACTGCCTACTTCTAAAAACGGTTTATGAGAAATATGAATTTACTATTACTTCTATGTAAGCACAAATCATACAAAACAGTAAATATTTATATAGCAATCATTCATACTAAACGATTATGGCCAATTAATTACACCAATAATAAATAAAAGCGATAGGAGGCGGCCGGCGCGACCGAACCGGCAATTATGTTCGGAACTCTAGGCCTGCTATCACGGCGAGGAAACAAACCCGGCCATGATATAAACCTGTGATTTTCAAATGCTATTATATATTTGCGGTGTAAATTTACTTTTACGATACAATTTAATTTATACGTTATCATTTTGATAATGCTAAGAAATAATACTGATTGAAGATTTTATTCTTGAGAATTATACCAGCCAGGTACGAGTATAATGTATAGTCAGCGCATAATTTTAAAATCTCTTTGTCTTCATATGTATTAAACTGAAAGAAATGTTTGCATAACAATACACATACATATGTATAAATATTTTGTTCCTACTTACACAAAAAACGGGACTTGCGAACTGTGTTGTTACCTATTACAAAATAGGTTGTAGGATATTCAGTAAAAAATTATTACTTAAATTTAGTTATTTTTGAATCGCACACTTAGTTTTTCTAATTTTTCTTTTTCTCGTGTAATCTAACATAACATTCCAAAAAAATACTAGTTTATTTTTTTATTGTGATCTAGCATTTTTTCTATCTTCTACTGATACAAATAAATAAATTAGATATTTTTGGAATAAACGTAGTCGGCCGATGTCTAAAAACCTTTAGGCCTACTTTATAACACTCGTGTTATGAATAAAACCCTTCGACAAGGGTGTGGTGTTTGATATTTTATTAGTGCCCCGCCCCTCTCTCCGCCCGACCCGCCCTCGGTTAATTATGTGCTGTAACCGTGTTTGTTATAACACTGTTATTATGAATAGTTTTATGTGTGGTCTGACAGTGATATTCAACTCGTTATAAAGACAGTTACAGAGCAAACAAGTTTTTTTTTGAACCTGTTAGGTTATGCTGTTCGGAACGCGTTCAAATTGTAGAAATGTGAAGTGAACATATTTATGACAAGTTTTGTGATATGGAAGCAATTTCCTACAGCGTTTTTCTTACATTTGACCAATAATAAAATAGATAATAAAGCGTTGCGATACAATTTATTAAGTAATAAGTACAGTTTCTTAATAATTTCTCAGTCACATTTTATTGGAGCAACCAGTGTATCAAATAAAATATGTTTTTTTTTACGTAGGTACCTAACCTATGTAGTTGTTTTACACAATTGATAGTGTAGCAAATAATTTTTAATATTGCAGAAGATTGTATCTCATCTCACATTTTTTGTATTGTATTGTAACTTTTTCAACATTAAACTTATTCTCGTGTCTTCTGTTTCTTGTCTCCCTACGTAATCCTTTCGCTCTCGTTTTAGGGAAACGCAACAAAACAATTGCAGCCTTATATCAGACACACTTAATGAGGCCTATTCTGTTTTTATCATTTATGGTTTGTCAAATTGTTAAAACACAGTGACGTCTATCGCAAGTAAGTATAACGGGTTAGCACTGATTGACTAGCACGTTAACTTTTCGCGGATTAGCAAAGTAATATTTTCGTTTTAATTTGACGTCTATCGCATCAGTCTGAATAGGAGGGCTAACATAGCCACCTAGAAGATGCCGGTAGAGAAGTATGGCCCATGCGGAGATTGCGAGACGTCTTTGACACCATCCTTTAAAACTAGCCGGAAGAAGCACAAAATTGGCAGTTTAAAAGAGAACCAGGAAAGAGGTCTTTGCCCAGCAGTGGAACACTTATTGGTGCGCGTGAGTTTCCTGATGACACAACTTAAAGTCGTATCAACATGAGATGAAAACCATATCAAATTGTGGAAACAGAACTGGCTTTAATGTCTTATAAGGTAACGTAAGACAAACGCCTGCGTGGGCGCAAGGTGACCACGCTCCGT
This sequence comes from Cydia splendana, assembly GCF_910591565.1. NCBI lineage: Eukaryota > Metazoa > Arthropoda > Insecta > Lepidoptera > Tortricidae > Cydia > Cydia splendana. Next base: position 1,366,232 of record NC_085970.1, read on the forward strand.
ACGGACCAGAGACTTTTATTGATATGTCCCCGATTTTGTGAGCGGCGAGGATTTCTTTACGACTTTATAAAACTTGTGGAACATTATAAATACAATTTGACGGTTTTGGATCTTACACAAGACCATGATTTATACTACGTCGGTGGCAAACAAGCATACGACCCGTCTGATGGTAAGCAGTCTCCGTAGCCTATGGACGCCTCCAACTCCAGGGGCGTTAAAATGCGCGTTGCCGACCCTAACACTCCGCTCTGGCAACCTTAACTATTCACCAGCACTTTTTTTAACTAAATCACTACTTACTTTCTCGTCTAATTGGCATCCATTGGGTAGCAAATATTAATGGTGACATGCGGATTGCAACTGCAGCTGCATTAGGTACTGTTGCGGCATCACTGCTGCGGCAGTTCACAAAACCAGCACAGCTAGAAGATGTTGATACAATTCCTCGCCAGTCTGTCTTTGACCAACAATATAATGTCACGTTCCAGACATCAGGACGTGAGTGCGATTAAGACCCTATTCAGTTTAAATTATGAGTGAAATTCGTACTCTTACACATGGTGTTTTACATAGTTTCAGTACCTATAGACTAGGTGTGGAAAATGGCTGTGTTATAGGTACTACATACTATAACAGTTAATTGTGACTTGCAACCCTTATAAGTCCATTTCCGTATATGTTTAAGTTAATGTTTATTTTATATACATAAATTTGCTAAGAGCCTTATAGGCATGAGTGTAATTATTACCGTTTAGGTGTTATTATAATATAATTAATTGAAATAAAGTTGTGCATTGATAACAAATGATTAGGGGAAGCCCGGGTAAAACGCATATGTTAAGGCAAATTGACAAAATAAAATACAAGTATCTAATAATTTTAACACTTTTTAGTTTTAATTTGTACGTTGTTTCATAAACTTTGGAAACAGCTATTAAAAAAATAAACTTATAATTTTTTTTCTATTAACACCACTAAAATCAAAAAGTGTCTATTATCCTTTTTGCCCGCAGGGGTCGGGCAAAACGGATATGCCACTAGGGCAAACAGGATTACTTAAAATGTCACATTCAGTCTTGGCATTCGTCAAACATTTTTGAGGCAGAATTTATAGACTTTCCTTCTTTTTTTACTGATTTTACAGCTCGCTCTAACGATTTTTCTGATCGCGATGCCCTATCATGCTTTCTTTTGTAATTTAAAACCACCTGAAAAACATCGGTAATAAAACGGTCTGTAATAATTATCCGTCTTGCCCATATTCGTTTTGCCCATAATGCCATTATTAGATCGATGAACAAAATTCAAATGTTATTTATAGATTATGAAAAAACTACTATCACAAATTATACTTAAATAAATATGCCATTGAACAAATAAAACTTATAATTATACACTACATGTATGGTAAAAAAGTTGTTGCACAAACTTCTCTTAACAACAAACGAGCGCTTACATTGTTTTGGTCAAACTGCCATGGCGTCACCGACCGCATGCCAAATCATGGTGGCAAGTGTCAAAGCGCCATCTATTACCCATTTTTAGAAAAATCGAGTATTCTTCTTACCCACATAATGCGTATTGCCCGGGTTTCCCTATAACTTACGACGTTATATTATTTGCGTTAATAAATAGATCAGATAAGTTATCCATATTCTGTGTAAACTGTTTTGACATAGCAAATTATATTATGCATATCTATCTGAATACATGAATGCCATAAACACAAAGGTTTATTATACCTGCAGGATTTCTATTAACACGAACTAAATAGAAACTCATAATGTATTCAATAATATTAAAACGGAGACCAGGTTTCATTGAATACTCTAGTACTGGCTTTGCACCAGCATCACTACTAGTACTACTATTATATGGATAATTATAGTATGGTATGGACTAATATTATGAATGCGAAAGTGTCTGTGACCTCTTCATGCTTGAACCTCTTCTATTTATTAGACGAAATTTGGCATGAAGATACTTTGAGGACTTACAAAGTGGGTGGTAATAAGTTTTCAACCACGTACCAGGACACCATAAAGTATAGAAGACTGACTCTAGGCTGCATGAAACCCGACCCAACCAGAGAAGTAATACCAATACAACCAAACCCAGACGGGTTTCAGACGAAACTGACATAGGGCAAGCGACGACCAGCATAAAATGCGCTTTCCGATTACGTGTAGTTACTACGGATATAAAAGTCACTTTACACTGGTCTCTGTGAACTGGTATTCCCTATCTGCGCACACACAAGTATAGAGAATACTTTAGCTAAAGGTACGTGGATAAAGGTAACCCGATACAGCCCGTAGGCCGCATACAAATGTCGTACGAGGATTCTTCAATGTCGTTTTCTTCGCAAATGGACAGTGGTTTGTTTCTCAGTATTTGGTGCGCTGGTAAAACTATCTGTATATGGTTTGATTACTGGGTAAGGTGAAGTTGAATCATGAGTTTGTGAGTGTGTACTTTTGATTTTACTTTGTGTTGGTTTTGTTATCCTTAATTGAAGTTCCGATCGGAATATCAAAATTAGGAAAAGCAGTGTTTTCTTAAAATGCAAAGCAAAATTTGTCATAAAATGTTAGAAAACCTTCTTCTTTGGAAAATTGCCTACTTAATTATAGCTCTACTTTACAAATAGTCGCGATGGGTTGCCGGGTGTTGAGGTTGACTAAAGAATGGTTAAACGCGTTTCAAGATTAATTCTTCATTAGCTGCACTTTAACACCACGTCAGTTCATTGCATAATAAGCTATCAATATTAGAGCACCTAATAATAGCGTACCTAATTGATTGCAAAAACAGTTATATTTTTTGTATAACTTAGCTTTTTTGGGTTCCTATAGTTTCCCTTCATCATTTTATAGAATATGCAAATATAAGGATATGTGTAGGTATAAAGATAATTCATATAGAAATATAAATGTAATTTAATTAGAAAATAGAATATTTCTATGTACAAGGTAACTTGCAAATAGGTGCAAAGAAATGTCAAATACTTATATTTATTTTGTTTGCCATTATTTTTAAATATTCATTAGCCTTTTGTCATGGTGAAGGCAATTTACTGACGATTATTACTATAATGAGGTAGTTGTTTAATTACTGGGATATAATTTAAAAAAGCAAATATATTTCCAAATTATTTATTGTAAATTATATATATTTTTACCTACTTAGAGATTTTTTCAGTCAAATAAATACACGGTATCTTTTAAATTAAATATTAATAAAATTGTACAACAACTAAGCTATTTACATTATATCACAAATAATAGTTGAAAAGGCCTAGTCTAGATAGTATCACTTCTACTTACAGTCTGATCCAAATGGAATATTCGAGAAGCACTCGCACTAGTCCGTATACACTCCTATTGGATACACTCTTAACAGTCCTCTAAATCTACTAAAAATGACTCGATGTCTAGCGGTATACCACTAATACACTCACTTAACGAATGTGATCGTCCGAACTGCCCTCTGCGCCTCAGAGCTTGTCAAAAGCTCGAGAGTTGGTGAGCATCTCTCTTGTCAGGCGCCACACTTGCTTCGCAGCATTTTCAAGCGCCGTCGGCGACTTGCCTTTGAAAAGGTCGACGTGAGGCAGAAAATAGTGCGGGCACCGCCGGCACTGCAGCGAGGAAATCAGCTGCAAAAATATCCCGTTTATACGGTCGCCGATTGCGGCCTCGTCCCATTCGTGTTCGCGAGGATGCTTCTCGCATTCGTACAGCAGTAAAGTCTTCATGTGATAACAAGTCACTGGGTTCCCTGGGAGATCTAAATGCCGATCGCGAATGGTCTTCAATGTGCTTAGACACTTCCGTCGGCAACCGCCTTGGAGTAGACGGTTTTCCGCTTCCAAAAAACTTAGGACCCACGCGTCGCCTTCCATGGCCGAGTTCTTTCCTTGCAGCGCGAGACACTCTTTTGACAGTAGATCGAAACCTTCCGTTTTTACTTCGGCAACGATGTTTGGGTGCGGCCAAGGGATGGCCGGGAGCGGCCAGTGTGCAGCCGAGCGCGGCCACAAGCCAGCGCATTTGAAGGCTGGAGTTATTTGAACCACATAGCGTTCCCGAATTCGAAGCTTGACTTCAGTCGTCTCTGCGATCATTTTGACGCAGTCTCGGTAGGAACATTTGTCACACGCCTGTGCCACTAAAGTTTGGAATCGCGAGCGGATTTTCCTCGCCGAAAGATATCCGGAGGCGGTGATGAATTCCACCCAGAGCGACATGGAGCGCTTGCGGCCGTCGCTCAGCTTGAGCACAGCGCAGCCGGGCAGAGAACCGTCGTCCACGAAGTTTAACACTCCCATCTGATTCAAATATATTACTATCTCGAACTCATGCGGCGAAACCACTTCCAGACCATCGAAGCGTCCATTATAGTCGGTGAGCGAGGAGATGAAGCGCGGCTCTTGCAGCTCGACCTCCTTGAGGACATCCTGGACAATCCTGCAGACCTCATGAATAGTTTTGGCGATCTGAGCCTTCCTGCTCGCGACGCGCTCGTTGTAGTACTTGTTCATCTGGTAGACGAGCTTGGATTGCGCGGCCATCATCTCCGGCGGCACGAGCATGGTGTCTACGCGCGCATGACGAGCGCGCTATACGCACGCGCGCGGCACGCAGTCTTTTGTCGACTGAACCGATGAGCCGGCCGGCGGGCAGGGTACGCCTTCTCTAAACCCGTTCGGGGGACGATAGGGCGGGCTTTTTCTCGCTCTAACTCAGGAGGCGTGCACGTTTGATAGAGAGAGATATTTGTATGTTTGTAAGGTTGTTTGGGAACGAGCGGTATTGATCGTCCCGCCTCACGCCGGTAGGTATCGGGCGCGGCTCGTTATAATAACGCGGTAGCCCGTAACAAGCTGATGACGACATTTTTATCTATCAAGTTAATAGGCATCTTGTTCCTGAGATACTGTACACTGGGCACTTGTAATTAATTTGATATTTTATTAATTGATGTGATCCTAATGAATCTCGGGGAATTGAACGTCTACATAGCTATAAACTGCTTAGAATATCTAATCTGAACACATGTCTGACATGCGTATTTTATTAACGCCTAGATAAATTTCTAGAGCACATAACTCTTGTGGCTGGTTATTTAAATTTAATTTTGATTAGTATCTAACCTCCCGGTAAAAGAAAGTCAGGCCACCCACTGGGAAGATGGACGGAAGACCTAAAGAAGTTTGCCAGCGACGACTGGGTAACAATAGCCCAAGACAGGGAAATGTGGAGTAAAATGGAGGAGGCCTTTACTCGTCAAGAGGTCCTTAATAATAAAAACTAAATTATTGATCAGAATTCAATTTAAATTTGCACGACATTAGTTTGATAATATTTAATTTAATTTAATTTAATAATGTATTACTATTTAATTTAATAATGAAATATGTATACTTTTTTTGTTAAGGAATTAAATGGCTTAAATAAAATAAATAAAAAAATCTAACTATTCACAAGCGTGTTTAATATATTTAAGCAGAAATTTGGCCAAACCCAGTTGTCACAATAAATCAAGCTTGAGATACTATCTCGTTGTACAAAATGTACAACCCTGTACGGCGCCATAACATCATTTATGGAAACTTAACACCAAGGCTCAAGATTTAGAGACTAATTCAAACACAGTCAGTTTTTTTTCCTTTTTACGAGTATAAAAAAACTATTTGATGAGCAATTATTAAATTGAACTAATTTATTATACTAATATTACTGTACAGAACCTAAAATTGCGTGTTTTAAGTACCTAGGTGTATAAAGTTTCATATTTTTTAACTTCATTGTCTAAAAGTAGTAAGCAGCTAGCCCTAACCTAACGAAATCTCTTTTTACTTATTTCTCCTATTGTAACCCTTTGTATATAATGTCCTTTCCCACATCTGGATGTGTACAGTCAGCCAAGAAAGTGGTAGACCACTATTCGACTCTATCAATCAGATGATGATGAGGTGGTGTACCTATATGTAGGGAAAATAGATATACTTAATGTAGAGCATTATGTTGTGCCCTTTAGTTTGATATTTACCATCAGGCCTATCAGAATCACGCAGTTTGTAGGTACTACATAACGTTCTTGGCCTAGGATTTTATTTTCTGTATAATCTAATCTACTTAAGGTGTTGAATTTATTTCACAAGATGTAATATTTCCATAAATTCTCAGAATTCTTTTGGATTCTGGATCAGGTAGCAGATTGTTCAGTTTTTTTAAAGTGTGATTGCCTGCTTCTGCGTATTACCTGCAGAGTGATTGCTTGCCAATAGCTAGACACCAGCAAAACATAAAAGAATGGAAAGTAAAAAATATATATATATAAAGTTAAGAACACAACAATAATAAGCGCAAAACCATGACACTAATTACAATTTAATATAAATTATAACATACATACAATATATATACAGTGTTACTACTAAACGAAATTAATAACTAGCTTAAATCTAAAATAGGCCCTTGAGGCATTGTACCAAGGATGCTGGCGGCATTTCCTCGCTGTATCGCAATGCTGATACGTTGTGCGAGGTAGCCGCCAGCTCTTCGGTCACCAGTTACGTCAACCAGACGCTTCGCGATTTCTGCGAACAACTTATGCGCGCTGGGACCCCATGGACCTAGAGTTTCAACACCAAATGGTACAAAATGGTACTCTCTACCGAGGCTCTTATATTTGTTACGTTTTACAATTTAATTAACTATAGGTACACTGTACCTACCTACTGAGTAAGTACGTAGGTATCTACTGAAAAAATGTATCCCGCCTGTACCTACAATAAGTGTGTAGTGTAAAAATTGGCTTTAGATTCCCTATACTTTTTGTTGTCTACAGAAGTAACGCAAACGAGTTAAACATAATATAAAATGTGTATAGGTAACTAAGTGTGTGTGTGTGTGTGTGTGTGTGTGTGTGTGTACTAGCCTACATCATTGACTTTATCATTCAAAATACACTATTTTAGTTAAAACCAGCTCCTAGAATTTGCCTAAGCAAATTCCAAAGGCATTTGCAGCGACAATGTTTGAAGTGGCACTGAAAACGGCATAATTATTTTCATAGCAATTTGACATTCATGGAGGCCGTCCACTACCTGTCGTTTCTCAAGTCAGTGAAGAGTTAGTTTATTCAATCTTCTAGGTGCTGGTTTAACTAAATAAAGAGTTAATGATAAAGTACATATTTTTGCTCTATCTCAGCCCACACGACTAATATCAAACAGTAATCTGTTAAATTGAGGACATATAACACTATTAATTTCTGGCCGAAGTATAAAGTCAATCATCACATTGATCCCGCATTTTCACATCAAGACAAACATTAAAAGCCCATCCACACGCATAGGTGAGTCCCATCAGGATGTTTAGTGTTCCTATTTCAATCTCGATTGATGGCCCGGCGTCGCGTGATGGATGCCCCGTGCCCGCTTGATTTACTCCGCTGTCTCCCGCGATTCATGGCCGCCTGGTCGTTTTCGGCGGGAAAACGGAATATAAATAACTTAATTCTTCGTTTTTTGGTATGCAAAGGATACGAAAGGGAATTGAGTAGGGACTAAATGGAAATAAATATGTGAATCTTCTTTTTTTGCGGGACTTTAATAGGATGCCGAGGAAATAAACGGAACTAAATAAGTTACCTATATTAGGTACGACATAAATGCTTCAGCTAAATAGTCAAAGTAGGTACCTACATAATTTATTTTTCACATCACCTAATCGGAAAATGGATTTTTCTTCCCTGCTAGGAGGGATCAAAGTGGCACTTTTCTGTTCAACGACATTTCATTGCCAGTATAAAATATTAATATAATTAACTATGAACATCGTATGTTTTTGGAGTCGGGGTGGAGGCTCCGGGCCTTCGGCCTTCCGCCGGGGTCGGCTTTCGGCCTCCCGGCCTAAAGCTCGCCCTTCGGGCTCGCTTGGCAAACCTGGCAAAAAAGAGTAGAAATTGAAAAGTGGCACCACTGTAGTGTCAACACTAAGATTTTTTTATTTTCCTCATAGTTGATGTGAAAAGCAGTACGAGTATGTGTCACACGGTATCAAAATTATTTCGTCTTGGGCGTTAACACTTGAATCCCTCATTATGCTCAGGATTCTACTTTAGAATCCCTCACTACGTTCGGGATTATATTGCAGAATCCATCGCTTCATTCAGGATTCAATGTACTGTACGCCCTTGACGGAAATATATCTTTTGATCCCTTGTAACACAAACTACTATTTATTTTTCGTTTCTGATGAAAGGATACTTAAGATATGGATCGAATTGACTTAACACAAGTAAACCAATAGACCGATTTTTTCCCTTAGTCCCCATATCTACTGTTAAATACTTAATAGTGTTTTTTATCACTACATTTATTCCGTTATCCAGTCACTTATTTGCATATAGTAAACTAATAAATAAAATTTTAATATGTACTATCTGGGTACTTACATGTATTACCCAGATATAGGTACCTACAAGTTGTAGGTATTTGGGTACATATACCATATACTTGGGTACATATAGGTAGCGGTAGGCTACAACTACATACAGTCAAAGAATTTAATTTCCGGACCATTTCGTAACTTGTCACTGTGACAATCAATATGAAAGTCGCTAGGGACTATTCCGTACACGGCGGGAAGAAGTTGATATCTGGCGGGTAAAAATGGAAGAAATTTGAACCTTATGTAAGTTTACTTTAGGTTCAAATTTCTTCAGTAGAATATCTCGAGTTATCAACTTCTTCCCGCCATGTACGGTATTGTCACTATGACAATTAAAATACGAAATGGTACTGAAATTAAATTCCTTGTACATGTGTTAGGTATTTATTAGAGATGCACCGGATATTCGGTTATTATCCGGTATCCGGCCTATCCGGCCATTATTTTAATATCCGGCCGGACACTGGATAGTGACCTACTATCCGGACGGATACCGGATAGTAATAACATTGCTTGATTTCGGAGTAAACAAAATTGGATTTAAGTAAGAAACAGTCACGGTCATAATCGATCGTACTCGTTATTATTTTAAAACAATTTAATCATTTCACAGACATGCACGCACACTCATTTCGAACCTAGAAATGATTCCGCGCGAACGTTCACTACGGAACAGGTCAAAATCTGCACAATGCGCACCTGAAAAATCGAAATGTAGGTATAGTTCCGCCGGCCAAATATTCGGCCGCCGGATAACGAATATTCGGTAGATAGGCAGGCCGAATATCCGGTATCCGGCCAAACAACTATAGGTATCCGTTGCATCTCTAGTATTTATTTATTCAACTTTAGTTAAACCCGCTCTCAATAAGCTCTTGCACTTGTAGTATTAGGTTGACATGAGTAGGTATAATAAGATGTGAAGAATAAAGAGTAAACCTGAATAAAATAAATAAACGTTGCAGCTAAACGTCAACGGCAATGGTCCCGTTTTGCATTAAGATAACTGAAGCTGACATGCTCACTATAATCATACGTTGGAAAGCCTTTGATCCCTAGTGTTTACTGGAATCGCTGTAAATAAACTAAACTTGAATATCTACAAGAAACAAGATACATTATACTGGTTTCATCTTGGTACCTACGTTAGGTTCTTAGTTAAATGTAGGACTTATTACTTCTTGCATACTTAATGTATAAGATATTCGTTTTGAATAGGTAACTTATATAGCCAGCACAGCGATACTCAACTTATTAGGTGATCCTGTGGGCGCAGCACGGTTCCATTTTTATCGTCTATCACTATGCGCGTCCCTTTCGCACTTACGTACTTGTTAGAACGTGACAGGCATGGTGACAAGGGATAAAAACGCGACCGTGCTAAGCCGCCTGGTACCTATATAGATAAGAGCAGGTTACCTAACCTTGTCATCCGAATCACTTCATGATGGCTACAAAAACAAAACCGCCTTTGTGGTTGTGGTCCTAATTAAAAAAGGTTGAATAAGGCTGCTCTTGCACGTGTAGGTAATATCTAAGTTAATTTTTGTTGCGAGCGCCTTAAAAAAATATAGTTATGGAATCCGAAGTAAAAGTTTTAAAGTCCGAATGATGGGAAGAGCACCTACGAGTAAATAACATTCGAACACCTTATAAAATTCCAACTATACCTACATTAAGTAGCTGTAACAACTAACCACACATTTGTTCTCAAACCGTACACCACTTTATCCCCAAAAGAGCAGCGGCGCTGGTCCCCAGCGCGCACGCGCGCCGCAAAATGGCGGCCGCGCGCCCCGCCCCTTCCGCCGGAAGTGCCCGCCCACTCTAACCCTTCAGATTTTATCGCACTGTAAATATTGCCCTTTTTCGAACCGGTACTGAGATTTATAAGCGAGATGTAACAGTTTTTTTTTTTGTAAATTTTTGCATAAGCTGATCCAAATGCAAAATAGATAAAACTACAGACATCTCTCTTTATTTTACGAGCATAGGTAAAAAAACAGATTGATTGTCTCTGACTATGCTCCAACGACAAACGACTCTTGCCAAAGTATATCATTCAACATTTTTATTTGACTTCTTCCTGAAGAATATTGTTATACTCGGACTAAACTAACCGACTTTGACATGACAAATTGTGAAAGTGCCATAATAAACTTCATATTTTCATAAAAACATAACGTTTATCTCCTGTCACTTTCTCAATACCGACGACATTGTCTCGTTAATACTTGGATAACTTGGACTTCTTCCTAAAAAGTATTACTACAAAAACTTTACGCAGTATCACACTTTCGTAGTTGAACTACAAATTAAATTAGTTAAACGTCCATCGCCCACATCTGTTAACAGCTTGTCACTAGACATTAGATGCGCTGGCATCGCCGAGCATTCCACAGCCTATTACGATCACGTACACGTTATTTACGATCGTACACCACGATGTTTAGAAACACGTCACTCCTCTTCAACTACTAGATGGTCAAAACAGCGCGTCCAATTCAACAGGCAGTCGCGAGTATTATTTATGGCAAACAGGATTCCCTATCGTGTAATGTGAGCGTATGAGCGATGTGCGCCGACAGACATCTGTCACCCCCCACCGTTGGCGTGCGACTGGCCGCCCCACCTCCCCACCCGCGCTTTTGCAGGGGTTAAGCTCCGCCCATTCATGAGCTCCTAATCGGAAAATACGACGTAAGTACTTATTGAATTACGTGCGATTTTCGACCTTAAGGATGAAGAATGAAGGAGTCAACGCGTCTAAGGATCGTTAGGGTTGCACAGGTTATTTATTTTTTTATTTATAGTTTTTTTAATGATATTTTCGGTCGCCGCTCGCGGTAATTGGGGCCCGGATTGCGCTCGCGATTGAGACGTTCAGAACGCCGCAATAATTATTATAAAGATTTCAGATAAGATAGCCCTCTTTGTTTCTGCGTGCGGAATGCGTATTTTTACAGTTTTTTGTTTCATTAGCGAACGGATGCATAAAGAGGAGGATATCTTAATAAGCCCTTGGGAATTTATTGCGAATATCTTCGTTACGCGGCTTAAACAATGCCGAATACCTACAGTGAAACAGGCTTCATAAGCTCACGTGCAATACGATTTCCCATGTAACACGCTTTTTTACGCTGATGCCTGCAACTTGTTTCCATCTTCACTTGACTTGTGACTTTTTTTCACGGTTAATACGACGGTTAAGACGTCGTCCTTTTAGAATCCTCTATATAAATAAAATAACACAGAAGTAAAACCAAAAAAGTACTTACGTAGTAGCAACAAATTTAACGATGTGTTTACAATGAAAAGATTACGGCTAGTTAACGTTAACGAGCCGGTTAACTGCCGTGTAACGTTATCAGTCGATAAGCCATAAACCTGAGAACACGCCTTATCTCTTTGGGATGATGTCGTCCTAGTAATTTTTATCGCATGGAACTTCGTTAACTTGAACTGTAAACTTTGTCTTTTTTTTTTGTGTTTCTACTTTAAAAGTGCAAATGCGCGTACATACATAAAGCCATTTTCTCATGTTCGTCTTACTTTGTCATTTATTACGAACCGAGAACTTTACAATACCTTGAACGAAAGTGTCACGCATACACACACTGAATACTTTCTTATTTTTTAGGTCCGATATGATTTTACCAATAATTAGAATTAATACGAGTATTTTTATTCAATCGTTCAGTTCTAACAAGCCCTTGATAACCATATTAACCATTTGTCCCTAATCCATTATTGTGATTGTGACAGTGTTTAAATATTAGAAAGCGCCAAAATAACAGAGGTTTTCTAACATTGATCAAATCAACTGTATCTCTTCTTAGTCCACGTAACACCTAAACTTGTTTATCTAAATGTGTTCACTTGTTTAGGTATTCATCCTAGTCCTTAATCTCTTATCCTTAATCTGTCTCCTAATAAACGCACACGCACAGACGCCACACAAAACGAGCACGACGCGCGTCGCGTTCGATTATCTCGCGAGCGAGCGTGAAACGAGACGCACGTGCGCAGGAAATGGATATATCCGCGAGTTTTGACAGATGTCAACTTTTTTAAGTGCCGGGGAAGCGTAAAGGACAATGCTGTAAGATCTTCTAACCTATTTATTGCAAAAACTGAATTTTAATTTCCAAAAAGAATCTAAATAAAGTTGAAACAACTTCGCGTTCGATTATCTCGCGAGCGAGCGTGAAACGACGCACGTGCTGCGGCGCCATCTGCAGTAAACTGATATAACGCCAGTTGTGACATGTGTCAACTTCTTTAACTACCGGGAAAGGGAAAATGATAAGGTAATTCTGAAACATGTTTATAGGACTTTTTTGCAAAAAGTGTCACTACAACAGATTACAATTTAATATACAAGAATGTCATCTCACAGGAAAAAGAACAACGACCAATAAAAAATTATCTACTTAATAGAACAATGTAATTAATGGAAAAAGTCTTATTGGAACTTTAAAATATGTAGATGAAATCTTATATGCGTTATATGACACTTAACTGGGTAGAATCAGCTCAGCCAGTTATTTGCATAACAAAGACTGTGTAGTACCTAATTAGGTTCTCTCCCTGGGCATTATTTTCAATAACAAGTCGGAATCTTGAACACATCGGTACACATACAGTTCTTACACATACAGTGCACGAAACTGTAAATATTCCAATAAGAATAATTGGCCAAGCACGAAGTCAAGACTACGGTGTTCAGAGCACCGTTCCACGCATCCCTAGGCGGTTTTAAGTTTGGATACTAATACTAATTTATCCCATACATTTTATTCACGAGGAAATAAGTAATGTCTGGGAGCTCTGGGACCTTGGAGTATGGACTGTTATTAAAGGCCTCTGGGCTAGTAGAGGTAATGTAGAAGTTATAAAGCTTCTACCTTAGATATATTTTTTAGAGATTAGAGATTTTATTTACCACCTTGTCGGGTTGATTGATTTATATATCCATACCAAATTACAGCTTTCCAGCACTAACGATCAACCTCATCTTGGAGGTAAAATGAGGAAAAATCGTAAGAGTCCCATTTCGGCCAACCGAAGTCAAGAACGATTATATAATATAGGCCTACCGTTTTCTAAAAGTGAAGGCACATTTCTAGTAGAAACAAATTATTCTGATTTTCTCTGTAATTTGTACAAACCATTTCGTAAACTGACATTCCGCTAAACTGTTGTTTTTACATCTTGCTAGCATCCATAATATATTGAAGTATATTCTTCCACTTGTCTGAACATTTTCAATATTATTGATTCTTTCAAACACCAAAATAGTTGACAATTTAATATACGTCAGAGTTGACAAGCAACTTGTAACGTCAGAGAGCATGAAAAACTAAATCCGTCAAAAATACTAGGTATCCTTACATACAACCTAAAGAGTAGTATAATATACAGGATGATTCATGAGACGTGAGCAGGACTAATCCTGCACACTCAGTAACTGATAATTGATCGATCACCGTCGTATTTAGGAGAAACAACACCACTTTTTCCTATTTTTTAACTTTTCGGTGAAGGCAAATTTAATTCTCAACAATCATGGTCACCCTACAGGACCTAATTGATAAGCATAAAACCTCTTTAACCGTAATGGCATTTTGATTACGAAGAAAATAAACTGTCAAACTTGAGTGAGATACGAGTTTTCAAAAGTAACCATACCGTGATGACATTTAATTTGACACAGAATATCGGTAGTTTAGTATTCTAATTTTAGGGTGACCATGCATGTCGTAAAAAAATTAAAAACTTTTTTTCAACACGACTAGAAAATTAACGTTAACCTCACTAATACTGATACGAAACAGTTGCTTATAATTAACGATATGCGCAGTGTTAGTCCTGCTCACGTCTCCTGAATCATCCTGTATATGAGACTAGGTATACAACCTCATGATAATCTTTGATATAGTCGCAATTGTTGTATTTTAAACTTGTAGACTGGGCAGGCACGACTCAAAAAGGAATAATATGTCAATTAAGTTTGTGATTCGGCATTTCTCGGTTTTTGACGTTTAGGCTTTACTTGTTTCTGACACAAAATGTAATTAACGTAAAGTATTAATCAATTTGCTCATGTTTCATATACCTAAGTCACAGAAATAAGTAATAATAAATGTCTAAGTTTTAGTACAAGTAGGGTAATTGCATCAGTTTGCCGTCCAGTCCCGTTTTCGTCCACTTGACGGAGTTGCTACGAAGAATTGCGTATAATTTGAATATAAACCTACCTTACCGCACAATTTTGGACTTATTGTAAATCAGTTTTTAAACGAAAAAATATTTTAGTAGAACTGGGATTCATGAGTACCAAATCTTAACTAACCTTTTTGTCGCTGGCTGTAAGGTTGACGAAATATAAAGTTAGCCGATCTCTCAAACAAGTTTGATCAAGACCGGCTTACTTTATATTTCGTCAACTTTACCTTTGTTTCCAAAAACTCTGAATTTTAACTGTCATATACTATCTAGGTCTTCCAAAATTATTTTTTCGTAACAGAACTAACAGAACAGAACTACTACTAACAGAACTAACAGGTCTATTGCCTGAATAAAGAACCATTCATTCATTCATTCAGAACGGGATCCGGTTGCTGCTCTCACCGATCCGTTCAAAAATATACATACTGTATACAATAATTAATACATACTGTATACAATTCATACATAAATGCATTGATATAGAATAAGAACTGGATACCCAATCAGCCGCAAAAAATGGCCCCGCAAAAGTAACGTTAAAACAGATCACGCGTTACTTTTTCGTTTAGTCTTGTATGGACCGCTCAAATGTGATGTTGTCAACAATGTCGTAAAAATATGCAAAAATAACAATGATAAAACAAGGAAAAAGCATGGAATGTATTTCTTTCGGTTAGTGCTTTGGATAGCATTACATAATTTATGTAATCTGGTGGTAATTTCATGGTTTTGAATAAATTATTTTGTTAGTACCAAAGAAGGGATGTGAAGGAACAAAAATCTAATGAGTCGATGTGAGGTTAATACTTTTTTATTTTTATATGGAATTCGTAACATATAATATTATGTTTAAATTCAAGATTTCCAAGAAAACCTATGCGACGTGCAGAGTGGACTGCTATTATAGCAAGAGATAGGGGTGATGCAGTTTTAAACAAAGGCAAAACGGCACTTGTGTGTTCAGCCCATTTCCTTGTTTCCGACATATACACGACCAATAAGGTCATCGACTAACTGTAAATGCTAAACCTGTCTGAACACAGTGACAACCACAGGATTTTTTGATAAAGACCATAACCAATCAGTACCAGTAGCGACCTAAATGTCCCCGTGCACTATATTGCAAAGAACTAAAGCGCGAAGAGTATTATGTAGATCTAAAATACACAGTTATTTAATAAGTTGAATTTATTTCAAGGAAAATAGTATTTAAAGACGAATGCTTACTTATTAAAAATAAATTTGTTTTATGATAACTACAAGGGTTGTTACCATGAATTAATTTTATTTGAATTTCCGATCAAATTAAATTTGTTTCATTTATTACTTTGATTTTTCTGTACAGTAATACCTATTAAAATGTACCAAAGGGACTCTATTCGTTCATTATTCTCGTTTGACGTTGTTTGACGTAAATACAATGGTGACGTTACGTTTAGTGCCATCGGACTTAAAAGTTTTAACAGTGTTGGTACTAATGTTTACAAATTTGACACTTAATGCTTACGACAGTAAGTTCTTTTCCGTACAAAATATTTATCTTGACTCAAAATTTACGTAAGCGTTTTTATCATCAATGCAAATTTTCCGCTAATGTCATTCTGACCCACATTTTGTTGACGTTTTTGTTCCGCTCTGTGTGTCTATTTCTAATATTAAGTCAGTGCATAAATGTAATGGTACTTAATGAAAAGGAATATTGTGTATATTGTTTCGACGAATCAGATACTCTCGATAAAATCTATAGATGAGGCCATAGCTGTTAATAAATATTAAATGACTTTATTATCTCTATACGCCTTACTAACTCTATGTGCTCTATTGTGAAAAAAAAAAACAAAACGACAGTGAAGAACGGAATTCTTAATTTGAATTTTTTTCAGATAAACTGCAATAATAAATATGATTCTTACTGAGCACATTGAGATAGTCAATTGGTTGGAAAGCCCGTTCGAAATTTAAACTTATTTGCAATATAATAAGGTTGTATTTTGTAGATCTCTCTCATACTTATAGTAGGCTAATCAGAAAAAATTAAATATCTTACAAAAATAAGCAAGCAGAATTAAACTTTGTGTCAAAGACATAAGTCATAAATTTCAATGCAAAAGTTTTAACTAAGAATCTTTCTCGCTAAAACTACTTCCTAATATGAAATGACCAGTGTAAGCATCAGTTAGCTAGCCCTAAGCAACCAAAGATCAGGCTGCAGTTGAAAAACTAATAAAGATAAAGTTAAGCTGATAATTTTCCCGCCGTCTCCATGCTTCTTTAAGTTGGGTATTGACTGGTCAGCTGCCTATTAACTATAGTTTTCGCGAAAATCGCCAGGACAGAGGTGAAAATTTTTGTATGAATATTTGCAACTTTAAATGCATTTTTTATCGAAACTATTGCACTCTAAAATGAAGTCAAAATCAGTCCATCGACTCAATTTTTTGCAAGCTTTCTAATGGTACCCCACACGATTCTTACAAATAAAAATAGCAGCAGCAAATATTCAGCCTACCCCTCTCAACCCCCTAAAGTTCCCCCTAAAATCAGAAATAAGCAGTTTTGACTTATTCACAGTGTTACTGATGGTACTTGCCATAACTATTCCAAATTTTAGGTACCTACATCAAACGGTCTTTGAGAAAAACGCATTTAACCGATTTGCAAGACCGAAGTGATCCCATAAGAGCACCGTGAACAAAGTTTTGTACGGTGCTCTTAAAACCAAACTTTGCTAAAACACAAGAATCATCGTTCTCAGAATAATTTTTTTTTATACCTAAAACGTCAACCAAAACGACAATCGACTCTATTTCCAAATAATTTGGTTTAAATTTCAATGGCTTAAACTGAATATGGTGGGCAAAACGAGGCAATGTACTACTTGTATATATTTATTTTATGATCTTCAAAAACATTCACTTGCGTACATTGATTAATCTTGCGATTAACTAACGCCGTTCTGCCTAATCATAATTCAGTTCCGTAAATTTGCGAGTAGCCACAAAATTACGATAACAATCGTTTAGTCACTTTTATTACCCACTTGTTTCCTCTCTCTGACATGTCACACCGCATGTTCTAAAAAATACAACTTATTAAGATCTCGAATAATTTCTTTGATAAACTAATTGGTAATAAATAAAATAGCTGGAATTCTTTTATTGCGGTAACGCTGGTATGTAGAAAATGGGGGGATATAGTTTTTGGAACGTAGGATTTATTGATGAAAGGCGAATAGGAAAATAATTTGGTCAAGTGCGAGTAGAATTCTTACATCGAAGGCTTCTTTTTAGAAAAAGGGGGTCTTGGCTTACCCTTGTGGGACTCTACCACCCCTCCAGGCCGTTCAATTCTATTTTGCACAGTGTGATTGTAAACTTTTCGAACGGCATCTGCAAATTCTCTCCCCTGTCCTATACGCTCTCGGCGATCATGCCCTTCGGCACAGAAACCTAAACTCGAACTCGTTTGCACAGTAAGACTGTAAGTTTTCGGACGACATCTGCTCACTCTCTCCTTCTACGTTCTCAGCGATCATGCCCTTTCGGTACAGAACCCTAAAAGTCGGCGAATGAAACGCTCGTCCTGGAATAGCGATGACAGGGGATTTATTAGCCCTGCGGCATGATAAACGGCGGTAGCTACCTCGTACCACGTGCGGTATGCAAACTCGACGGGACTATTATGTATAGCTTCGAGTATTAGGAGATACGATTCCTATAACGTCAGGGATTCTTCTGCGGGGCCGGATAAGATTAAACTTGTACTCTCAGGCGAGTCTTATGCCTGGGGACCGAAGCCCAATGAAAGTTGGCTAGAAGTTGTATTTATAGTAACTGACATTCAGATCTCCGTAAGCTCGATCATCGCCATCTGTTAGAATCTTGTGGCACGACGTTGACAGTGACATTTCGATTCTTAATCCAATGGTTTGCAAGCCAAGTAATCTACGGCTTGCCTAATGATATGTTTGACATATTAAGCACAAAGCTTTAACTTCAAGATTCTTCAATATGTGTTTACTTTTTACAATTGAATTTTTTTTTTCGAAGAAGACATCCTATGAAGATCACACAGAACGCATGAATTTCATATTAATGAAAACATCGTTCTACTTCTAAACTAGCGCGAGAAAAAAAGTACGAGTAAACTGTGCGTACCGGGCGCCGCCGTGATGTATGGACTTTTAATTAGATCTTCCTCTGTCCTGATTTAGACTTCCCTGCCAACCACATTACTCACTACCAACCTTAACTCAACCGTATTAGAGCTGTATTCCAGTGTGATGTAAGTACCTAAATCATGTTCTCGCCACGGTATAGACGCGCGCAGAGCGTTACTTCATTTGCGTCTTCATTTGACGTACTCGTAGTTCACCAAAAAGGATCTGGAGCTTCAATGTGTCGTTGAAATGTGTGGCGTGTGTTATACGGAGAAAGGTTGCAATTACAAATGTCGATTTATTTAATTAGGCCGTTTTGTGTAAATGAAAAGTAAATTTCATTTGAATAGCGCTTAAATTTGTTTTAGTTTTGCGACGTTTAATATGTGAACAGGGAATGTTCGGATTTGGTCGGGCGGCCAAGCGGCGCGTGCTAATTCCAAGCTACGTTTAATCTTGTATTAATTTTAATAATATTTAAGACTTCTAATTTAAGCCACGTTTTCAAATGAGCTCAACATGCTGCTCTACCTCACTTACATGTTGGAAGTAGTAGGGAGACTAACGGCTCGATTCGGAAAATGAATTAGATTTCTACTAGACTTCAACAAGTTACGACACGGATAATTTAAAGATATTTGTCAAATTAGACGTTTCCGCGATTCTGGAGATCCTCTTGAACGATTTCGACAAGTTATGACTTAGATATCCAAGTCAAATCTAGTCGATATCTAATGTAGATCTAGTAGATCTCTAAATCGTCTCAAGATCTTGTGATTATCTCGAAATCCGAATAGGCCTGTATCACTCAATCATGCGGCGGCGATAACCTTTTATAGTATGCCTCATTAAGCTTCAGTTGTATAAAATAAAAATACTCTGCCCTTTCCAGTTTGAAGAAATTTCATAGTACTTATCTATCCCTAGGTATATCTCCAAAATACAGTCGTAAAGTAAAAATAAGTTTTTTGTCAAAAATTTCAGTTTTGATACAAGCTTTTATCGCCGACTGTACTTTTCTTTCACCAGTCAAAATACTCATTAATACAATTCTAACAAACCCAAACACAATGAGGTTGCGTTTTATCATTGAGATGGACACTCAACTCACTAGATCGGCTCGATGGTACCATAATATTGCATTGTCAAAACTTTTAAATAGGTACTCGTTCGACCCTCAACTTCAATATAATTTTATATTTTGTCAACGCCACGTGCCCTTCCCAACCCATAAATACTAAGTACTAAATACTAATTTATAAAAAATCCCTTGCCCCTGTTGTTATAAGGACTCTAATTAGGACCATAAAAGGGACGGACACGATTATTTTAATTAATTCAACACCTTTCCTACACGCGCTGATAACTGTTATCTATTGGAAATTATTCAAAACCTCACAAAACTTACCTACAACTTAACACATTCTAAACTCTATTTGGAAGACAGTAAACTGAATTTGATGTGGCACGATGTAGTAAGAGACGAGTTATGGAAAGTAAACGGTCATTATTGTGGCATAAAACTATTCGACGACAATTCGCTGGTACGAACTCAACAGCAATTATTAGCTAACCATCAATGGACTCTATGTCATTACAATAAGGTATACGAAAGGTCAGTTAACAGTGATGGTAGTTATCGTGTACCTTGTGTAACGTCGGCAAAACTGATTAATAGCATTAAGTTTATTCATTCTATTTTACTGGTTTTTACGCCCAGTACGGTTGACAGTGTTTAATATAAAGTCTTGGTTGTACAGTCACCTGCAATAATATGTTACTCTTCGAAGGCCGCAAAAATATGTGACACGCTCTTATGGCTCTACAAATAAGATCGTGTCAGATATTTTTGCGGCCTTCATTGTGTAACATATTATTGCAGGTGACTGTACGTCATTTTGATAAGAATACGACGAAAATATTGCGAGACCTTTGTGCCATATGAAAATTAAATGAGATATACAGAGACTCAACCTGAGTAATAATGGTAATCCATAAGGCAGCCATTCTCTAAGTGTGTTCCGCGGAACCCTAGGGTTCCGCGACACCCCTGCAGGGGTTCCGCAAGAATTTAGAACACTATGCTTTAGTCGCCTCGAAAAATTCTACTATGCAAAAAACACACTTCTAAAAACTATTGTTTTATTGTAGGGTTCCATCAAGTATTTCGCTTTCCAAAAGGGTTCCGTCAAAAAAAAGATTGAGAACCGCTGCCATAAGGCAATTGGTAACATCAGTTATTCTTGTATACCTGTAAGTATTTGTAAAAAAAAACATTATTAAAGACAGGACGTGTAATCACATAGGTACATATATATGTAATAATTCGATGTTCCGAGTCATCATAATAAATCTATGTTGAATCTACTAATCGGTCATATTTACACATTTTATAATATAATTAACTCGCTCGCGTCTTTCCTGTAGTAACTCAAATAAGAAAAACGTGGTATATGTACCCGAGTCGTTAATTTTTTTGTATTGTCCACAGAAGTGACCTTTTTTCTAATATTATATTTGACTGACCTTGTTAGTGCACATAAACAAAAGATTATAATAAAAAACACATTTCTATCCAAAGTACGTTAATAAACATCAGCTAACTGATAAATTTATTATGTACCCCAAGACTGCTAATAACCGCGATGACATTTAAGTAGGTAAGACTAATTGATACAATTCAATTGTTAAGACAAATATATTTTCTTTTCATTAATCGCTTACATATCTAAAGCGACCGACCACCTGCCGTTGCGGACAGTACTAACTAAAATAACTGACCATCTGTGGAACTTATTGTCTTCACAATAAGGATTACAAAAGTTAGTTAAGTGTACGGTGCTTTTTAGGGTTCCGTGCCCAAAGGGTAAAAACGGGACCCTGTTACTAAGACTCCACTGTCCGTCTGTCTGTGACCATGCTGTATCTCATGAACCGTGATAGCTAGACAGTTGAAATTTTCACAGATGATGTATTTCTGTTGCCTCTATAACAACAAATACTAAAAAGTACGGAACCCTCGGTGGGCGAGTCCGATTCGCACTTGTCCGGTTTTTTAATGGCGGGACTTGTCACCGTCAACGTAGATGTATTTACGGCTGAGATAAGATCGCGCTGCGCCTGCGCATGTGTCCAGGGGCCTACCGCGCACCGCGTTCGACGTGTTGCCTCTCTGTCGCACTTGTGAATTCGTACGTAAGTGTGACAGGGAGGCAACACGTCGAACGTGATTAACGGTAGGCCCTAAGGGGCTGGCATTGTGCGGACTGTTAGCCAGGGATTGTTTTCGCTACAACATTTATAGTTCGTTTTTTTTAGCAGAAATAAGGTAAACAATCTTGATGTGTCTTTTAATTGAAAAACACTTTTTAAAAATAAGTTACGGCAAATATGTAACAATTATGAATCTAATACGATCATTTATATTCTTCTGCTTTCATAAGTAATAGTTACTGATTTTTAAAAAGCGTTTTTCAATTAAAAGACATGTCAAGATCGCTTACCTTCTTTCAAGTTCTTTCTAATGCTAAAAAAAACGAACTATAGGGAGCCTATTGTTTAACTACCGGCTTTAAAACCTAATGCGAGATTTGGCCTTCGGTATTATAATAGTTTTGCTTAGTCTTCAGAAAGTCTATCGATAGTCGAGTCTAGCCAAGATGACACCTACCTACATCCTACATCCTACCCATTTCGTACCTTGTCACAGTGACAATCTGACAATCAATGTGAAAGTCGCTAGAGACCTCATACTATTGTCACTGAGATAAGGTCAGAAGTCTCAAGGACAGAATGGGTCGGAATAGTATATTACGATACAAGTGCGAAAAGTTGACACGTGTTGCGAATTAGGTAAGGTAATTAAAAGGTACCTTTTCGCACTTGTATATAGGTATTGTACAGCGTTACACAGTAGGTAGGTACATATGGCCTTTTAAATTTTCGACACACGCACGTATATAGTGCTATAGTGCTATTTACCGCACTAGGGCGGTAAATTAGCACCATATGTACTATAAATTATTTTTTTTTACTGTACAACCACAGAAGTCAAACGAAAAGTAAAAATGTGTCGGGGAGACAGATGCTACGAAATGTCATGTGATCATTACCATACATTATTTAAGTTTGGATCGGCGTTGTCTACCCACGATTGTCACTTAGTTCAGGCCCTCAGGTGTACAAATGCTAAATTTAGGACCCTTCTCTGAA
This sequence comes from Cydia splendana, assembly GCF_910591565.1. Taxonomy (NCBI): domain Eukaryota; kingdom Metazoa; phylum Arthropoda; class Insecta; order Lepidoptera; family Tortricidae; genus Cydia; species Cydia splendana. The sequence continues at coordinate 1,389,299 of NC_085970.1, forward strand.
GAAGAAATTTAGCTTATTTGAATAAGGGCCACTTGCACCATCCCACTAACCTGTGGTTAAGCGGTTAAACCATTAACCTAGTGTCAAATTGTACTGGTAACCATGGTAACTCCAGGTTTAACCGGTTAACCCCGGGTTAGTGGAGTAGTGCAAGTGGGCCTAAGACTCTTATAAACAGCTGAACATTGCAAGACTCGAATATCTCATTTTGTGCTGGGTTTGTAAAACCGCGTCTAAACTTTTCATGTCCTTATAAGTATGTAAACTAACTACAAAATATCAGTACCTAATAAAACTTGTCAAACCAAAAATCTAAACACCTCTCTTTAACAATATACCACCCGTAGAGTCCCTCTACTTTCAAATGTATTTCTATTATTGAAAGCATTAGTATTGTATTGTTATCTTATACCCCATAACAATCACAATAAATTAGAGTAGCCGACTGAGATAGCTAATGCAGTACAATTAATCAAATCTCCAGAAAAGCGCGATAAATCAGGCAGGTATGAAAAACCCTCCTTGCGCACGTGCTGTTTCGCATGCTCCCGCGCCGACCAAGGTTTAGATATCAACAGTATTTTAACTTGCTAGGGTTGGTGACTGAGCAGTAAGGCAAGCGGCTTTCAAACTGGAGATGAATACGAATTCTGGCTTTTGCAAATAAAATAAGTTTAAAAGAAACTACCAATACCTTTTCCTTGAAGGAAAACTATCTTGAGAAAATTTACGTGCATCTACGAAAAAATTCAAAGACATGTTAATTCCTCAAGTATGTAAGAACTTTCTTTAAACTGGCTTGTACAATGAAGGAGGCCCGTGCCCAGCACAGGGATGTAAGTCCACACTGGCGATGTCCTGATGATCTAGAGCTGCCATAACTTGCTTCATCTAGCAAGTTACGTCAGCGCAGCGTTACTTTCATTAAGATCACAATTATATTCATTTCACTCTTCATTATAAGCTAAGCAACCAAGCTGAATGGCACTTGTATAAGTGTGTAAACGCAGCTGTATAACTCTTGTAGAGAAGCATTAAAATGGGTTAAATAAGATTTGTTGTCTAGTAGCGACTTGCCCCGGCTTCCCACGGGTTACACAAAACCTTAACAAATTATACACTTTTTTGATAGGTGAAAACCGCATGAAAATCTGTTCGGTAGTTTTCGAGTTTATCGCGAACATACTTACATACACCCAAACAGACAAACGTGGCGGGGGACTTTGTAAGGTGTAGTGATTTATGAGTGGTGTGCGGTTTATATTTACACTGTGCCGATGGCATGACCGGCAGCCGTTAGCAACACTGTTTTAATTCTCGTTCCCTAACTGTGGCGATTCATTATCTCCTGTTGTTATTGATTGTGATGCATACCGCATACAACGTTGCACATGTTTGCGTGCTTCAAATCGAGCTCGTTTGATATGTTTTAGCATTGTGCGCTACATGAAAACAATAGGACAAAAACTGTTAATTGTTTAGCACAGTGCATGATGGCATTTTCAATGACAGATGTGGCAATGTCATCATTCATATCAAATTTCTATGAAAATGTGATGTTTATAATAACACTTTCTCACTCTGTTCTGTTCAAGTCGCTACATAAGTTAGCTTAGTTAGACGGAGTCGAAGAAATGCTTCTCAACTGCTCTCATTGTATCAAATTCACAATTCAACTTTAAGGGCACCTTGAAATATGTTACGACTGTTATAGTTTACAAAAACAAATGTGCCAATTAGTTTTTTCTTAAACATTTCATAAAATCAACCACTTCAGATCGCAACTTGCAGAATCTACTAAGAGAGGATCATGTATAAATAAGCTTTATGTAGGTATATCCATACCCCGGGGTTATGGGTGCAGGAATATTGCAGGTACCTACATTAGCCCAAAATAGGTAAAAAAAATTAAATTATTTTAACACTGTCAAGGGCATTTGGCCTATTTTTAATTCATAGTTTTGGTAACTTATTGACAATAAACAAAGTTACAAATACACGAAATCCTTCCCGCACCCAAAACCCCCGGAGTATGATTATTATCAACATAATCTGCAGTAATCCCCGCGTGAGGCGTATCTGCCGTGCTCTATCTAGCCTGGTGAGGTTGTGAGTGCGAATATTGTGCTTCAGTAATTATGGGAACTTATTAGAAGGCACGTGATAAGGGGTAAAGTTGCGTATGTGTGGTGTGAACTCCTTTACACGTTTCGATTGAGTTAGATTTTAACACAGCATAATTCTTTATCCAAGTATGTCCGTCCAAGTACAGAACAGTCAAACAAGACCGATTCCACTACATCGAGGAGTAAGACAGGGGATGTAATTTCCCCGAAACTGTTTACGAATGTATTAGAAGACTTCTTCAAGACTTTAAACTGGAACGGACGGGGCATAAACATAAACGGCGAATACATCTCGCACTTAAGGTTTGCCGATGATATCGTAATCATGGCAGAATCGCTGTTCAAGGAATGCTGCACAGCCTAAATAGAGCCTCCCAACGAATTGGTCTCCGGATGAACCTAGACAAGACGAAGGTCATGTTTAATGACTACGTCGTTTCGGGACCAGTAGTCATCGATGGCACGCCTCTCGAAGTTGTCAAGGAATATGTCTATCTCGGGCAACTAATGCAGTTGGGTAGACACAACTTCGAAAAGGAAGCCGATAGGAGGATTCAGTTGGGTTGGGCAGCGTTTAGGAAGTTATTCCACATATTTTCGTCAGATATACCACAAAGCCTAAAAACTAAAGTGGTCAACCAGTGCGTCCTTCCTTTAATGACGTATGGAGCCGAGACGTGGACACTGACTGTGGGGCTAATCCATAAACTTAAAGTCGCTCAACGTGCTATGGAAAGAGCTATGCACGGAGTCTTTCTGAAGGACAAAATTCGGAACGAAGTGATCCGCCAGAGAACCAAGGTGACCGACATAGCTTTGAAAGTTAGTACGTTGAAGTGGCAATGGGCTGGCCACATATGTCGCAGAACCGATAATCGCTGGAGTAAGCGTGTTCTGGAGTGGAGACCGCGTCTGGGCAAACGTAGCGTGGGACGCCCTCTGGCCAGATGGCGGGATGACTTGCACAGGAGGGCCGGCAGCGACTGGATGCCAAAAGCGGCAGACCGGGCCACGTGGCGTACCTTGGGAGAGGCCTATGTCAGCAGTGGACTGAAACGGGCTGATAATGATGATGATAATTCTTTATGGAAATGGGAAAATCTGGCGGAAGATTCCGGGGCCTATCAGAGAGGAAGATGGAACTTGGAGGCGAAGGAAAAATAGGGAGCTAGAGGAGCTGGTTGCAATGCCCAATATAATTGGCGAGATCAAAGCCACACGACTCCGCTGGCTTGGTCACCTGGAGAGGATGGGGGATTGGGGGAGGATCGTTCTGTGAGAAGAGCGTATGTTGGGCACCCGGGCGGAAAACGTCCGTCTGGGCGTCCCAGATACCGCTGGAGTGACGAAACCCAAAAAGACCTGCAGGTCTTTTGTCCGCCCTTGGAATACCCAACTGGCGTGAAGTGGCGCAGAATAGGGCAGAGTGGCGCTCTCTTGTGTCAGAGGCCAAGATCCTCTTTGGGTCACTGAGCCAGTGATTTATGTATGTATAATTCTTATAACCAATGTCAATTAATCAGTAGTTTTCGAATAATAAAAGGTAAACAGCACTGTTTTGAACCTAAGTTAATGTCGCATAAGTCGCATAACCCAATTTCGCCAACTTCTTCGTTATCGAGTTTTTCACCTTTTCGGGTTTCGTTGCTGTGCTATTATTTTTTTCTGTGGAGTTTACACAATATAACCCTTTCATTATTAAGATGTAAAAACAGATTTGCATCAAAACTCACTCTAATATAATACAATCAACAACAAGACGAAAATCATTTTTAGCCTGCTCTTTTGTGATATTGATGTACCTAGTGTTTTTATTTATTTTCCTACCTCCCCTCATAGTTTCCGAATCGAAAACAAACAGCACTCGTATTAGGGCACCAGCGCGAGATGAGCGGTTAATGCTATGTCATTCCAATAGCTGAACGCAACTAAGTGTAAGGGCGCTGTCTGATCATGTAAGAAATATAGGACTGAAACCTGGCCAATGCAACGCGCCGTTTCATAAATATAATTGTTTTTTTTATTGTTAACTGTTGTATCCTCCTACTTATACGCAATTTCTGGCATATGATACGATATGATTAGCTACATACGCTACATATGCGACCCAGGTATTTTGCGAGTCTGATGGTAATTAGTAATTCTGGCGTCTTACTAATCTGGCATTTTGCGTCTCTTGTGACCTAATCTTGCATTTTCCTACTCTTGTGATTTGCTTTAGTGTTTATTTAAGAGAGTCCGATATTTTTAGACTCTGTGTGACACTACCAAACTGTTATTTTGCGACTCTTCTTCGGCTATCGTTCTTATGAAGGATTTCCTACCGCTATTTTTACTCGCTCTGTATCTATTTCACCTTAAGTTGTTACATGACAACCAAAACATGTCGAGTAATTTTCGACTTAATAAAGTGAGTGGTCCGAATTAATTCAATGTTTGAGTCTGACGAAAGTTTTGTTATTAAAATCTTGAGGATCATCTTACAGTGGCGCCGAGCACTCACACTGTGCGCTTGCACATCAATCGCAGTAATCAGAACCCACCGAGGGTGGGCTTGACAAATTGCGTTACAATTGGACCGGACGTTTACACCCGACGCCCTTTATGGGCCCCTGGTAGGAGAAAGGGATCTGCTGGGACACATTATTTGAGAAGTTTGTATAATGAAACAAAGATTAATTCGTGTTTTGGATTTTCTACGTACGTACTTACTTTAATTTGTCTAACTTTTTGAACCCACCTTACCGGAAAAACGTCCATCGAAGTCTATTTCCAACGCCTAGCCTATTATAAGATCATCTACATTTAAATATCTTATTCTGCAGATATCGTAAAAATTCTACGCCAAAATTTGCCTGCTAAGTGATCGCTAAGTAGATATCTGGCATTTTTGTATCACTAAATTTAGAAATTACGAAATGAATCAACAATTATTTTCCAACTAGATGGCACCAAAAATTCACTCAATCATCGACCCACTTAAACCAATCACGCCTCCTAAAAGACAACCCGATGAATGAACCCACGACCACTGCCAAAACTCAAAAAGAATCATCGCACTCAATCCATCAATCTGTGTTGCACAATTCATACAATGGGCGCATTAGTGCATTTAGGACTCATTTCATCGTTGAGAGAAAGGTACAAGTTTCATTACATTGCGGTGATGGATCGATCGATTGTATTTCTTGTACCTTTAGTAGTGCGCAATGTATCGAATTCGCATGCGAATTCTCGTACCATCTATTAGAGCATTATGGACGGATTCGCATTGTTGTTACCCTCGTGATTAGAGCTGGGGTGCCGGAGGGATGTTTTGTTTATAATTGTCAGTTGAATTACAAAAGAATGGTCATGTTACACTTTGAATGGATATGGAGATGCTGTTTTGTTTGCCTAATTGGCACCAAAACAAAAGTTTTAAGGATAACTAAGTAGGTGAGTTTATAAGTTTTAAAGATAGGTGAGTGAAACCTGTTCTGCTCTGTTCAGAGCACACTTTACTGATTTAAATAATGATGATAATCATAATTTTTTTTTTAATATATACTATTGTTAAATAAAACGGTAAAATAGGTTATTAAAATGGCATCGCGTTTGTCTTGTATGTGTAATCATTTAAAACAAGAAACTGTTCGAAAAACTTTACAGCGTCGTATTCCATTCTAAAATAAAGACATAAAACGTATTAAAACGTTCAACATCTCCTCATTTTCTCAGAAACACAGAATTCCCGTATTGCCCTGGCATCGTTCACATTGTTAATTGACAAATCTTAAACCTTATTACAAAGGAATAAAGTCCACCAATCGTCAGTTAAAAATGTTACTGTTCGTACTAATCAAGACGTCGTGTCGTCGTAAAGGTGTCGTAAAGAGTTCGTTAGCGTTATTTATGTGCGCAATAACGGGCTCGGACAACGTCAAGTGTTGTCCCGTCAAATAAATGACAGGTATTGTAGGCTGTTTGGTTGGACATGACAACGTAAAAAGGTGGTTCAATAAAAGTGAAACAAATATAATGGCACACTTGTCTTTTCTTACTGTACTTCCACACTTCGCCTCAATGTCAGTACGTTAGCATACGACGTACTCTACCTCAGTAGTCGGCAAAGCAACAAAAGTTTCTCGCGAGTTGTCTATAAGACCTTTATTTACATTTGAGTTCTTTCAATATCACCCAGTCAGTCTCACCCAAGACAGTAATTTTTCCACTTTTAAATTTATTCTAAACTTCATAGCATCGCTCGCAGACGTTTCTGCTTGTTAAAAATTAAATTACTTTCAATATATTTCATTATACATAATGCTAAACATCATTATATTGTTGTTGCAGGTTCTAAAATACTGCGAGCACCTCCACGGAAAATGGTACTTCAGCGAAATCCGCGCCATCTTCTCGCGCCGCTACCTGCTGCAGAATGTGGCCATCGAGATGTTCCTCGCCAGCAGAAGTAAGTCAATCTGTTTCTCTATAATTATATCTCTGTCTCATCTCATTTATCCCGGTTGCATCCTCCATAACCCAGGGTCCGATTTCTTGCTTTTTCTCCTCCACTTTGCGCGGTCTCCAACATCTTGGAGGTGGAATTGGAAGGATAGACGAACGAATGACCCGGTACCATGATATGAATAGATGATGCCCTGTTCGTTGGCTGGTATACCCGTTCTGTCCGGATCCTCCGGCCATGAAGTTACGACCCAGAAAAATATTATTGTATGTTCTTGTAGCTGGACTTACTTACTGCTCTTATTTGTGGTGTGTGAAAACATATTTTTGGTCATATTTTATTATTGCCTAAGTACCGGATTATTATTTATGGATTATTTTTTTAATTACTCGTATCTAATTCTCGATGTGAACAGATTCTTAAGTAATTTCCAAAAATTGATCCACAACACCAACCAACTGACACTAAGTGTGCATATCTATCTATCAAAGCTTTTTTGAGTCAACTAAAGTAGGTACAGATGTAGTGCGTATATAATTGTTTCCCATCGTATTTTATCGGAAACGTCCGTATTTGTCAAGCTGCTTCATTCAACCTTATTACCTTTTGTGCCGAGACTGATTGAAATAGCAAGACACGTTCGTACGTTTCCGTGAAAATACAACTACAATAATTATGCACTACATCCAGTATGTATTCCTCCGTAGTGTAACATGTATGTGTATCTCATTCCAGCATCAATATTCTTCGCGTTTCCGGACCAGGCGACGGTGAAGAAGGTGATCAAGGCGCTGCCGCGGGTCGGCGTCGGAATCAAGTACGGCATCCCGCAAACCAGGTCGGTGCCCTTTCATTTATGTAGGCCTAGCACAGGAGGGGCGCGACCGTATCTCGCCCTTTTCCAACTGTATTAATTTAAGAGAGACGGGTAGTATATCTCGCGAATACTGTCGCGCCAATCTTGTGCTAGCCCGGCTATGCCTTTTGATGTTTTTAGGAGACTCTGCGTTAAAAAAAAACCTGCGTCTTTTAAGTTCCTTGTCGAGTCCTTTATTGAGTCATATTTAAGGTCAACTCGAAAGAACTCAAACCTTTATGAAAATACCACTTAATTGCTGCAAAATGCAACTCATTAATGGGCGACTATTTCAACGACTATTGTTTGAATCAATTTATAAAGTGTGAATACAATTTTGTAGTACCTATCTACATATAATTACAACTGCTTTACTACATCCTATCAATGTATACTATTAAGAAAAATCTGGGAGACCGAGCTTTGCTCGGAAAAAATAAAAACTGAAAAATGCGAGTTTTCCCAGAGATAAGACCTAGCTAGATCGATTTTTTGTCCCCGAAAACCCCCATATAGCAAATTTCATCGAAATCGTTAGAGCCGTTTCCGAGATCGCCGAAATATATATAAATAAATAAATATATTTCATATATACAAGAATTGCTCGTTTAAAGGCATTAGAGGAATATTTAACACTAATAAGCCATTTTAACGATTTGATCATCTGAGAAATCCATATGGCTTGCAACGCCATCTACACGATACGCCTGGAACTAAAAGGCTTTCGCGCCTCGTTCGTTCGATTCGTATTTTATAGTCAAGGTTCTTGGGTAACTACTTGTGGATTACGCCGATAGATGGCTCTAGTGACATCGTTTTATTCATTGATCTTTAGAAAAAATTGGTTATTTGCCTACTTTATGTATTCTTTCTGGAAAATCTGAAGCAGGAAAAACTAAAACTAATTTAAACTAATAGTAAGAAAATTAAACGGCCAGTATAAAACAACACATTTTTATTTGGACGTATGTCTACAACTTTCATCACAGTGAAAACTCACTACGTATCCAAACAAAACAATTACCCTCCTTGTTCTGAGCGGGGAAACAAAATACCCTGGACTCATAAAATCTTTGTACAAATTCAATAATTACTTAAAAATACTCGTAAAATTAATAAAGTCGCTCCAGCACAGAACTGGACTGGTAACATTTCCTTAAAACTAGACAAACATTAAGTTTACATTTAAATATCGTCACCGAGTACAAAACCTAGCCTATGGAATGTAATAGTTAAAATCACTCGAAATACCTATAATACTGATCACATAACATTCATAATGGTAAAATTGTTCATAAATTGGTAACTTTAGTTGCTAACTTTGGGTGTAAGCACCAGGCGGACAGCGCTCTCAAGGAATTACTCCTGATGACCTGGAATTTTTTCATCATCTTTGTGAATCCATCGCGGGGCGAAGATTTCCTTATTTTTTTCTAAAGACACTGATGCACCAGCACTGTGCCGCCTCTGCACCGGCCGCCCCTCCATTCCATACTGCTTACCCACTTCAGGATCTATCTCTTTCTTTTCCTCGTCGAATTGCTTCATAATTTCAGTCAAGGACTTCCCTTTTGTCTCCGGGAGGAACAGTAAGCAGTATGTGGCTCCCAGCAGCGCGCAAAACGCAAACAAGTACAAAGTACCATTACTGGTTAATACATTCTCTAACTGAGGGTATGTTTTTATGTTGAAGAAGATTAAGACATATGCGCAGCAGGCTGTTGCCCCTGACATAACCCCTCTAATATCCTGAGGGTATAGTTCTCCAGACATTATCCAGGGGAGTTGGAGAAAACCAACCATACTGAATGATACGTGCAGGAGTACACACGCTAGCTTCAATAACGGAGGACCATTCACGGTGTCACACACAGCGGCCCCAAGCATTGTCACTCCTAATAACAGCCCTGATGTTGCTGCTAGAGTTTTTCTTCTAAAGCTGTTGATTAAACAGGCACCCACGGCTCCCATGAATACCCGAACTCCGCCCACTATGATCGACGCCGTGAAGGCATTGACACTGGTATCGACTGAGTGGAAGAAATCAACAGCATAGTATAATATGACATATATGCCGGACATCTCTTGGAACATGAAGAAGACTATTAGGAGACAGAATGGCTTCAAGACGCTTCTCCGCTTGAATAGTGCAAGCTTCTGTCTGAAGGTCATACTATCGACTTTTCTGTCTTTAGTGAACTCCATCAACTCCTGCTGCGCCGTGCTATTGTTCTGTCTTAGCCAGAACATGGAGTTGTAAGCTTCTTTCATCTGTCCCTTGGAAGCCAGCCAGAGCGGTGATTCAGGAACGAAGTACATTAAGAAGGGAGTTAGTAAAGAGACGCCGGCGCATATGGCAGCGACCTTCCGCCAGTGGACGAAGGATCCGAGGGAGTAGATGACGAAGATGCCGGTGGACACCAGCCCCGGGCCCAGCGCGCTGAGGACGCCGCGCTTCTCGGGGGTCGTGATCTCAGCCACGTAGATGTAGGAGGCTGTTGACATACCTGGCAAATAAGAAAGGTTTTGGTTAAATATAAAAATGAAATCTAATGATATAGGTTCTAAGAGACGACGATACTCGCAGCTACCAAAATAATTCTAGCTTAATCTACATAGATAGCTTCGGAATTTAAAAGAGAGACGTTAAATGATAAATAAATATAAAGACATGGTTATAAGTACAATACAAAAACTTTTTTGCACCCAGCAAGAAAATATTAGTATTCTCTGTACTATTTTCTTGCGTGAGTGAGTTGCTATGAGTTGGACCTCTAGGTAGAGGTAAACAACCGGCGGTCTTATCGCTGAAAAGCGACCTCTTTCAGACAATTATGTGCATGTGACCAATGAGAAAGAAAAACTTCATCGGCTCGTGTTCTAAATACACCTAACGGTATAAAGAAGTAATGACATTGATGAACTCACCTATGGTAAAGCCGGTGATAAACCGGCCGACACAGAGGAAGACATAAGTCTCAGAGAACGCGATGACCAGCCACCCAACCAGGTTTGGTAGAACTATGGACTGTAGAAGTAACCGCCGACCGACGGCGTCCACCATCATGCCACCGAGCAGCGCGCCGATCGGGTTGGAGATTACGCCCAAACTTGCTGGAAGACGAAAGAAAGTGGTCAATAAATGCATTCAAAAGACTAATGGATGGAATGAAAGGAATTCATTCCGACCATAATACTTATTCGCTAAATTTTATTGTACTTATTGTACTTGTATTGACGTTGATCATTCCGTACAATTGCCCTTAATCGTCACAATACGACTAAGTCGAGCAACTAAGATTTTTTTTACCGATTATCGTAGAAATTTTTTTTGGATGCGAAAACAATTCAAAGTTGATCATGTAGAGGTAAAGTAAAATCATGTTAGTACACGGAAGAAAGAATGAGCGCGCCGCGCTCTGACGGGAAACGGCATGTGCCTGGATTAGTATGGAAACCTATGTCGCCAAAACGCTGTCACAAAAATTGGCCATATTTTTCTTATTTCGAAAAGGATTATGAGCCCTCGCCCATCTCAATAATTTGAACTTTACAGCAAAGAAAATTATGTCGAAAATGCACTACGATTTTTATTTTTGTAAATTGACATTTATGCTCTATTGCTTTTACACTTGCATGGCTTTTCCAAGAGTGAATGCGATAGGATAAAATATTCGACTATGAGGTTGACACATGCGATAGGGATGTGCATGATTCGGTGTGATATCGATAAACGCTTATTAAAGATTAGTGTACACGTAAACTACTCAGGTTTTTTATACATATGTATTACTATATTTTCTGGCGACGATTAGGTACCTACTTACTTTTTAATAAAAAAATGCTCGTATTGAAAGTAATCAAGTCACCAAACACGCATATAACTGTAAGCGAGTATATAATAAAAACTGTTACTCCTTAGCACACCCCGCGTGATGTCCGCGTCCTCAGTTACGTGCTACATGTCGCGCAACCATCATCTTCCTTCTTCCGGCTATTTGCCACGGCCCGTGAGCCGGCCCACGTCAGGCACGGAGCCTGGGGTCTGCTTGGAAACTTATCACAAGAATTGGCTTATGCACTCTTTTGTACAAAAGAGACTGTCATCTGACCGTCCAACTCCGAGGGGAGGCTTTACAGCCGTATTCGAACAATGAGATACGTCAAATACTAAATATTGAAACGATATGGGTCAAACAAGTGTCAAAAGTCTAGTCAAAGGTCGAATGTGAAGACCGCTTTAAGATTTGTCCAAGAGTGTGGAGCGAGCTTTAGACTGGCCAGCAAATACCCGGCAGTAAAATTATGTGACAGCTTAAAACTGACACATATGTAACATGTAACAAATATGTATCCATGGATGCAATACTATAAGAAAAACTTTAAATCAAATAATCCATTGAATAGCAATAAATATGTACGAGTAAGAACATATTTTGTACATAATATAAAATGTGCATAAGCGACGACTTTTTCGATATGATCATCCAGAGGCAAAACAAAAATAAATTATTAAGAACATGTATGAACATAAAAAAAATCGAACTGTGTATTTATACGAACATCGACATCGATAACATTTTTGATATGGTCCTCGCACTGTGGCTGAATAGCGCACCCGTACATGACTTTGACGCTAAGTAGATATCAACCTTATCTCATTTACATAAATTTGATTTTTGCACTAAACAATCCAAAAATCCTTGCGGAAACCGAAAATGTAAAAAATATTGAAATATTACTTGAAATAATACTTACCTCCATATCTAATATTTATTGTTCGGCTAGCGTTTTTACATTCCAAAATGGAGCAGCGCGGCATATTTGTAATTATTTCTAATTTTTCCTGGCTCCAATTTCACCACGGTGACAGGTGCGACAATTGTAAAACATCACTGTTGCTGACGTCACAGGCATCCATGGGCTACGGTTACCGCTGAGCATCGAGCGGGCCGTATTCCTGTTTGCCACCATCATTGTTTTATTAAAAAAAACTTTATTATATCGGAAATAAACAGATATTTCTCTTGCTAAGTTTATGACAATTGTCACAAGAAACACTACAATTGTCACGAAATTCCGACATATACCTCATTACCTGTCAAGAATTACCTACAATTCTTCTAAATCTTGACAATTGTCAGAAACTTCGTAAAAGAAATATCCGTTTTTTTTTCGATATAATAAAGTTTTTTTAAATAATACAATGATGGTGGCAAACAGGAATACGGCCCGCCCGATGGTAAGTGGTAACCGTAGCCCATGGATGCCTGTGACGTCAGCAACAGTGATTTTACAATTGTCGCACCTGTCACTGTGGTGAAATTGGGGCCTGGAATCGTTTTCACATCTGACATCTCAAAAGCGCCATACTGAATTGACACACGACTGACAATAGTCTGTGGTGAAACTAAGTACAATAAGGCTTAATCATGCCACACGCTATAGATGTACGTTTCACTTCTATGACTTCTTTGTTTTGTGTGTTAGTAAAATAATTTTATCAGTAAGTTTTTTTTTTGGTCTCTCTTCTGATATTTAGACATGTCTGCACGTCTGGTATATCTTATCCAAATTCGTGCGACTTGACATGTGCAGTCACGGCCGCCGCGATAAGATTTACAGTGGGCTACAGAGATAACTGACCCCCCTGCAAACAAGTTTCTATGCAGGGTGATCAATAGATATGCTGGTTATCATTACAAACTCTTTAATCGATATGTTTATATCCCAAATACGTGACTGACACTAAAGTGCAAAGCTTAGCGACCTTCCTGCCTCACTATCAGTGCAGGGCAAGAGCGCAGAACAAATAATATAGCTGGTGGTAAAATATAGCTGGTAAACACCCCTATCAGTTTGCACAGAACTCGCAAATGTTGACTTTACCATTCTGAATTTCACAACAGTGAGAAAGTAGTAAGATTAAGATTAGGTTGGTCAAGTGCATGTATCTACAAGTGTTTACCCACTAAAATAAACTAAACCGATATAATACGAGTATGACAGATGCATGTCATTGATTATTCAAATCCAGCGCGAGGTCTTTTATCACGCCGAAACTTATGGTAATTTTTGTCGCAAATTAACAAACGGATTTCACGGCGATAAGTGTTAAAACGCAAGTTTTATATCTGTGTTGTTTATCGTTTAACTTGATCAATAGTGTCGACCGTGAAAAAAACTTTCCGCGGTTAAATAAAACATTGGGATGATATTTACCTATACAAAACAGACACGCATATATCTGTTTCACACGCGATGTATGTGGGGAACAGCATGTGTTGTGTGTGTTTATTTTATGGTATACGGTATACTAGAGGAAAATTTGGCACGAAGCGTGGCGCGGCGCCGAAATAAACGTAGCGATCCAAGGCAAATGAGTTCATTCACTATTTTTTGTTGGTTAATAGTGTAGAGTCGTGAAAAATGTTTTGACTAAATGTAACGTTCCACGAGTAGAGGTACCTTAACCTTAACAACGCTTCAATACAAATGCGCCGACCGCCATAAGGTACCTTTTCCCGTGGAACGTCACAAATGGTTATAATTGACATACTAGTATTTATATTTGACATACCATTATTGTCGGTAGAAAAGGCGTCAAATTTTAAAAATATAAGCGCGAAGTATTCAGCTCCCAATGCTCCCATACAAAGGCCATGGCAGGATAAGCTAAGTGAATCTGCTCCCAGCGAGTTTTGGCTTGTAATTTTTTTCGATGATGTGGCTTTGTATTGGTAACAAGTATGCAAAATTTGAGCCCCCAAAAGTTTATAGTTTCTAAAATAAAAAATAAAAAACGAAATATGATCTCTTTTCTATATATTTTTTTCTAGCCAGCCTTTTGACGTGCGTCACGTATAATGTGCATATAGTAAAGACAATTATATGACATTAATTATAGGATATATTACCATACAAAAGAGAAAAAATACAATTACTTTTTACTAAAACATTTTTTTATTACTTTCACGTCAGCGACACCTCCAATTTTTTCACCAAAGCTGGCCTCTTTAATAAGTTACAAAATGAATGTATTTACTTAATTTTATCTGTGGTAGAACAAGGTGTTTTTTTTAATTGAATACATCACTACATTTTCTATACCCGCTCGTCAAAACTACTCGATTAAGAGTAGATTTCTATAAAGAGTTTTTAAGCTAGAAAAAAGTAATTGTATTTTTTTTTCTATTTTGTATGGCAATATATCCTATAATTAATGTCATATTATTGTTTTTACTTTACTATATGCACATTATACGTGACGCACGTCAAAATCGGCTGGCTAGAAAAAAAATATTGAAAGAAGATCATATTTCGTTTTTTATTTAAAAACTATTTATAAACTTTTGGGCGCTCAAATTTTGCATACTTGTTACCAATACAAAGCCATGCACATCATCGAAAAAATTACAAGCCAAAACTCGCTGGGGGCAGATTCACTTAGCTTAACCTGCCATGGCCTTCTTTGTGCCTTTTTCTACTGACATTTGACAAAATGCTTTGTAATAAAATTTTGATACTAGGGTTCCACTGTTAAAACGTAAAATGCCATTAAATAAAATTGGCCTCACCAATCCATGAGCTTTGCTCATAAGTGATGTTAGGATGTTCGTGTGTGTACTGGGGCAGCAGAACCGCGGAGAAGCCTTGGCAGAACCCCACCGATATGTTGATGGACTGTGCCGCCAGTGCCGCCAATACCTGGAACGTTATGATCGCCTGGTCAATATTGTTGGTTATCTCGAGCTAAAGGAGTATTTCGGGACGGGAAGGGACATTGATGGAACAAATTAACCAAGCTTCTGCAAGCCAGAGTACAATTTTTGAAATAAGTAAATGAAAAATTAAAAAAAAATATGGTAGCTTCGTTATAGTAGAAAAAAATCTGGGTGTGAATTTTCATTTAATCTTTATCTGTATATAGTGCAAGTGATCAATGTTTAAAGTTCAAAGTTTTTTTTTTCAACAAAGAGTAACCGTCAATATCAAATGATATTTTGTTTACAACTTTACAGCACCTTATTGCTGTGAGGCGGTATTCAAACCTTGACCTCCGACTTAGAACATTGACACGACCAGTCTAAAAACCACAAAACCATTTTACCATTGACATTGAAAGGTTAAGAAACCAAACAAACCGTTTTTTCATGAAAAACTGACAACACAATTGTCGCGTTCACAGCTTGTCGCACATCGACAAACGGTAATAGTCGCTAACGACAGATAAATGGGAGAGCATCCGCGTATTACACGGAAATTGTCCTATCAACCGTTTTTCCATTTTGCGCCCAAATACCAATTAGGTACAGTCGACGTCAAAAATATGTTTACACTTTTGCACCTTACTTCTTTGTAATAAGGCAAAAAGTGTAAACATATCTTTGGCGTCGACTGTACAGTTGGTGTACAGTGTGATAATATAGACTGCGCAAGTGTTATTTAATGTCATAATTTCATAGAAGATTTGCGTTTAGAATAACACTTGCACAGTCTATCAAAATCGCTGCCAATTTATAACTTAACCATATTGACATCTTTTCCGTAATTATGCTATTATGTGACATTGTACATTTATTTCCCAATAGTTATTTGACTTTGTGATGAATTTATTTTGCTATTGATATTTGATGATGATTTTAATCTGTATTGACATTTGTATAAAATAAATAGTTGACGATCATAATATAAATTCGTATAGATTAGCTTGAAATAATTTATAATGTAATTTAATATTACCTATATGAAATAAATAAATCTAAATCTAAATCTTAGCTTGGCCAAGGTAACTATAACTGTCATGCCTACGGTAGAACAATAAAATAAAGTATTTAACACAATATAGCCGGCTACTGTACTATTCATCATCTAACTAATCTAATCATGGTAATCATTAATAATAAACCAACATGACTAACGACTTGTTACGTTATGTTCCTATCCTACTTAAGTACGTAGCTCGCTTGTGTTTATACTCGTAGCGTTCGGCGTAGAGTATCGTAGCCGTAGAGGTCGCTTGGAACCAAATATGTTCTTCACTACAAACATTTGGATATATATAGCAACAGGTCGACAGAATAATTAAAACATTGTATGGGAAATCGTTTTTGTAATCTAATGGTCATTGCCTCGCTAATAATGGCTATCAACGCGAGCGATCGTATACCTATATTTATATCAACACAAATTTCAAAATCTGAATGGGATAATATTAAAATAAAATATCTTGGAAGATCGTATGAGTATTTTACTTACTTCGAACATTTCTTTGGGTAATGGTATCAACGTTTAGATAATAACACAGTGGACGTTTCGTTTAGGGAATGCAAATCGGTTATTTTCGGTTATTTTTTGTATGGAAATTATCGGTTATTAACCGAAACCGCGGTTATTTCCATACAAAAAATAACCGATTTGCATTCCCTAGTTTCGTTCGACACTTTCGACAGAGGTGAATGTTTGAAAACAGAATCATTTCGATTTCTTTTGTCTATTTTTACAAATCGTCCGCCCACGCGAAACGTGAGCGCGAAACATCGCGCGAGAGTCGCACAAAAACACGTGGTATTAGTCTAGTGTGAATAATTACTGCTGTGCCAAAAAGAAAATATCTGTGTTATGTAGCTTATAAATACTTTTACTGCAGGCACAGCCAATAAAATATTTAAAAAAAAATCTCTTCAATGTTTGACAAGCGACAAGCCATTTAAAAAAAGCATAAGCCATCACTAATATATTAAAAAGTAGGTGGCTGACACCCATTAACCCGTTTTGTTTTTATTAATTTAAAAAGTAACTATACTCCCATTGAAACTGACATAACTACAGTACAGCCTGCTTTTTCATAAAGAATTGAGTTAAGATGATAGTTAAATCAATTGTGCAGAAACAACAAGTAACTAATCAACAACAATTATTCCATAAAATTACAGTTTTATTAGCATTTCTTTACATGGGAAGCTGTGACAATGGGAAGATGACGGCCGGCCGCGCACGTGCCAACATTGTGTGCGTACTGACCACGCTGACAACCCGTCAGCAAATTATGCTGAGTCGTTTTCGCGTTTGTGTTTACTCCTGGCGTTTATACGGCCCTGGTAATTTATGGAGAAATGTTATGGAAAAAGCAACGCTTTTTTGTTTTTTTTTTAAAAGGAGTACTTACAATAACTGTCATCTGTTAATGTAGAATCACGTTTAACCATTCACTTTATTAAATCACTTGAGTTTGCGTTTAGGTACTCTATGCGTTTATGCCGAAGAAACTTACTGAAAGCTAAATAGAATCTAGATAGTGTCACTTTCAGTTATTATTTTAAAAACATTTCACAACAAATAGTAAAAGTCACTTAAGAATTAATTATCTATTATCTGTATGTCATTATCCCCAACAGTTTGCACTTCATATCATTCATGTGTTTTTCTTAATGAGCTCGCAGCAATTAAGTGAATACTGGCGACTGGGTGGTAAAGCTGAGTAATGGTATATAAGCGTGCGCTCGCGCAGGCGGAACGGGCGCTGTAAACACTGTTTATGTCGCCTGATTGCCGGATGCGCTGTAAATGCGCGGAAAATTTACAAAATGGCGGGGTTGGGCGAGAAGACGTTGGAATCTTTCATGTGTTTAAGTTTAGTGATTTCGAGAAGATCTTCTTCTTCGCGTTGTCCCGGCATTTTGCCACGGCTCATGGGAGCCTGGGGTCCGCTTGACAACTAATCCCAAGAATTGACTGAAATTTCTAGTAAAATGTTTAGAACAAAATTATTCCGCCTTTTGTACTGTAAGGTTTTCTTTTGTGCAATAAAGGTTAAATAAATAAATGACAGGAAATAAATAGTGCTTTAGTTGTGAAGGGTCTAACATCTAACACTTCCATCCGAAATTAAGAATAGTTACAGAGTTATAAAAATTTGTATATGTATTGTGATTTCAAGTACATATTCAAACGTATTAACTATTAACACATTCACTGACAGCAAACCGCTAGGGGAGTTCGCTGTTCGTAGGCGCTTTTCCCTACGTACGGGTTTTCCCATTTTATCGGCTAAGCTCGTAGCGCGTAGCTCGCGCTGGCATGTAATGTGTTAATGTAAAAAAAATGTTAGAGATGTAATGTAAAAGCCACGTAAATAAATGTAACTTTAAGTCATAAAATGCATACAAGAAGTTGTAATCTCATGAAATAAGTACATACCTACTTGTAACTGTCAGTAATTGTCCTTAGTCTAGATACGAGTATACTAGTAATATTCTTGTGTCTCAATATTATTTATACATGTTTCAATAATCTGGAAAAGATTTTATTTATTTTGATAATACTAAGTTTTATCGATTTTATCAGGCTCGTACATATGAATATGAATGAATATTTTTATTTATTACGTGTAACACATGGACACAATTTTTATTAGTAATGCTTACAAACTAAGGGGTTAGTAGGTACAGGGTTATTTTTTAAAACAAAACAACACTGATGGGGGAATGCAATCCCTCACAGTGTAACAAGTAGGGACAGTCAACCCTATCCGCTATCATGCGAAGGAGGCTGTTGGGACTGCCACGCACACGGCGCACCAGGGATGCTGCGCGTGCACGCATGGTAGTATAGAAACAATCCACGCGCGCCGCCGCGAACATCCCTGATGCGCTACAGAAACGAGGCAGTCCCATCAACACCCGGAACGCATTATTGTACTGGACCCTAAGGGCCCCATATGCCCGTTGCGTATACTCCGCCCACAGGTTGCAGGTGTAGAGGGAAGTGCAAAACGCCTTAAACAAAGTGACCTTCACCTCTTTAGAGCACCTTGCAAATCTGCGGGCGATCATATTCGCCCTGACCGACAGGGCCCTTCGTTCCCTTTCCATGTCCAGGTCGTCTTTGAGGTCGGTCGCGATCACATGGCCTAAGTACTTAAAATGGTCCACTCTATCTATAGGGGTACCATTGAGGCAAATGGCAGGAACTTCCATTGTCTTCTTGCGACCGCACTCAAACACCATGAACTGGCTCTTGGTTGCGTTATATTTAAGTCCATGATCTGAGACATACGTTTCGCAGATTTTTAACAACTTGCGCAGCCCACACACCGACGCGCTCAGCAGCACCATGTCGTCTGCATAACTTATGTTGTTGACACAAACTCCATCCACATGACAGCCGACATGGGTTCTACTGAGCGCCTCGATTAGTCCGTTAACATACAGGTTAAAGAGCGTAGGTGAGGTCAACCCCCCCTGTCTCACCCCGCACTCCAACCTGTACTCATCAGATAGCACGTCTGACCATCTAACGCTGTTGACCTGGTTTCCATACCAATACTTAAATATTCGAATGGTTTCCTGCGGTAAACTGGTATTTTCCAGCTTCTTCCACAGTATGTCATAGGAAACCAGGTATATGACTTGGTAATGCATATTTTACGAAACAAAGGCATCGCGAATTTTAGTTAATGAGGCGCAGTTAAAGGATCTGATGTAATTAACTCCGTCAATCGATAAGGGCCGATTTACAGCACGTTCTCACTGCTAATGAGTGCAATGCAGCCAACAACGTAAAACATTTGGCACTATCAAAAGTATCAAAACTTTATCGTTTCGTTAAAATGATCTGCAATGATGAATAAAATTGACCGTTAACGCATTCACTGCCCCCGACGCACATGTGCGTCCACCGTCATACAAGTTTGTTCCTAGGCCACGCCCCCTGGTAGTGAATGTGTTAACCCTGAATATACAAAAATCAGCGTATTAGACTGAGGTTAGTTAATCTGTGCTATGGGTCGGTCGACGAACTTTCAAGACGAGCTAACCGAAGTCAGGCGTGGCTCACTCCGCGATTTCGTCGCTTTGCTACAGGTAGCTAAAAGTACATGCATCCGTTCCACACCAATTTTGGTGGCTATTAGCCATAAGCCGCGTGTGGCGCTGTCGCCACCTAGCGGCTATATCTGTCCTGATAGTAACAGACGCGTTTTGTTAGAGAGTGAGTCTTCTGTACCTACTACTATTATTGATTCTGTGCCGAAGTAGAAATTATCGTTAACTTCAAAGCGCCAGAAGTTTTGATTTGGTCTGGCTAATTAAATACCCTACCTACATGCCATTTGTTTATTTACTTGATAAGATTATATCTAAAGAAATACTTGTTGTTTTCAGACCCATTGACCCATTAATTATTAATAGCAAAGGATATAGCATTATGGAAAAAATGGAACTCAATTTCATGACAATTGTTAATACATTAAAATAAACAATATTTTATCGTTTTAACAATACTTTAGTAGGTCACACTCGTGGAAAGTGTAAATGGTTTTCTCATAACGTATTTGATACGCATGTAATTAACTCGATAACACGATCAAACGTAAGTTATAGGTATGTAGTTGTAAACAGTACCCTATTACTCTTGGTTGGACTAGCATCTGCCCGCGATTTCGTCTGCATGGAGGGAGGATGATGATGATGATGATAAAAACTATCATTTGTCCTTCCCCGTTCCAAGTGCGACAGAGAGGCAACACGTCGAACGTCGTTCGCGCCTTCGCGGTAGGTCCTCAATTGCGTTCACGTTGATGATAATCGTTAATGAAAAACGCCAAACGAAACTTAAATAATGTATGAAAATAGTCACGTGACTTTTCGTACTATCTGTCATTCCGACACATTTTTATTTTCGTTAATTTGGTTCGTTTGTCTCGTTCGTTTGTCAATGTACGATTTAAGTACATCGAGGCTAGGCTCCCTGTACCAATTCATGTAGATTAAAAATTACTAAAATTTTGCTATAAGAATCGAAATGGGCTTAAGTATAATATGGGTTAAATTAAAATATAACAGGGTGTCAGATACAACTCCTAACGTTTTACAAGTAAAATTGCGCATGATAATACTGTCTGTTAATTCTGGAGGTTTAATACACTGAACTTTACCTGAGAACTGATTTTAGAAGCAGGCGCCATCACTGCACATATTAGTATCGCTTTCACATTACAGACAAATGAACTAAACTGAACCATATAAGCACTTAAAAGCACTTGTACTGGACTGATCCTTAGCAAAGAGATTTTTCGCGAACGTTAAAGCACACACTTCGGCATTCGTCATTACCGCTTCCTGTCGCTCTCATATCTGACCGAACTGACTAGTAGCTACTGGTTCGATCGTATTTAATATCGCGATTGTCTCGGATCATTCGATACAGATTTAAGTTTCGCTAGATCCGCCATTCTTATTCGTGTGTTCGCGGAACCCGCAGGTTTTTCTCTGGTGCTTCACCAAACAATCGTTTGCAAAGATGTTTTATACAAAAATATATAAAAACTACTCAGAATTAACCACCATAAACTTCATATTTTTATAGTTTGATATTGCCAGATCCTGTCACTATATATTAAGAGCGTTTTCACATTGTCCTATCCGATATCGGATGTCCGATGCGACTACAATAATACAACAAGTAAAAAAGTGCCTTTGATATTTTTTTACATATTTGTTTGTTCAAAAGAAAGCGTTAATGCAAACATAAAAGAACTTGACAACAAGGCATTTTCTAACAGCTATTTTCCTCCGAAGGTCATCCGATATCCGATGTCGGATCGAACAATGTGAGAACGCTCTAATACCGCTGCAAAAAAATAGGTTGTATAACTATCAATTGTGTTCGAAGAAAAATGTACGGAAGCGGAAATGCGGCTGCATTTCTGAATGATACGAGTATGTCAATATGACATGCTTTATTCCAGACCTACTTCATATTAACTTGGCCTGTCAATAGACAGCCTTGATTGCGAAATGTATTATAATGGTCTAGTCATTAGGATTGTTAAAAATATGACTGTTATCATCTATATTGAGAATTAAACGTATATTCGACCGCTTCCAATGATCAATGATGTAATAAACGCCGGGCAGGTATTTTTTTTTGTTTTATCAGGTGACATTTCAAATTATCAGCCACCAAATTGCTTTTATAGATGTTTGATCTAGTTCATATGTTGAAAAATTTCCATAATGCTCTGAGCATTAAGGAAATTTCTAGACAGCCGTTGACTTAAGTTTCAAGATGACATGTACTGGGACCGCGTCGAGCACATTTTTTAATAAACCTATGATATTTCTAGAATGTAATAGACTGGAAGTACCAGGCGATCATGAGTCGGAAGGATATGACATGTGGTCGCGGCGCACCTTGACCGTGCCGTTCACCGCCTTCACCTCTGTTAGCAAGCTTTACGAGAACTCACACGCTCCACATACACACAATCGATTGACATCATCTAGATTCTAGAATAATCGCTATATGTTACAATCATAGACTATAATGTGGATTCCGCAGAAGCGATTAGGAAGAGCGCTAGGTCACACATAGGGTCTAATTTTACTTGAAAGATTAAATGCCGGGGCAAACGTTTACTACCTTTGAGTTCCTATAATTGGCTCCCTTTATATCATCTACAATGTTTGCAGCCACGGGTGTTCGATCTCCAAAACAATAATTTCAAAAGCGGCTACTTTTTTTATAACGTCAAACCGATTTACAACTATAGGTATAACATTTATGTATAACTGTAAAACGAAGACGAAACAACTGATACTATGAAGTATTTGAACAAATTAAATTATTTTTCAGAAAATATTTTTAATTTGTTTTTATCAAGTAGAAACACTACTATATAAATTATAAACTGAAATAAATGTCATATACTAAGAAAAAGTGACCAAGGCCTCCAGTGCCTGGCGCTGGAGGCCTTGGTCACTTTTTCTTAGTATATGACATTTATTTCAGTTTGAAACAACTGATGTTTCTAAGAAAGAGCTATATTAGGTCACAACGTATTTTGGTTAGTCAAATTCCAACGTATTTCACTAACTTAACTAGTTGCTCTGTAAGCTGCAAACCTTGGTGTAATCCATGGCCACGCCATTTTGAAAAACTGAATCGACTGAAAATTTAGAACATGCTCACAGAATTTCCTGATAATCGGTTGAATTGAAAATGCAACCTGTAGAGAAGAAAATCCGAAGAATGAAAGAATTTTGTCAAAGCTGAAACGGAGACCTTTGCTTCGCTTCGGTCAATTAGAAACTCGTTGAAAGTGCAATAATAGAATAAGTATAAATCAAAGCTGTGAGATATGAAAACCGAATAAATGTATGACTATTTAATATTTAAATAATTACTTATTTCAAATCGTAATAATTTTTCTATACAGAAACATGAATTCATTAAATGAAACTGTAATACTTAGCGCCACTTGCACCATCCCAATAACCCGAGGTTAACCGGTTAAACCTGGAGTTACCATGGTTACCAGTACAATTTGATGCTGGGTTAACGGTTAAACCGGTTAACCCCGGGTTAGTGGGATGGTGCAAGTGGCCCTTATTGAATCGGAAGTAGAAGTCTAAACTGCAGAGGTCATTGAACCGAGCTGTCATCATAATATAAACAGATCTGTGTTGAGCTGAAGGCCGTTTCTAACGTATAAACAAACTATAGGTAGTTTTTATTACCCCATTACGGCGAATCAAAAGGTTTGGCCGGTGTGGAATAGCCAAGGTGTTAAAAATTATCTGAACAGGGACTCCTAGGAGGAGAGGGGTCCTGATAACTTATTATAATTAATATCAGCGTGGACTCTACCTTTACATTTTGCGGTAAATAGCTGACGTTTGCCAATCCAGTTATTTGCTACAAACCGTATGTCTCTGCCAACAAACTGTCCTGCCCAAACTGCAGGACAGTTTGTTGGCCAGTTGGACAGAAGAAAAAATCTGTACAAATTGAGTTTATTTCGCCTGACTAAATGATTTTTTTTTCTCCATATATACTTAAACGCCAAGTCTGCAGTAATTTTGCACAATCTATTACACATCATACAGTATTCGTTGTTAGGGTTTCGTACCCTAAGGGTAAAAACGGGACCCTATTACTAAGACTCCGCTGTCCGTCTGTCTGTCACTAGGCTGTATGTCATGTCATGAACCATGATAGCTAGACTGTTGCCGCTATAACAACCAATACTAAAAATAGAATATAATAAATATTTAAATGGGGTTCCCATACAATAAACGTGTTTTTTATTGGCCATTTTTTGCGTAATCGTACGGAACCCTTTGTGCGCGAGTCCAACTCGAACTTGGCCGGTTTTTCTTTGTTGGATACAGTAAAAAGTATGAAACTTCTCATTTTAAAAACGATTAAACTAATAATTTTCCTCTATACATAAGTATAAGAAAACTTAAGCTTATTATACCATGATTATTATCTGTGCAGCAATTGATCGATTATTATGTCATAGTTATATAACGGAAGATTATTAAAAATTACGCCGTAGTATATTATTGTTACATCTGTATTTTAATATCTAATAATTACAATGTGGATTAAGTGGATTGTGACTTGGGGAATCATACATACCTATGTATAACATTAAAGTTGATCGTACCTACTTATACGCCAAAATACTGAATTGATATGTTTAATGTTTATTTGGGCACAAACGGTACATGTTTCTTGTAACTAATGTCTATACAAACTTCATAAACCAATACAGTTGCCACCATGCACTTATTAGCTCATTAAAGAAAAACAAAATACGGGATAACTAAAATTAAGAATTAACAACAACAGTAAAATTAGGACAAGGGCTTAATTAATGAAGATATAACTATTTTTATACATTAAATATACAATTAAAGTGTAAAGTTACAGTGTCTTTAAATCTATTGTTCGTTTAAAACCAGAAGTACTTGATGTTTGAATTTAGTCAAGGAGTCATTAAATATATCACTTTTGAGAAAGAAAAAAAATTGCATGTGATTACGAATTTTAGACGGGAATGCACTTATTTTTTGGCCACCCTGTATATTAAATACAGTAGCCCTATATTTAATACATAAGTGGCGTCAAGCAAAAATAGTTCTTTAACATATTAGTAGATACCGGAAATTGATATGTTATAACATACACTTAAAGGGCCGCCGTTGTGACTCGTTTCCGCTTCCGCTCGCCAATTAATAAATGTTCGCTACACTTTACCGGCCCTGATTGAACGATAACTGCACGACAATCGGAAAGTCGCGGCTAAAAGGCCTAAGATACACTTGTAAGTTTTACTTACGTATACTATACTACTACTACTACTACTACTACAGTACAGAATGAGAAATGAATATCATTATCTCATTTTAACAAATGGCTTTGTCTCTACTCTACTTACAAGGGTACCCACCTGGCCGGCTCCGATCTGATTTATTTTGATATATGTTATAGAGTAGTATAAAATAACAGACACATATTTTTTTAGCTGCCCATATTCAACCTAGGGGAGACCGAGGTGAGTTTTGACAGAGGAGAGTTGTGACATAGTCGATCTTTTGGAATCTATTAACTAAAAACTAGCTGCCGTATTCGAACTTCAAGATATTCACAAAAGACGACACGTACTAGATCCATTCTAGATACGTTATAGTTTAGATATCAACTAGTTCTCTTTTGCAGCGCAATTCGGGCAACCAGTGTCACTTTTACGTTAGATAGAGTAAGATATCTATTAGATGTGAATTGGATCTCTAAGTCATATCCTGTGGAAATCGTTCAACAGTATCTCCAGAATCGCGCAAATGTTAAATTTTATCGTAGCTTGGTGATGTCTAAAAGATGTCTATTTCAAAATCCGAATCGGGCCCTAAGTCGCAATAGCGCGCGTCTGTTAGTTCAAGTTACGAGCTAACAAACGCACACTGTTGCGAGCTCGCTAACAGTTATTAGATTCCAAAAAATCGACAATGTCATAACTCTCCTCTGTCACAACTCACCTCGGTCTCCCCTACTGGGAGAAATTGGCCTCCAAGGTACTGAAAAGTGACAAAACGCTCTAACTTTTGTACAGAGTTTAGTTCAAGCAAATTTCTAGTTAATTACTGGTTTGAATATATGTTGGAGAACATGAAAAAGTAATGGACACGTGTTTTGCTATTTCAGCTCAAATTCATATTTAAAAAAAAAGCACACTTCAAAGTTTCATACTTGTCGTCAATTTCTCCCAGTAGGGTGAGTATGGGCAGCTAAAAAAAAATACGTGTCCGTTATTTTAGACTACTCTATAACATATATAAAAATTAATAAAATCGGAGCCGGACAGTTGGGTACGCTTCCTTGTTAGTAAAAACTTACAAGTGTAGGTATCTAACTAAGGCCTAAGATTTGTGGCTTTTTAACTGACTATATCTATGGCAAAGCAAAAGGAGGTTTATGTTTTTAAACGGTATCAGGGGATGGGGATATATGTATGCATGAGATAATGTATGTTCATCTGTGCTCTCATAACTTCTAGTGTATTAAGTACCTACTCATTATAATTTTGACAAATGAAGGTGTCATTTGAATAGTCGTGATTGTCAGCAGCTGGCATTGATTCAAATTACTTTATCGAAGAAACGTGGGAAATAGATGAATTTAAATTGTATAACCATAATTCTCTCTCTTCGACCTAGCGATTTCCCGGCCTGGCGCCGGGGACCATAATTACTAATTATTAATTAGTCACAAAATTACATACAATCTGAGTATAGTGTACAGCGTAGCGTAGCAAATAGCTTTGTTAACATACATCATTTTTATGTTAATCAAAAAAAGTTACGCAATACGATGTAAACGTAAACAAACGTAACGTCACAAATGTTAATTGATACTATTATGATCTTTGTTTTAATGAAGGTACATTAATTGTCATATTTTATTATGAGCTCAATGATAATAATAATAGATCATATGAAGATATGAGACATTAAACACCATATTCTTAATTCCCAGAAATTAAATGAAAACTATGTGATCTGGTAGTTATTTTGTCCCTGTTTGAGTTCTCTGAATTTGAGTTCAAAATCATTATTAAATATTAAAGTGTCCAATCGTACTAAAGTTTAATTTAAATGTAATATAGTAGTTTCTCGCGACTGCCTATCGCCGCCGCGCCGCTGGGTACTGCACTTACGACGTAGATCGGTATTGCAGTGCGGTAATACTTAAGTAGAAACGTGTGTCTGATTGTGAGTATAATTATCGCCTATGTGAGTATCTTCCTGTGATAATTGGTGGAAAATTACGTAACCATTGCAATCTTTTCTTACGCTGCAGAAAGTGCAGAAACGCATGTTTATTTTGAATGATTTGCAGACTTGCGACAGGAAATGACTATTGGCCTGATTCGAACTTTAAGATAAGTCTAATATTACGTCTAGATACGATATGGATTTGATATGTCAGTGTCAAAGTGACGTTTCTTCAAACATAAAAGGCACTTTTGACAATGACATCTAAGCCATATCGTATCTAGACGTATCTCAAAGTTTTAGTGCGTAATAAGATACAAATCAGGATATATTTTTTTGTTTGTCAGTGGCTTGTTGTGCAAATGTGCATTGACCTTATGAGTACAAAGACCTGTTTGAAATTATAATTCGGATATTTCGGTTGTTAGTTAGTGATTTAGTAATTAAGTGACGTTTTAATTCTAGAATTTACTAATTGTGTTTAACCAGTAGCCGTAAAGTAGTAGCGTTGTAAGATAACAACATTTAGATAATGGGTCAATCACAAAACTGTTCGCGTCCTTCCTGTAGACATGCACAAAAGTTAAGGGCTATAAAGGTAAACCATTGCCC
The DNA here is from genome assembly GCF_910591565.1 of Cydia splendana. Lineage (NCBI taxonomy): Eukaryota > Metazoa > Arthropoda > Insecta > Lepidoptera > Tortricidae > Cydia > Cydia splendana. The sequence continues at coordinate 1,417,406 of NC_085970.1, forward strand.
ACAGGAGAGAACTCTTGTGTTCGCGCGTACTGTACGTTTGTCTCTCCTGTGAGTAATAGTTAACAGCTTGTCGGCACGTAGGTAATGGGTTTTTCATCATACTTATCCAAATAAAAAGTACCTTTTCTTATAGTTTAAATTTTTGCTCGTGCCACAGGCCACACCCAGTTGTTCAGTGGTCAGTTAGTCTATTTCAGTTCCTTCTAAATTTACGACCTTCATGCAAATTAAAAATATCCTCAAATATTTAAAAATATCCTCAAACATTTAAAAATATCCACAAACACTTAAAAATATCCTCAAACATTTAAAAATAAAAATCCACAAACATTTCATTGAACATACTAACATGTTCTTGATCTTGAACGCTACGATCGCCCATCGAGGAAGGTCGAGCTTCATCATTACATATTAGATTTTTAGGGTTCCGTACCCAAAGGGTAAAAACGGGACCCGTTACTAAGACTCCACTGTCCGTCTGTCTGTCACCAGGCTGTATCTCATGAACCGTGATAGCTAGACGGTTGAAATTTTCACAGATGATCTATTTTTGTTGCCGCTATAACAACAAATACTAAAAAGTACTACAGTTTTATTGGAGTACAATACTTAAGAGCGCTATTACATTTCGGCGTTGAGCGAGTTTAGGTATTTTACGCGCTGCGGCAGGCCGTGCGAGCTCAGTATGCCGATCCCTTCTACCACACTCGCACTACAATGATGGATTAAACATTCTTGATCCTTCGCGAAGCATATTGAAATCAACCATAACAACACTAACTGTACTTAACTTTTAAAGTTCTAAAACTGTTATTTGGTAAGTACGAAAATACTAAATGCAGTGCAAATGTACATAGGGGCAGTTCATAAATTACGTCATCTATTTTTGACGATTTTTGACCCCCCCCCCACCCCTCAAATCATCCAAAAATCAAGCTTCGGATGAATCTGTTTCCTCCTACGTCATGTTACCATCATCCGATGTCCAGACCCCCCCCCACTCCTCCCATTTGAAACGACGTAATTTATGAATAGCCCCATACTCGTACTTATGAAGGTATATTACTCGAAAGAAATTATAGGTACCTACTCGCTTATTTACATGTTTCGTCATTGCATTTGGTACCTATAGGTTGTAAAGTTTGTATCAACGAGGGTTTAAAAACGAACTGGTACTGAGGATCTGATGATGATTAAGGTGGTCACGGATACCAATCAACCATGTAGTAACATGATTAGGCTCGTTTGATTCGTCTCAACAAGATCTTTGACACTGAAGATACACAGGGTCTGATGATGGAGCTGGAAGGTGGCCACGGGTACCAGTCTATCATGTAACTAAACAACTTCGTGTTTGGGCTCGTTTGATTTGTCTCAACAAGATCTTTGACACAAGACAGTACTCAGGGTCTGATGATGGAGCTGGAAGGTACCATTACCAATCAACCATGCAACTAAACCACATCGTGTTTAGGATCGTTTGATTCGTCTCAACAAGATCTTTGACACAAGATAGTACTCAGGGTCTGATGTTGGAGCCGGAAGGTGGTCACCGGTACCAATCAACCATGCAACTAAACCACTTCGTGTTTAGGCACGTTTTATTCATCTCAACAAGGTCTTTGACACAAGGTAGTACTCAGGGTCTGATGATGGAGCGCGAAGGTGGCGACGGGTACCTGTCTATCAGCTCCATCATCAGACCCTGAGTAGTATCTTGTGTCAAACATCTTATTGCGACGAATCAAACGAGCCCAAACACGAAGTGGTTCAGTTACATGGTAGACTGGTACCCGTGGCCACAGTCCAGCTCCATCATCAGACCCTGAGTACTAACTTGTGTCAAAGATCTTGTTGCGACGAATCGAACGAAGCCAAACACGAAGTGGTGTAAATGCATGGTTGATTGGTACCGGTGACCACCTTCCGGATCCATCATCATACCCTCAGTACTACCTTGTGTCAAAGATCTTGTTGCGACAAATCAAACGAGCCCAAACACGAAGTGGTTCAGTTACATGGTAGACTGGTACCCGTGGCCACAGTCCAGCTCCATCATCAGACCCTGAGTACTAACTTGTGTCAAAGATCTTGTTGCGACGAATCGAACGAAGCCAAACACGAAGTGGTTTAGTTGCATGGTTGATTGGTACCGGTGACCACCTTCCGGCTCCATCATCAGACCCTGAGTACTATCTTAAGTCAAAGATCTTGTTGAGACGAATAAAACGAGCCTAAACACGAAGTGGTTTAGTTGCATTGTTGATTGGTACTGGTGACCACCTTCCGGCTGCATCATCAGACCCTGAGTACTATCTTAAGTCAAAGATCTTGTTGAGCCGAATCAAACGAGCCCAAACACGAAGTGGTTTAGTTGCATGGTTGATTGGTACCGGTGACCACCTTCCGGCACCATCATCAGACCCTGAGTACTAACTTGTGTCAAAGATCTTGTTGCGACGAATCGAACGAAGCCAAACACGAAGTGGTTTAGTTGCATGGTTGATTGGTACCGGTGACCACCTTCCGGCTCCATCATCAGACCCTGAGTACTATCTTAAGTCAAAGATCTTGTTGAGACGAATAAAACGAGCCTAAACACGAAGTGGTTTAGTTGCATTGTTGATTGGTACTGGTGACCACCTTCCGGCTGCATCATCAGACCCTGAGTACTATCTTAAGTCAAAGATCTTGTTGAGCCGAATCAAACGAGCCCAAACACGAAGTGGTTTAGTTGCATGGTTGATTGGTACCGGTGACCACCTTCCGGCACCATCATCAGACCCTGAGTACTATCTTAAGTCAAAGATCTTGTTGAGACGAATAAAACGAGCCTAAACACGAAGTGGTTTAGTTGCATTGTTGATTGGTACTGGTGACCACCTTCCGGCTGCATCATCAGACCCTGAGTACTATCTTAAGTCAAAGATCTTGTTGAGCCGAATCAAACGAGCCCAAACACGAAGTGGTTTAGTTGCATGGTTGATTGGTACCGGTGACCACCTTCCGGCTCCATCATCAGACCCTGAGTACTATCTTGTGTCAAAGATCTTGTTGAGATGAATAAAACGAGCCTAAACACGAAGTGGTTTAGTTGCATGGTTGATTGGTACCGGTGACCACCTTCCGGCTCCATCATCAGACCCTGAGTACTATCTTGAGTCAAATAAATACATATAGAATGTCAGGTCGTTTCAAATATTTTTAATCCTGTCCGGTAGTTTATTAAACTGTACCATTATAAATTATAATACTATAAAAACAGTGCTAGGATCAAAGTCTCTCGTTGCGGTTTACACGCACACAGTATAGCGTTTTACACGGCGCCCGCCGCACACAATGATAAAAAACCTCGTCGTCGCCGTTGAAAATGTGCGGAGCCGACCGACACACGTCCTGCCTCTACAAGCTCTGCCGCGGCACTGAGCTGGCGCAGCGCGCGTCATCGGTAATATAGAGTAGTTTTCAAAAAATTGCCAAGAAATTATAGTAGAATTTCATAAACACTAATGTATACCAACAGTACAAGCAAACGTTGCAGATTGCTTGAGTATGAAAATGACTTCGATATTAAGTAGATTTTCGTAGGAATTGACACTTGTTTCGGAGAGAAAATTGAGTTCGTTTTACTTTGATTTTCTCTTTCTCAAAGGTGTGTAGGAAAAATATCGTTTGATATGCCTAAAGTACAGGGTATTAGTAATACAAAATAGCCAGGTTTAGCAGAGTAAACTTCTCAACATTTCCAAATAAGAGCTTGCCATTCAGTGCTTCACGAGGTTTTTCGGAAACGACCATCAGAAAAAAAATCATTACTAATTTAATAAGTCCTTTTTCTAATATTTACAACGATATTTATAAAGATAAGAAGACGCTTTTACTGGAACAAGTACTCATTGTTTCTAATAATGAGCGCAAAGTCCTGAATTTCGTCGACTAGTATCATCAATTTTGCATTATTTCGACTTTTCTTGTAAGAGCGCTCTTAATGTGTGGTATAAAACTGTGGAACGACTCATAATGACATACGAATAAAAAAAAAACTAAAAAGTACGGAACCCTCAATGGGCGAGTCCGACTCACACTTGTCCGGTTTTTAGGGTTCCGTACCCAAAAGGTAAAACGGGACCCTATTACTAAGACTTCGCTGTCCGTCCGTCCGTCCGTCCGTCCGTCCGTCTGTCCGTCTGTCAGTCCGTCCGTCCGTCCGTCTGTCTGTCACCAGGCTGTATCTCACGAACCGTGATAGCTAGACAGTTGAAATTTTCACAGATGATGTATATCTGTTGCCGCTATAACAACAAATACTAAAAACAGAATAAAATAAAGATTTAAATGGGGCTCCCAGCTCCCATACAACAAACGTGATTTTTGACCAAAGTTAAGCAACGTCGGGCGTGGTCAGTACTTGGATGGGTGACCGTTTTTTTTTTTGCATTTTTTCCGTTTTTTTTTTAATTGTGGTACGGAACCCTTCGTGCGCGAGTCCGACTCGCACTTGCCCGGTTTTTTTTAGATTTCCGAGTGTTTACTAAAAAGCCCTTCATATCATTCTGACATGTGAATGAAAACCTGTCCCACTGTTGGGCAGATGACAGATCCCATGAGAACTGATAACAGATCACCATGAAACTGACCAGGGCCACATGACGTTTGCGTAGGTATAATTGCGGCATTCAACTTGAACGCGGTGACCGCCGGTCGTGAGAAGGCCGCGTCTCATTATACTTGTTAGCGCCGTTACCAAACATACCCATATGATGATCGTTGTACCTATATAATGTGTTTGTAATGTCCCTTTATAAAGTGATTTGTATAACATCATTTAAGCAAACCCTGTATCCGTTACCTCTTCACGCTTAAACCGCTTAACCGATTTAGATGAAATTTGATATGGAGATAGTTTGTGCCAGTTTGAGGCCTGAGGAAGGACAAAGGCTAGTTTTATCGATCATCATTGTCATCATCATCATCCTACGTAGTCGGAGTCGCGGGCAGGAAATAGTAATGGTATACATTTTACTTTATATTTTACGCCAAAGAAACCTCTAAAATTACGATTATGTTATGACGAACTAAGCCTCTGCTTCAACTTCATCCCCGTAGAAGTCAAAATAAACTTTCAACTCTATTTTCACCCCTCTAGCTGCTGATTTTCCAAAAAAAAAAATTTTTAATGGAGCTCTGCAATATTTATAGAATATATTGTTTCAAATTTAAATTCAAGGCGATTGTTTTATATATTTAGGTAAGATTAGCATTCATCATTTGTTTCAGAGAAACAATCATCCGTTTGTTAGACTCTGACCAAGCTAAGTCTGCACAGATTTTTCTATGACAACATGTGGACCTGCCACCATGAACGTTAAATATCTATGAAAATAGGACGTGTGTTGTGCCACCACCACACTTTTTCAGGTCAAAATCAGTGCTGAATTAGTTTAAGTAGATGGATGGTAAACGCATAATACAACCTTGATCTCCTAATTAGATCTCGCATGTGATACATTCTATTGCACAACCCCACGTAACGGCCATTACGACCAATTGTCATCCATTTCGCTGATTCTTCTGACGTCAGCATCCTTGGGTTTACTCCGATATGCATTTACTCTACACATTTACTGCAGTTAGATATATATGTCATGCTATTGAATATAAGTGTTTTTTATAATTTGTCAAATCTAGTCGTTTGTCCACTTTGACCCTATCGGTAATTTTAACAGAGGTTAGTCGAGTTTTACGTAGGAGTAGGTACCTATATGTAAGATGTTAAATCTTTGTACTGAGATGGGATACTATTGGCAGTTACAGTATTCGTTAGTTATTTATTACTGACGCGTTCTATCTCCTCAAATACAAATAGACACTGTATTTGAACATCACCAGTTGCACTGATTAACACTTGCTTAACTGTTGAAAACGACTGGTCTCCGGTTGACGCCATGCGTTCAGCAACGCAACGGCATCGGCATTCTACAGAAACCCATACAACTGAGAAGGCTGCTTACCATGTAGAGGTCGCCATACCGCCACACCTTCCAGCAGCTCTTGATAGTGGCGAGCATGGTGCGCGCGCGCCCCGTGCCGCACGTAGCGCACGCTCCGCACGCCCCGCACGCGCCCCGCGCGAAACGCGCGCTCCTGCAAACGAGATCTATGGTTAAACTCAAAGTCAGGCAAACTTTTATTTCTAACAGCCGGGTGAAAAATGTTCTTAGGTGAAAGCTTTTGCCTGAGCTATTTTATTAAAATAGATTCTATCAATAATTCCCTAATTTCATGTGTAGGTAATAGAGAATTCGATGTTCCTACTAAAATATGCAAAGTACAATTTCGTAAGCTTAGGTTAGTAATTACTAACGGTCAGTTCACAAAGATTTTAATTTTAAAATGAATGTTGGTAGTAAAAGTTCCTACGAAATCTAACCTCACCTAATCAAAGTCTACAAGGGACTGGATTAAATTTTTTAAGGCAATTTGTATAAATTTATCACATGCCCCGAATAGTTCGAAGTTCTGAGAAAATCACTCTAGCTTGAGCTTTCTGAATGAAGCTTTCATTTCAAAACCGTTGCATGATAAGATTGATAGGTAAGATACGAAAACGAATTTGGATCGTGTAGGTAGAAAGTTGCGCATCGTGTTAAAGCAATATGTTGGGCCTTTCTTATATAAAGCAGGTCATATATGACAATACCAGTAACAGTCAGTTGAGATTGATAGTCATATAACTCACATATATTGTCCACACTTACAATTCATGAACCTTATTCCAATGACACAAGATCTATAAATGGTCAGTTAAGATGTACTGTCGCCATCAGATATATGGGATGCGAGCGGCCGACGTGCAAAAATTATCTGAAGACGCACTCTAACGCCTTAACAATAGAGGCGTGTATAGACATTTGTGAGCACTTCGGCCGCTCCGATATATCTGATGGCGACTGTACAACGCGATATGACAATAATCATTAGAGAGATTGTCCTCATTCGACATCGGCTCAGCAGACGTTGACGATCGTATCGCATAACATGGTTCCACTGACGTCTTTCAAAACAAAAGCATGTCGAGATGTGCCAATTTAATAACACTGTGTTTTTTATTAATCACACGTCATACTCTAAATATTCCAATTATAATAAGTCAAATATGTTTGTGATAACTACCAAACATTGTTATCGCAAAAAAAAAATAGCGTATGCATTTTTGAACTTTAGCTGATTGCATTAAGGTGAAAAATATGATTTAATACAAACGGGAAAAGTCTAGATGTTTATATTGTTATCGGTCGTTTTTATATTTATTTGACAGTGTTTTTTTTGGAACTTTTTCATCTCAAGCGGTAGAAGATAAAACTGCAATATGTCACATTTGTTAGTCATTTTGATAAGCATGATAGCTGTGTCTGTTTACATAAACTTCATAATATCCGCCTTTTTTAAATAACATTGAAACAATGTATATAATTGCATGAACATTTATGTCATATCTTGTAGGTTGTAGTCATAATAAATGCTGGATCAGCTGGATGACATGAAAAATGGCAAAATAGATAAGTTACGGGGAATAGACAGTATGTTTCACTTTTAAACGTAGCTATTATGATAAGTCAATGACGGTAAATGCCTTTATCTCTCCGCCAATTAAATCGCGAATTGTAAACATTATGTAATTAACATAATATACCACTAAGGAAAACACATAATTGGTACATAATATTAACTATTTTTTCTGGTGTATTTCAAGTCAAATTACTACGATATTGTCCGTACGCAGATGCTCTATAATTGATAATACCAATTATACCTAAATTTGATGTTAATTTTTGATATTCTTCTTCTTCCTCGCGTTATCCCGGCATTTTGCCACGGCTCTTGGGAGCCTGGGGTCCGCTTGACAACTAATCCCATGAATTGACGTAGGACGTAGTTTTTACGAAAGCGACTGTCATCTGACCTTCCAACCCAGAGGGGAAACTAGGCCTTATTGGGATTAGTCCGGTTTCCTCACGATGTTTTCCTTCACCGAAAAGCGACTGGTAAATATCAAATGATATTTCGTACATAAGTTCCGAAAAACTCATCGGTACGAGCCGGGGTTTGAACCCGCGACCTCTTGATGTAAATTTTTAATAAATTAGAAAAAAACACACGCTACGTTAGTAAATATACCTCGTTCTCAATCCTTAATTGTAACTATATCTACAGTAAACACACAAACACAAAGCAATAATCACATACTAGAGTTATGCCTAGGCGCCGAGAAAGAATGTAAATAACAGTATTTAAATACGATAACACAATGATGCCATATCATAATTTATTCCTACTTTATTGCAATCGCTATTGCAGTAATGTACGCATTTCCTCGTCTTTGTGAGTTATTGTTTATTATTAATATACACAATCAGTTCAGTGATCTCCGTTTGTTTATTTTTAACTAATGACCTCTTTTTTATACGCATTTTTATCTCTTAACGATTTTTGTTTCTTATATTTGTGAGGCCCTCGTTATATTATTGTTATTTGGGATTTATTAAACCTTCTTGTAAATTAATTTGTAAGTTTACACAGCTGTATGTTTTCGTTGAGAAAGTTCTAGGAATTCTACGCAGGTGTAAATCATTCATGAATTATATTTGTTATGTTTTTACATTAATTTATCTGCGTGTCACATTAATGTGCCTTTGTGCGAATAATTAATAAGTCTTGATTGATTTTTAAAGGTTTCTTTTACTGCAGTTAGTGCAAATTCCATAGACATTGAGTCTGAGTATTTTACGATCAAGTTACTATCGTTACTAGCTAATAAACTACTAGACCTTACGTCGAAGATGTTGACGGTGATATTATCATCAATAATGCTCATATAAGTAATGGATGTATTGTATACTGAAGTTTTCTTCAAGGTATATTGTTTTTCTAACGATTGCAGTTATGCAAGTAAATAAATTAATCAATAGTTATTTGTACAACAAGAGATCAAATCAAAGTTTGATATTTCTTCGAGTGCTTATTTTGAGTCCCGTGGAAGCGAAAGATTCTATAATAATATTAATAAATAATAATTTAGAATCTTGAGCGTAGTAAGGGATTCAAAAGCGCACGAGATGTAAATAACTTTGATCTCGTGTAGTACACAAAATTTTTCACCCTAAGCAGTGAGAACATACCTAGAGGGACAGAGATAATAGAACCCAAGTATATCGAACTTGTATTAGACCCCGCATGTTGAAATGACATTTGACTATAAAGGTCACTTGATTGTCATTTTGTCTCACTCAGTGAGCAAAATCGCATTTTGCTCACTGAGTGTGTCTCACTCAACTCTGTGTGTGTGTGATTTTGCTCACCGAGTGAGACAAAATGACTCAGTGAGCAAAATCGCATTTTGCTCACTGTTTTTAAGAAGCAAAGTACCCTTGTTCGAGCTGCTGAGGTGAAAAAATAATTTGCCATAACTTACTTTTAATAGAACAAACAGACTCATTCTTACACGTATTTTCTCCTACACTGTTGTTCATACATTTTTATTAGCTGCTTTAAATTTAAACACTTCTTGATGACTTATTAATCCAAAATTTTGTTTACCAACGTAGTTTTGCCAATACATTGCAACTTATAACGAAAAACGCATTCACATTGAGTTTAGGCTTATTGAAAACATTATTGAATGATTTATTTTGCTAATAACTTCCGTAGTAAAGTTTTAAGTTATTTCAAATATAGAGTTTTTTTTTTACTAATCAAGGGAGAGGAAGGTCAATGAAGGATCCAAATAGATACATAATGTGAAGAGCGGCGGGAATATGCATTGGATAGGACTACATAAATGGCGGAACACCAGGGAATCCATTGCGCTAGAGTGGGACACTCTTAAAATTGACTAGTTAAAAAAATCACCGTTTAGTTGAAATAATGAATGATTTCTGATTAGATTCGCCCACTCAAGGATGTTGACATGGGTCTGATAGCGCCTTACGGTTACGGCACAGTCGAGTTCATAAATAAGTATACACTTCTGCACCTTGATACATTGCACTAAGGTGAATAAATGGATACATATATTTGAACTCGACTGCACGATACGGTTTGCGGTACGCGTGTAACGCGCGTGCAGAATCGTGGTAATTAAATGCGTGTATGGTGGCGAGGAGCGTGCTTTTATTTGCCGTTTTAGGGAATTTTATATTTATTTTATTTTATTTATATTACTCAAATAAGTGACACAGCATTACATTAAAAACCAAGGCACTGTGAAACTACAAAATAAGAACACGGAAACAAAAAAAAACTACAAATAAAAGCCAAAGACAAATTAAACATTAGATTTGGGCGACGACATAACAGCGTGGCTCCGTTGTTTATTTCAAAGTTCACAGTAAAAGTTGTACAAAAGTCGAACTTAATACCAGAAGGCTTTCTCTACCAGTTAACCCTCTCAGACCAAACAGAGGCAATAATAGGTGCCGGAAATATTTACAATATAATATTAGAAATTTAATACCAAATAATCATTTTAATTATTATACTTGTACAGTCACCAGCAATAATATGTTACACAATGAAGGCCGCAAAAATATGTGACGCGCTCTTATTGTACTGCGAATAAGATCGTGTCAGATATTTTTGCGGCCTTCGTTGTGTAACATATTATTGCTGGTGACTGTACATAGTAGGTGTGTAAAAAAATTGAATAATAAATTCAGCTTACACCTCTTAACCCCCCAAATTTCTCCATGAAATAATTGGTTTGACTTATTTATAGTGTTAGTGGTAGTGGTTGCTATAACTGTTCCAAATATTAAGTAGGTGGTACCTATCTACTTATTTAAGCGGTCTTCGAGAATAACGCATCTAACCGATTTTCAAGACCGAAAGTTTTGTACGGAGCACTAAAAATGGTATCATGAATTGTAGAAGGATTTCTTGGGCTTTCTGCGGGTCATATGTTATTACAATACAATATCGTATCTTATTACAATGAAGTAAGGGCTGTATGACTATTTTTTATGTGTATCTAGTGGTACCTAGGTACCAACCAAAATTTTCATATAACTGAAACAGATATATTATTTCACGTAAAATATACCAATGTATTTGTACCTACTTAGTAACTGCATATATTAAGATCATTAACCATATTTAACACGTGTACTTCACAATTATGACTTACTTTTTAACACAGTAGCAACTGAAATCGCAATACAATGTTTATATTACTTCCAAAAATAATTGAATTTACTGAAAACAGTCCTTCACTCGCACAACGCTTTTCGCGACACACTTTCCGCGGCAGCGTTTAAATTTGGAACACAAACACGTTCGCGCCGATATTTGAAAATAGAACGTTTTATTTTTTAATTATTTTCTTTAATGGCTAAGGGAGCATGCCACTCAGGCGGTAGTTCACGACTGTTTGAGTCTGTTTGGGAGCGCTCTTGACCTTGCGCGTGCGCCGCGGTACTGAAGCGGCTTTCGGCCGGCGGCGCTTGTTTTATAAACGCATAGTATTCTTGTGACAACTTTTCCTGCTCTACGCCCAACTCGTGGGCGGCTCGTCATAACACAGGAAATGTCTATGAAAGTAGTGACGTCATCTTGAGGATCGGGAATCTTTCTAGTTTGGCACATGTTCCTGATGACGTCATTGGGCGAAATAACTATTATGGGTACCGTAAAATGCGCCTACTTTGCTCCCCGCTGGGTTATTGTGCTTCCAATATTTTTTAAACACTAAAACTATAGCACAACCTCATTTAAGGGTTAGTACCTAATAGTGATGGTCTACTTTAAATAGTCTTTATATATATCAGCATACCTACCGCAATATAATAATGAAACAAAAAACAAACAAATTTTGGAGCAAAATAGGAAGTAATTTTACGGTACATATTTGATTTCCAAGAGCTGGCACTGAATCTCTTTGATTTTTTTTTATCTATGAATCACCAAACACTTTCTTTTGTAACACATAAAATAACACACACATTATTTCATTACAATAGGTAATTAATCATTCTACATCTCATTTCAATACAACAATTAAGCAAATATCTTGTTTCACGACTCTCATCTGTAATCATCCGTTAATAGCGTACCATTAAAACTCATAATTGATTGCGAGTGATTACATATGTCGCTAAGAATAAGTTACATAAATGTCAACGGGAAAAAGTAAAGCATAATTATCTGGACGATGACAATATAATTAAGTTTAATTAACCCTCTTACTTAGTGTATTATAGAGACAGTAAGACACCTAATGTGTGAATGTCACGCCCTTGCCTTGCCTGACAAAGAATGAAGGACTTTAGGCCAGGCTATCTGGAACCAAAGGGATTCAAAGCTCTACTCTTGAGTTCCATAATAAGTCACATGGAGATCGTTGAAAAAGCTCTTGAGTAGACAAAAGATCAGTCTTTACCTCCAGCGGCCCACCATACAATTAAAATTGGCAATCGAATTTGAATAAACGGTATTACAAAATAGAGTTGATTTGTTTTGTTTTAAAATAGAACGAAACAAAACAAAATCAACTCTGTTCCATTTAATTAAGATTTAAATTTCATTGGAGGTAAGTTGTACTATTAGGTCCTTACCTATGAAATTGGCGTTTTTGTTCATAGATATAAGTCTGATCCTAGTTTTTTTTTTTTTACAAAAGTACATACACAATTACAATAAAACTACAGTGCACTCAATAAACAACGATTTTACATACAATTAATTGTTATTTTTTATTGTTAAGTGTTCAGAATTAAGCCTTGAAAATAGGTCTTTTCATGTGCTGTCGGTTCGAGTATTAAAATTACTTATATTTTTCTAATGGTACCAATTTTCAAGAAATGGAGATATTGAAAACATACCTTAAAGGTGTCAAAAATTACTGGAAAAATTTTGTTCGGTTTGAATTAGCCATCAAAAAAATATCCGCAAAATTAATTGTATGGAAATTCGTGTTTCGTTGAAATTCTCCGAACAAAACGCCAATTTCATAGGTAATGACCTAATATATTTATTAGGACATCGCACCCCAGAGGTTAGGGAGGCAATTGCACAAAAGATCCCGAGGGCTCCCGAAGTTATAATAAGATAAGATACTTATTCAAATTGAAATTATCGTGAGTAATACTAACATTGGGTTTTGATGCAATACATATATGGATATTGCATCAAAATCATCAAGGGCATGGGCCCTGCATAGAAGTTTATGCAAAGGTGCTAAGCGAATAATATTACTGACTGTACAGTGTACAGTAAAGTACTCTTAATTTCACAATGTAGCATCTAATGACATGAACACTGAACAGGAAACATCGCACACGTCAGTACGACCTTTTTGACTTTATCATTCGTTTTAATTACCCTACTTTTACAGGTAATTTATCTTGCCTGCTTATGACACAACATTGCATGTAGGTCATAATTAAAGGTCATTTGGGATGAATTTTAATCATTATTTTTATACCTACTTAAAGAGGATTAAGTATCACTATTTATTTTGCAACTTCTTGTTGTCTTTTATTCGTAATAAACTAAACCCTTTAACAGCCAGATTTTACTAAATCCACAAGTCTCATGGCCAGTAGTCTTAAAGATTCATAATTCTGCATAGAATAATTAAAAAATGTCATACTGAGTGGACAATATGGATTTGAATGCCCTATGAAGGGTTCACGATCTAAAATATACGTATTTTATAATTAAACGAAAGAGTTAAAGTATTTGTTGATCAATATTTAAAACTTCCGCGTTTTAAAAAACAGGGACTACGCGAATTAAATTTTGTTACATTTATTTATTTCTGATGTTTCGACGGGTTTACTGGAGTTATCCGCGATCTGTGAAACCTGCGTCGAAACTTCGGAAATAAAGGTAACAAACTAAATTCACGATAAACTCTGTTTTAAATATGTTTTAGCATTTAGTACCTAGTATTATTTTGCAAATACGTATGTACCTTATGTAATATACCTATTAAGATATCTAGATAAACTCACATTGTATTGCGACGTTACTCCAAATCTCAAGAGTCACCTCTCCCCTGGTGATCGGCACAATTCCTTCATCACAACGAGACGAACGTCATCAACTGATGTTTATCCTACTACTGAACATCTCTCCGTATGAACAGCGTTATCTGTGTTATCTGCGACTGATAAACTGTGTTTAACTACTAGAGAAATGTTCTGTAGAAATTGTAGCTACTGTCTGAGACGCAGACATATATTTATACAAATGGGACTGTATTGGGAATACGTGTTTTGTTATTCTGGCCGTTTGATCACACGTAGCTGCTATTTTAGTGTTGTTTTGACTCCTGGCTAAACAGCTCTAAAAGACTAAAATAGCAGCTACGTGTTAACAGGCTAAACAGCCAGGGGCCGAAATAACACTAAAATAGTAGTAGTATCCGTACGTAAGTTTCGGTTTAGGCAGGTTTCGGCATAAAAATCATGTTTCGGTCGAACGTTCGGTTTCGGCTAAAAAACTGCTGAAACTTTTGGATGCGCCAAAACATGATTTCAAATAATAACCTAACGTTTTTGGTGCTCTCGCGATCTTCGTAATGAACCTTTGTAGAAATCGGACGTCTTTCCTATACACCGTGTTTTTATTGAATTCCGTTAACTTCGGGGTATGGTTAAGTACGTTTAAGAGAATTAAACGGCATCGTTAATTTTCAAATAAAAATATTTTTTTGCTTTTTTTTTTACAAAAAAATTAAATTTAAAAAGTAATTAAATGTAGCATATAGCTTTGTTGTAACACGGGCATTACATTTAACTCAACCAAACAATTGAAATCTGTGACATATCAATGTCATTTCGAACATCGATCGACCGAGATTGTACTTAAGTTTAGTAGCAAATGTATGAACTCATTAGGGCGAGCGAAGCGAGCCCTATCACTATTCGACGAACTATGCATTCTTGTGGTACACTTTACGGAAAAACTACTGCACTGTTAGGTTTGAAATTTAACATAGTCATTTAAATTCATGTCTAGATGTGTTATCAAACATAAAAATATCATTTTATAAACATAAAAAATAAATAAAAGGGTCAATAATGTGTATTACTACTAACGCCATCTGTTGACCTAATGTTGGTTATTTATTTTCCTAACAGATGGCGTTAGTAGTAACAAGGTTAAAGGTTGTTCCGTTAAAAATGCGCTGGGTTTTTGGCTCAGTATAATTGGGTAATTGACTACTAGTCAAATGAGTTTCTTTTTTCGAACTGTCAAAACGATTTGCTACTAAGGAATTTACATGAAACACTAGCATGAGAGGTCACAATCAAATTACCTACTCTTTTTAGTTTTATACGGGATTTAAAATAGAAATGTGACTAAAAATAACTGCTATCTACGTTTATTAATCTTCTGGTAGTTCTGGTGCTTTATTTCATGCATGGTGTAAAATAATTTATTTTAAATACAGTCAAATACCCTATTAGTAATAATAATTAATTATGAGTGAATACGTGACTATTTTTAGGGTTCCGTACCTCAAAAGGAAAAAACGGAACCCTTATAGGATCACTCGTGCGTCTGTCTGTCTGTCCGTCTGTCACAGCCTATTTTCTCGGAAACTACTGGACCAATTAAGTTGAAATTTAGTACACATATGTAAATTAGTGACCTAAAGATGGACATGTTTTTATTATCATTTTAAAATACATAGGTTCGAAGTTATTTAAGAAAACAGCCAAAAAATGACCATTCACCCCATTTTATCTCCGAAACTACTGGGTCTAAAATTTTGAAAAAAAATACACAAAATAGTTCTTTACCTATAGATGACAGAAAAACCTATTAGAAATGTGCAGTCAAGCGTGAGTCGGACTTATGTACGGAACCCTAGAAACGCGAGTCAGACTCGCACTTGGCCGGTTTTTTTTTATTAAATCTATAATCGTTTTTACTACTATGTCGGTTAAAATCACACGTGACTGCTTTCGATATTGCGGCAATAATGCACAATGCAGTTGGCAGTAATATCGCAGTCGGCAGCAGTATTGCAGCGTGATATTATTACTTCCTTACTGTTTCAAATGCCAAAATCGATTTCGCTGCCAGGGTTTTGACATTTGAGGCAATAATGTAGTCGGCAGTAATATTGCAGTCAGCAGCAGTACTGTAGCGCGCAAATGTCGAAATCGATATCGCTGCCAGGATTTTTGATATTTGCGGTAGTAATGCAGTCGGCAGTAATACTGCAGTTGGCAGCAGTATTGCAGGGCGATATTACTGTTTCAAATGCCAAAATCGATGTTGCTGACAGGGTTTTTGGCATTTGCGGTAGTAATGCAGTCGGCACACTCGGCAGTAGTATTGCAGCGCGCAAATGTCGAAATCGATATCACTGCCAGGAGTTTTTAATTAATATTATTTACATTTGCAATTTTGCAGTAATATAGTCGGCAGTAATATCGCAGTCGGCAGCAGTATTGCAGTGCGATATTACTGCCTTACTGTTTTAAATGTCAAAATGGATGTCGCTTTCCACTCTGGACGACCGGCTAAAGCAAGACAGAGGCAGAGGGCCCTTTTTATACTTATCGGGTGGCAGAACTTCTCACTTCCCAGGAGCAATGGGAATGTTTCTTCCCAACAGCTTTCCACAAACTGCCCTGCGTTGACTGATTGTACTGGTCTATCAGCAGGCGATGGGGTCGTCAGTGTCGTCACATCGCTACGCCGATATTCATGTCTACCCATCAAGAACCTATAGGTGCTCCGGACAATTGTAAGGCGTGCGCGGAGTTTAAGCCAACACGTGGGGCCCTTTTGACATTTTAATGAGATGTAGTACTCGTAGTAGTAGTAGTAAAACACTTTATTGTACAAAAAGAAACATAAAACATGAAAAAACACACAAAGTTTTATAGTACAAAGGCGAATGTATCTCTTTCAGGGATCTCTTCCAGTTAACCTTTGAGCAATTGAAGAGAAAGAGAGGAGAGAACGGTAGACATAAAATCTGTACTAAACGGCATTAAAATATGAGATATTTTGGATACATCGAGATATAGATATGGTTCCCTTATAATAGATTACGTAATGTTAAACACTCATGTATTTATTGAAATGTAGGAAACAAGAATATATTTGTACGAGGAATTTAATGTAAGTAGGTACCTATTGATATAATATAATACAAACAGTCTGAAAATGATTCTTCTTCTCGTGTCGATGGTTTCGTATTTCATATTAAGCGGGACCAGAAGGTAGCGACGGACAGAAGCCCTTATATCACATCATATCCTTTTTAGAGTTCCGTACCTCAAAAGGAAAAAAACGGAACCCTTATAGGATCACTTTGTTGTCCGTCCGTCCGTCTGTCTACTAAGACCTTTTATCTCGGGAACGCCTGGATGTATCGAGTTGAAATTAAAGCATAAGGTCCTAAAAGCTGTGAAAAATTCAAACTTCTAAGTTATCGGAAAAAAATATACTTGTCCGGTTTTTTTAAGATGTATCTCTTATTAAACTACCTTAGTAATTATAACTATATAGGTAGAAAAACTCCGCGAGCCCTTATAAAGCTCTGCTTTTTGCTAGTTCTAAACACTAATCAATATGTAAACCGGCCCTAAGGCAAGTGTACACGCTTGTAGAGGCCTTATAGGAAAAAAATAAATTATCGATTATCTCCGAAATGGAGTTAATTAGAATATCGGTGTCTTTGAGAAAGTTACTTGATTTAAGCTCAGGAATGCACCCTTGAAATTAACGGAAATCAAAAAAAACACGGTGTATATAGTCAGCTGTAGAGATACAGTTATCAAAGAGGTGCTGCAGGCCTTTAAGATGAGAGTAATCTCTTTTCTTGAAGGTTTGAAGGTCGTATTGGTCCAGAAATACCGCGGCTAACAGTTCATTCTACACTTTAGCTTCGATCTAGAAATGTGTGTTCTGCAATAGTGCGGGTATCGGGTATCTGTGGTCAGCACGTGCCTATTGATAGATATACGTATATTCATTATCGACACGCGATGTCTGCATGTGTGTGTGTAGAGAGAACCAATTACCCACCATACCATTTGTGTAAATACATCCGATCCGTCTGTTTGTGGGTATGGGAATTTCAGACACTGAAATTATTCTGCCTAGTTAAAATATCGTTCTTTGTTAAAATGTTTTTCTTTATAGTGATACCAAGTTTGAGGTTAATACATTTGCATTGTATCTTTAAATTGTTTAACCGTTATAGAGAAAGAATCTTTTTATATTTTGTCTGAAAGAGATCGCTCTGTTAACGGTAAGACCGCCGATTGTGCTATTTTTGTGTTGATTCATATTTTGCACCATTTTCTTTTATTGATGTCGGCCATAAAAAGTATTTTGAATTGAATTTGTTATTTAAGCTGCAGTAGAAATACACATTATAAAAAATTGAAAGATGGATGCAGACTTAATAGGTATTCAGCAACATTTGCACACGTGACCCTAAAAACACACTAGAAAAGCTCAGGGTTCCTAGGATAGCGGCGCCGTCCTCATACAAAATACTACTCTGTCTATATTTTGCCGTATTATTTTGTACGGAGACGGCCGCTATAGGCACTGGTTCCACCAAGAACGATGAGAGCGAGAAGCGATTAGAGCTACAAACTAGAAACGAGTTGGCGAGCAGCGAGAAGCGAGTATAGTTGTGATAGTTTTGTCGCTCGGCTATAAAACACCGCTATCCTAGGAAAACAGAGCTTAAGGACAAGATTCATGCGCAAATATTTGCTACAAATGTAAAAAAATGTTATTTTAACCAAGTACGTCATCTTGGAAAATTACTCGGAAATATTATTTGAATAGATCCGCTCCATCTTCTGGTTGGTTGTAAAGTGGACTGCAAACAAGATCCTATGAAGTTTGGAGCGAATTAGATGGAATGGTATCACCAGTGCAAATTATTCAATACGTATGTCTATAAAAACTATCGATAGATCGTTGCTAAGAGATGTGAAACAACTTTTTTATATAGCCTATTTTGTGTCCCACTGCTGGGCAAAGGCCTCCCCTGCATCACGGTTTGGTGCATGCTCCCAACTCCTAAGTTGCCAGCCAAGGCAGTCGCTGCAAAATGCGTTAAGGTCGTCCAGCCATCTCTTTTTTTGTCTGCCTCTGCCCCGGCTAACCCGCGGCGTCCATTTGATAGACAATTACCCATTATACGCTATATAGAGTACGTGCAGTGTTTAGCTTAGCGCTAGGATTGCTAGCAAAAATGTATATACTAGAGTAAATTGTCTGTTCGACTCTGATTTCCATGTAAAAAAAAATGTCTGGTTCACACCCACACACCGGAGCGACGTGCGGATCCACACCAATGTGATATAATTCATACGAGTATAACCTCGTAAAGTACATCATAGCGCAGTTCAAATGTAAATGAGTGGGCAATTGTTGTAAATTCAGCATAATTCGTTAATATTCACGTCACAAAGCTCCAAAAACCAGTTTTTTTCTTGAGGAAAACCACAGCTTTTAATTCTTAGAAGAGATTTTCGCAGAGTTAACACTTAACAGGTTAACAATAAGATTTAAATATTTATCTTCTTATTGACTTCATGCTCGTACTGCTGGTTCATAAAGAATCCGTAATCATCGCGTCACCATATGCAAACCACTTTAAGTGTGGCCTCTTACTACAGATCATTGTTACATGTATATAGCTCAAATTATACTAGTAATCAGCTTACAGATAGATAGATAGATAAATCATTTATTTGACAGCTGCAATGACACACAATATAAATTTAAACACATCATAACAGAAAGAAAAAACAATAATTATTACACTAACAAAGAAAATTGAGTTACAAAGAAAATAACATAGAAATGAGTAGGTACAGAAGTAAAATTTTATAAAAGTAGGTAGGCACAAACTGTGTGCGTTGCAGCAGGACAAAAGGGTCACGGCTCAGTGATATGCTTCGCTCTTTCGAGCAAAGCACTGATTTGCTTACAGACGAGTACCATCGTCCTCAATGTTGTATTTTTTTGTATATAAGCAGGCAAGGCCGGACGTGCTACTGTCAACATAGTAAGGCTTCTGGAATTGCCGGTGTGCTCATGTTACCAAATAATGTTTACCACATGTTGGTAAATATACATATTATTCCTCTCTTTGACAATGTTTAAATGTTCCGTTTTTTAACAAGTTACGTCACTTTCCTTTACCACAAGATTTTTAAGAAATCTTAAGTAACCATCGTGTCATGACAGAAATTGACGTAGGCCGGAGTTTAAATATTTAACTTCTTAGGAACCCAGGACAAGTTTTCTTTGAAATATAACACTAAAATTATCTAACAATCCAGTAATTCATAGACAATCGGCACAGCTATTATTAGATACTCTTGCAAAATGTACTCTCCGCATTAAAAAAACGTCATCAAAAAGTCAAAAGATCAGTAGGTACGTTTACCAGACTCCGTTATGCATTTTGAAATCCACCATTACTTAAAGCGTTTAAGATGGTTAAGGTCACTAATACCCTTTAACTACCAGCAGAGGATTTTTACCTATTTCTTGTTAGGAACTGGAAAATCTAATTCCTGTACAAATACAAATAAAGGCGTCGTAGTCGTAGCCAAAACGAAACGACGTACGTATCTATAGGGTTGCCATTTTAAAAATGGAATATACTGACAAAAGTCCTGACATCGCCCTAAAAATCCTGATATTTCTTGAACTTTACCTTTAATCTACCCAACTTCACACTGTTAGCTTCTAGTGATTAGCTGCGGTTTCTAACAAACTCTGACACTGGCCAAGTCCCCCGTAATCCTGACTATAATAATAATAATTTAGCCTATATACGTCCCACTGCTGGGCACAGGCCTCCTCTCAACCACGAGAGGGTTTGGGCTATAGTCCCCACGCTAGCCCAATGCGGATTGGGGACTTGACATACACCTCTGAATTTCTTCGCAGATGTATGCAGGTTTCCTCACGATGTTTTCCTTCACCGAAAAGCTAGTGGTAAATATCAAATGATATTTCGTACATAAGTTCCGAAAAACTCATTGGTACGAGCCAGGATTTGAACCCGCGACCTCCGGATTGAAAGTCGGGCGTCATATCCACTCGGCCACCACCGCTTCTAAGGATCCTGACTAAGGATCAAAAATTCTGACATGTCAGGGGAAATCCTGACGTACTTATAGCAACCCTAAACTTATACGACATGTACGTATTTAGGTAATATCTGGGAGACCGAGCTTTACTCGGAAAACATATAAAAACTCAATAATGGGCGTTTTCCCAGAGATAACACCTAGCTAGATCGATTTTTCGCCCCCGAAAACCCCCATATAGCAAATTTCATCGAAATCGTTAGAGCCGTTTCCGAGATCTCCGAAATATATATACAAGATTTGCTTTTAAAGTTATAAGATATTATACATGTGAATATGTTTGATTATAGTAGTAAACAATAACAGAAACAGCGAGAGTGAAGTGGTCAGATATATTTTTAGCTTGACATTACAAGGATCCTTTCACGCGGGAGTTGCGCTTGCGACGACAAATCTTACCGTTTACCGTATGCGTAGATTATCTCCCGTAGATATCTCAGTAGGAATCAGACTCAATGACTCATGCTTATTTTAAAATGCTAGGGATCTACGGATCGTAAGATCACCCATAAAGTACGTACAACATTTAGAGGAGGTTCATAAATTGTGACTTATGTATGTAGTGAAACAAGAGATGGGTAGGACGTTGAACACATCCCGCTAATTATTGACTGTTATATTGATTTTTTATATATTTTATAATCTATGAATGTTGCGGTAGTGAGATGTGCTTTTTCACTTCTCATGCTCAAAAAGTGCACCTTTATGTCGTGCGTAGACGACATAAAATTGCATTTTATGCTCTAGAGCATAAAGTAAAATCATCTATTACGACCCTTATTGACTTAGCAATAAAGTCCAAATTCTGCCATACAAACTGCCAGCCCTGCCGGCGCGCCCCCGACCGGCGCTCTCCCGATCGTTGTGCCCCGCGCCTCCGACCGGCCCAAGAACAATTTTCTTTAGTCTTGAATAAATACGTTAAAATAACCTAAAATATTTGATTTTTTGTATATTTTCCTCGCAATCGAAGTGAAAAGCAGAGTGTACAACAAGGGCATAAATGTCCATTTTTACCCTCGTCTACTATTTTGGTCTTCGCTTCGCTCAGACAAAAAAATTGCCTCGGGTAAAAATGGGTCACTTTATTATGTGACTCAGATGTGAATTGTGTTTGGATAATGTTTCAGTTAAATGGTTGAATTTGAATGTACCTACCGCTAAATTATACTATTTGTGACGTTCCACGGCAAATGGCGGCTGGCGGTTACGTCGCATAGCGCCGCAATAATATTGGAGCGGCTTTAATAATAGCGTAAGCGCCAACCGCCATAAGGTACCTTTACCCGTGGGACGTCACATTTAGTTTTGCTTTCGGAGAATTTTTCACGCACAGGTTGTAAACTGAATTGTCTAATAATTATAAGATACATGAAAACGTAGTGTGTGATGTTAGCGGCATTCATCGTATTTGATTTGCTCCATCTAGAGGAGTAATCTGTGCCTCGCAGGAGCCGGAAGCGGTCGGAAGTGTCGCCGTTTGTTTTCCGGAAGTGCACGCGCATGTGGCTATTAATATATCAATAAAAGTACTTATACGTTACAGCAAACGGTTTTTGCCGTTATTACTCACATGATACCTATGTATATCACAATTAAAAACCGGACAAGTGCAAGTCGGACTCGACCACCGAGGATTCCGTATTTTTGAGTTGGTATTTGTTGTTATAGCGGCAAAGAAATACATCATCTGTGAAAATTTCAGCTGTTTGCCCCTGCCCCTGATCTAAGCCATAATGTATTGTAGTGCAATTTCTTTTATCGCAATAGCTGGACTAAAATTATATAATATAGCAGAAAGTGCATCAACTTCATTAGCTCTCATGCGACAGAATTTAAGGGGCCCACTGATTAACAGTCCGCCGGACGGTATCGGCCTGTCAGTTGTTCGGAACTGTCAAAATTTTGTTCTAACTGACAGGCCGATACCGTCCGGCGGACTGTTAATCAGTGGGCCCCTTTAGCGAACATAAATAAAAATTGGGATAACCGGTTGTAAATTTCATTCATTAACTGTTTTAAACTTTTCCGCCTTAATTAAGAAGGTGTTTTCTAGAATGTTAATCCAGTATTTACTGCCCAAGGCCTTATTTATTAATGTCAGCCGACAGCCCGAAGCTCTTTTAGAAATTGCTAATAAGGCCAAAGTTCGTGATTGCAGGAAAAGGACCGGAATTTCCTATAATTTCTCATAATTAAAATTTATCTATATGAAATCCGTGGTGAAATAATTTTACACTTTATAACTTTTTACTGTAATTAGGTACTTTAGTTTTGACAGAAACTTGTGCCGTATTCAGGCTACAGGTAACATACAACTAGATGGCTATATAAGGCGATACAGCTATAAAGATATGTCATTTGAAATCATCCTTCGTGATAACTAACAAAGTTAATTAAAAATGTTAGTGAAAATATGACAAATAGAAATATACTTGGGCTATTATACATAATATATTATATTGCCTGACTAATTGACTATTGGTACATTTTATACTGCCGGTATTTTATTAAATATATTCCAACTTCTAGGCAAAGATCTACAAACGAAATAAACTATTATTGTACCTATAGGTACTTGCATCGATTTTATTTATAATTATTAATTATAGTCATAGATATTTTATTCATAACAACCAAAATCAACACAAGAAACTAAACGTTAAAATTAAAACTAAAATAAAACAAATCTTAAACTAAACTTATAAGTAAAAAATGCTCCCCAGGTCACCTTCATGCGTTATGGTGCCTATAGGTGTTTGCTGCCGTCTTAGAAAAAGTTATTGTGTGCAACGGGTACATAATTAGGTTACTTCGGCTCGTTATGTAACTTCCGCCATTGAATTAAAAAAAAAACCCTTATCTAATTATGTACCTGTTGCACAAAATAGGTACCTACTAGTATATAATTAAGACATTCCTATGCTACTTAAAAATTGCAACGTAACCTTAACTACGTAACGTAACTTTTGTATCGATACATTGTCACGGCCCTTTAAAGCACTTTTGTCCATTTTCATTTTCTTCATGTTTCATAAATATTACTTCATTGTCAAGACTCCCACGAAGCTCGAGCTTTTTTATATCGTCATAAAAGTGTTATTGCTACCTTTATAGAGCTTGTGTCATGTGGCATTGACACTTGGTCAACGCCGACGCAAATTTTGTGGTTGATAATATAATAAAAATAAATTAATCGGTATTTTGAGACCCTACCTACCTACTTAATTGTTACTATCTTGAGAAAAAAATAACAATGTAAAAGAGAAAACTTGAGTTTGTCTAGTTTGCATATTGCCTTATACACCAAAACCATCGGGATGGATACAGAAGATGATCTTAAATGAGAGTTTTAAGAAAAGTACAGTAATAAATGATTTACCCATAGATTGTACAACCAAATAACATGTTACTTTTGCAAGATATGAACGACCGCTTTCTTTCAATTAATAGTTTGTTTAGCTAGCCCCAAAAACGACCTGTAACCTGTAGGACTAGGTATAGTAATAAAATGATAAGTAAGTATGAAAAAAGCAATCAATCTTATATGGCAATAGGTCATATAATTGCACTGACGGAACCACATTTCGTTTTGCACTACGAGCGTGGGTCGCAAGGTGGACTGAACTTCACCTTGACTCTTAAAAAAGGTATTATCCACAAATTAACGCGAATAACATTATTTTCCGTAAAACAAACATACTCTGAATTATTCATGATTAGCACAAAAACCGATTCATAGGTAGTTCCTAGCCATTATTCTTATTTTAACACGATCCCATGACCTTTTGCGGTTTGTTCCGGTTTTAATTTAAGACAAATATAAATTAACGACTGATTTAGGGTAAGAATGTCGTTTCTGCTACAGATTGATTAAGTGGGCACATTTCATAACTTCCTGTTGCATGCTGTGAATGTTCATAATGTTCATACTTTTATGACTAACACGGGACTTAATCGCTTAAAACTTACGTTTGTTTATGGCCTGACTGACTGGTTCATAATGTTTCTGCGAATGTTTCTAATACTTCATACTTCCTGTTTAACTAGTGCAGTTGCCGTCAGATACATGCGAACAAGGTGATCGCAAACATCTGAGCATGAGTAACATGACTCTGTTGTCAAGTCTTACAAAGCCTTGACAGTCAAGGCGTAGGTAACATATCAAAAACTTCATTTATTTTTGTAGAATAGGTATAGTCTCGCGTCGAATGATGACCCCATGTTTTTTTTATGTGGAGTCGCTGTTACGTAAAATATTTGTAGAATCTTTTTGGAACTTTAGAAATGTAAAATTGCACTTAATAAAAATACGATGAAAACATGTGTCTTGTATTTTTTTTATTTAGCCCAATCAAAATAAATTGAAAGAACTATCACATCAGTTATTATTATAATCTTTCTAAGTACTGTCAACACTAGTTATACAATATTTTGCAAGAAACTGTTGCAAAAAATGATGTGTCTCCTTTTAGCGCGACCATAATATTTTCTTTTATAATGTCTGTCAACATTGATCCCTTACAATTGTTAAACTAAAACAATTGTACAATGAGACAATCGGACTTATAATCCGGTTACGTAAACACCCATACTGTAAAGTAGGTGACTGGTTTATATTTTGGTCAATCATTGACAATGACATGGTATTGTCTTAGACCTGTCTGACTCGATGGCCCAACCGGATGAGCACCGGCTGACCCTTAGACCTGTCTGACTCGATGGCCCAACCGGATGAGCACCGGCTGACCCTTAGACCTGTCTGACTCGATGGCCCAACCGGATGAGCACCGGCTGACCCGTTGACCTGTCTGACTCGATGGTCCAACCGGATGAGCGCCGGCTGACCCTTTGATCTGTCTGACTCGATGGCCCAACCGGATGAGCACCGGCTGACCCTTTGACCTGTCTGACTCGATGGCCCAACCGGATGAGCACCGGCTGACCCTTTGACCTGTCTGACTCGATGGCCCAACCGGATGAGCACCGGCTGACCCTTTGACCTGTCTGACTCGATGGCCCAACCGGATGAGCACCGGCTGACCCTTTGACCTGTCTGACTCGATGGCCCAACCGGATGAGCACCGGCTGACCCTTTGACCTGTCTGACTCGATGGCCCAACCGGATGAGCACCGGCTGACCCTTAGACCTGTCTGACGCGATGGTCCAACCGGATGAGCGCCGGCTGACCCTTTGAGCAATAAGGGGCATTGGCCCAATGGCTCAATTGCAATGGCTCATACAGCTCGTCTCGTGATTTTGTCACGCGACTAATATTATGCGATTGGTTATCTGTTTCGTGAAGAAGTAAGGTGGTGGTACTGGTGCTCGACGCGGTCCCAGTACATGTCATCTTGAAACTTAAGTCATTGTCAATAAATAGAGGTGACAGCAGAGTGTCATCTATTGGGCATTAGCATGTCGAGCGCTAGCACCACCACCTTAACGCTGGTTATAAAGTTTTGTATCTTGGCGGCACATTCTTCTAAAGTACTTTGTCATAAAATGGCTGAAACTATAATCTCTCATTGTATCTACAATATAGTTTCACGATTCTCTATATGCTAATTACAATACTTGTGGAGAATCCAGTAGTGGATTTAGGGGATGGCAAAGGGGCTAAAACAAAGCATCCGCGTCCCGTCATGAAACATGTTAGGGTTCCTACCTAAACCTACCCGCATTGGATTCAAAGCCCTTCCTAATCCAAAATCCTGGATCTTTCACCGAAAGAATCTTCATATTGTTCAAAAGCGACAGCAACTAACACAAATTGTTACTTTTTGACTCACGTCAAATCCAAGTAAAGAATAAAACGATATCAAGAGCTAAAGGTAAGTCAGATCTTGACATTTTTATAGGAAGCAAACAAGCAGACGAATCGCCTGATGGTAAACAATTGCCGTTGCCCATGGACATCCGCAACTCCAGAGGGGTTGTCATGCTCTAAAGTAATTAAAGGTTAATCATCAAACAAAAAACATAAACACAAACACATTCCAACCTCTTCCGGTTTTTAGGGTTCCGTACCCAAAGGGTAAAACGGGACCCTATTACTAAGACTTCGCTGTCCGTCCGTCCGTCCGTCCGTCCGTCCGTCTGTCACCAGGCTGTATCTCACGAACCGTGATAGCTAGACAGTTGAAATTTTCACAGATGATGTATTTCTGTTGCCGCTATAACAACAAATACTAAAAACAGAATAAAATAAAGTTTTAAATGGGGCTCCCATACAACAAACGTGATTTTTGACCAAAGTTAAGCAACGTCGGGAGTGGTCAGTACTTGGATGGGTGACCGTTTTTTTTTGCTTTTTTTTTGTTTTTTTTTTTGCATTATGGTACGGAACCCTTCGTGCGCGAGTCCGACTCGCACTTGCCCGGTTTTATTTTCATTAACTATTAGGTAACTTTTAATGGAGACTTACGAAAAGTGTCTTACCCTTGTTCGTTATGTCAAGAGCTGACATTTCATGCTCATGAGTAGTTAATAAAGTTTAAATCATCAAACAAAAACTAAATAAAAAATCAAAATTTCAACACAATTCAACTTCTACCGGTTTATTATTCATATTATTCATTATTATTGTTATTATTTTCATTTTTATTTTATTTTACTTTGACGATCATGATAGATTTTTTTACATTTTTGACATCAATGCAAACTTATTATGTAATTGTCTTTCATGAAATAAAACATCTAATCTAATCTAATCTATTTTCCTTAACTATTACGTAACTTGTAATAGGGGATTTACAAAAAGTTTTCCTTTTTCCGTATAGCTTTTTATTACAACATAAATATGCATAGCGCGTTTTTCGTCAATGCAGTCAGTCCGCCATAGTGCGAACTGTGCGAAGCTGCGCGCGCAGACGTAGACGGCGCGGCGCGGTCGTCGCCCGCGCGCCCCTGACACACATAAGCGCGGAAATGTCTGCGAAAGGTGTAGAGTTGCAGGTTTGCGTGAGGTCAAGGGCACTCTCACTTGTAACTAAGGGGTTTTGACTATAAATGAAATTTAAGCTCTGCAAGTGAAATAGTGCCGAAGAGCATTGGTCCGATGTTTCCGATGCCAAATTTTCATTTATATCTACTAACACTTTTTGTTTCTAAAACCGTGGAACATTAAGAACTAATGTTTTAACTAAATTATCGAAACATCGGTACTATCGGCAGGTTACCCTATTATAGCGTAGTTAAAATGGTGAGTTAGCTGTGAAGACTGCAAATTTTCTTTCAAATTTTTCAAAAATTAGCTAAAGCTCGAATAGAAGACGTTTCAAATAAGTTTTCAAGTTCTAAAGACATTTATTACAACAGCGCTGGTGGCCTAGCGGTAAGAGCGTGCGACTTTCAATCTGGAGGTCGCGGGTTCAAACCCCGGCTTGTACCAATGAGTTTTTCGGAATTTTTGTACGAAATATCATTTGATATTTACCAGTCGCTTTTCGGTATCCCAATAAGGCCTAGTTTACCCTCTGGGCTGGAAGGTCAGATGGCAGTCGCTTTCGTAAAAACTAGTGCTTACGCCAATTCTTGGGATAATGCCGTGGCAAAATGCCGGGACAACGCGAGGAAGATGATGATGAAGACATTCACAACAGACGCATCAGTTGGTTTTGTGAGATGTAGGGCTCTTTCGTGAGTTATGTTTAACTTTTCATACGTGAGTGATGGTCAAACATCGGATTCCAATCTCGGCTGTGCTGTATAGAACAGAAAAAAATGTTCTCGAACAAAATGCAAAAATATGACAAAAAAATCGGGTGACATACGGGTTAACAAATAATACACCTAAACCTTCCTCAAGAGTCACTCTAATGATAGGTGAAAACCGCATGAAAATCCGTTCAGTAGTTTTTAAGTTTATCGCGAACAAACATACAATACAAACACATAAACAGACAGCCGCGGCGGGGGACTTTGTTAAGGTGTAGTGGTTACAAGGTTTAAAATACTTTTACGGATAAACAGATTTACATACTAAACGTCTTGTCAAACATTCAATAAGCAGTATAGGTACCTACAGGTATAATTATACCTACCTTCACCAGTAGAGTAGGTATGAACTTAAGCGTCATAAAGCTGCAATCGGGTCAGTCAACTTCTTTCATGAGTCAATTAGATGATTATAAATAGTAGTTGTAGTTACTTAAGAACTGACGTCATTACAAATTTATAAGTTAGGTACTGACTTACGGTGTCAGATAACTTGTCTTGGTTAATTGTTTAATTACCGTGTAATTAGATATTTGAGTGGCGTCCAACTGCCGTTGGCAGCTGCTGGGATATTAAATATTGTATAGTCGGCTGAGGAACATTATCATATGTATTATGTGAATGCGCTAAAATATTAAAAAGAAAACTGCTACTCGAGAGATGGAAAAAGCTTATAACGTTTGCATCTCAGTACCAGGATCTACTGGTCATTTTATCAAAGCTCTAGTGCCTCTAGTCTAGTCAATGAAAAATGAGTAACAAATTATCTAAAGTGTAAATATGTGTCAATCTGATCTAGATAGGTAAGAACAAGTATATATGCACATTTTGATGTGGCAATGACAGATCGTCACATTTGTCACTCACACAATGATAAAAATCATGCATTTATGTAGTTCATGGCATCAGTTTTAGTGTATATGTTATACCCACTTATAGAATCAGAAAACCGGTGAAAGTTTTAGATCGGACAAAGAAGCATTTCTACTAGCTTACCTACACCTAATTTTGTTTTGATATAAGTACCTACTAATTTATTTTGTTATTTTTTATTTGGCACCGACTATCCCTTTTAACACACTCAGTAAAGCAGTTTTATTACGAATGTTCGCATTCCTCTTCAACCCTGGCTCGGGACCAAAATGGGCTCGTTAAGGCTCATTCCACTGACTAAGGGCTTCTTTGTTTACTATATGTATACCTATTTATATTTAAAACACACTTGCGGTATCTACAGATTCTGGGTTTTGCAATTTCTGGTCACACAATAACGACATGCGATATGCTCTTGCGTTACTCTTGTCAGAAAGTACCTACCTACCTACACTACTACTACCTAAACTAACTACACCATTTGTCAGAAACTATAAGTTCCTATTTAAGAAGAAACATATTTTAAACATTCTAAATTTCACATCTGTAACTTTAAGTAGGATTATATGCACAGATTGTTTCTAACATGTTCGTCTTTTGTTCCAGGCGCGCGTCGATGATGTCCCCTAGACAACTCATGCGCAACTCCAACATGACGCAGAAGTGGCAGCGGCGGGAGATCTCCAACTTCGAGTACCTCATGTTCCTCAACACTATCGCTGGTGAGTGCTCTATCTGTGCATGTCTCTATTTGTAGACTTAACGACTATTAGCAGCCCATGAGGAAAAACCTACATCTTATTGCGTAAGTCGTTTGATAAACGTTTATTTAGGCTTCATAAGTGATGGAGTACGCGAATTAGGTATGGAGAAAGTCCAGGGAGCGCTAGAGTCTGACTCTTCGCCGAAGCCAGAGCTGGTCGTCGAGGATCGGAATTTCTGGCACATTTTTGTCCATTATATAGTGGTGCCATGGAGTCGTTGAAATAACCCTTGGGCGCCCTTTGGCCACCCACACAAAAGAACAGTTTCTCAATTCCTGACTACATTGATAATAGCATGCGATGTAAAGTACTGCGAGAGACAGAAGATGATGTAAAGACAGGAATAAAGCTGAAAAGTAACATGGATCACAATGAATATCGGTTATCGCAATGGATAAAACATGACAAACGGCGGAGGTTTAAATAAAGACGTTTGTAAACACACTATACTTATACAGCTTCAAAATATGTTATGAAAAACCGGTTTGACACATACATCTAAATAATATTAGAATTTTCTTGCGTCACGTGTTATTGAACAAAATCTAGACGGATAAAACAAATTGCTTTTACTATTGCATTTTTTTTTAGGCTACATACATAAAAGGGCAATTAACACGAAGTATTTCACGTACCTTTTGACAAGAAGTGTTAGGGTTTTCATTGCGTGTTCAGGCCGGTGTTCAGCTATTTTTTGCGCCGCTGACATAACGTTAGTACTGCGCATGACATTACACCGTTGCGCAAACCGCGTAACTGTAGGATCGAAATGTTTTTCTAAATGGTTAGGTACTGTGTAATGTAATTCGCGAAGATACGTCTAGCATAGGAAAGACAAGGTACCTAGGTACTACTAGATTCGCAACTCTGTTTTCTCATCTTAGTACAGTTCGTACCTACTTTTCTGCTTTCATCCATCCATCCAGATCCAGACCAGAATCCTGATTGGGATTGGGCTTTGCTGGGTGAAAAGTAGTGTAGATAGACTTAATTTGTTGACCTCATACAATCCAGCTTTCAGTCCAGGTAATAATTACTAATAGGTTTTAGCACATAACCAACACCTAAAATTGTAAATACACTATATCCGGCTTTGTTCAAAATTTCCTGCCTTTATATCGTGTAATTTAAAGCCTGGCAGCCTATCCTTAATATCACTAGAGCTTCCTCTGGATTAGTAGATTTTCAGTGATCGAGTTATAATAGTAGCTACATATTGTATTGATTTATGAATTGCTTGTAGTGGTGTAAAACCGCAGATTGCTCAGATTTCCGCGTAATATTATGTGGAAATCTGGCACGAGACAATATTTGAAGCTTTATTAACACCTCTAGTATTGACGTTACAGTTGAATGTTAATGGGAAGTTAAATAAAGGCGGCGCCTGATTTTGTCAGAAAACATATTTCAACTGAATTTGTAAGCTTAGTTAAAATTGGAACCATCCAGTTCAAACTGGTGAATGTTATGTGTTAATTTTTAACAACAATAATTAGACATGAATTAGTCTTGACGTTTGTTAATGCTCTCTTTCGAACTAAGAACAGTTCCAAAAATAGATGCTGGGTGCCATCGACCACTGTTATCTGACAATCCGTAAACCCTTATTGCAAAGATACGAGGGTTGCACTGAAAATGTCGGGAATAGAGAAAACTGTCGCATCTAGACGGTCAATCTTTATTTTAATACATACTTAAACTCAAACTGACCACGCATATAAATTTTCTTTTGAAAGTAATCATTCTGTAATGCACACGGCTCATAATCCCAAAGTCCTTTTTGTATGGCGATTTTGGGGCCTTAGTGGTTTTGTATGAAATTCGTGGAGTAGCCAACGGAATTGAAGTTTTTTTACATATATATATATATATAAAAGATTTTTTTACTGTTGTCATATGAATATTTAGGAATGTCGAAATCTGCCGATATGCAACTTTTTTGGCAGTCTTTTTAATTAACAGCACAAATGCGATTTTAATTTTTGACGTCGCTTTGGAATGACATGCTTCTTTAAGATCACCCATGGGATAAAATGAAAGTGACTTTCATATTTAATTTTAACTGCAAACGAGCGTACGATGAACTCTAGTTCATAAAAAAATAACAGAAGCCCATTGTAACTTTTATTTGTTCGCTGAGGGCATATTGAAAACCGTTTAAAAATATGATCCGAAAAATCACTTGGCCAAAAATTCAAATAATGTTCGACATACAATTTTCAAATTGCCAGTAATTCTTAAATACAAATGACAACCAAATGGAATATACCTTAAAAGTTTTATAAAGAGTTACATTTTTATAAATTATATGCCTGTTTCTAT
Organism: Cydia splendana; assembly: GCF_910591565.1. Classification (NCBI taxonomy): domain Eukaryota; kingdom Metazoa; phylum Arthropoda; class Insecta; order Lepidoptera; family Tortricidae; genus Cydia; species Cydia splendana. Next base: position 1,450,240 of record NC_085970.1, read on the forward strand.
TATGTTATTTCTAAGTGTCCCATTCCCGAATATTTCAGTGCGACCCTCGTATAGTATAAGACCCATATAGTCTTACGAAGGTCAGTAAGTCTGCGTTTCGAATGAGGACCTCTGACGAAACGGAAAAGCTCACGAAAAAAAAAAACGCGACAACAAAATAAAAATCTGCCAATAGTTATTTGTACAACAAGAGATCAAAGTTTGATATTTCTTCGAGTGCTTATTTTGAGTCCCGTGCAAGCGAAAGATTCTATAATACAGGGACAGAGATAATAGAACCCAAGTATATCGAACTTGTATTAGACCCCGCATGTTGAAATGACATTTGACTATAAAGGTCACTTGAATGTCATTTTGTCTCACACAGTGAGCAAAATCGCATTTTGCTCACTGTGTGAGACAAAATGACTCAGTGAGCAAAATCGCATTTTGCTCACTGTTTTTAAGAAGCAAAGTACCCTTGTTCGAGCTGCTGAGGTGAAAAATATATCTATCAAATCAATCATCACATTGCTAACCTATAACTAGGCCTTACTTTGTATAATACGAGTACTACAATAGAGCACTGTTGCAACAGGTTGATGATTGATCTTGAATTAATGCAGTTTCCGATTGTTTCTGATCGCCATCTGTTACTGAAATTATTCCATCACCGTATTGTTTTAAGTACATACCACAGATCAAGGTGGTACAATTCCTGTATAATTGTAAATGATATTGAAAACGGGGCATCACTACACTTTATGAAACAGTCCCCCGCCGCGATTGTCTGTCTGTGTGTATGTTCGCGATAAACTCACAAACTTCTGAACTTTTTCACCTACCGAGGGAGGTTTAGGTTAAGCCGGGGCGGGTCGCTAGTTTATCATGTAAGTATATTTGTTTGGGTAAGTTCCCTACATTTCAGTACATATTATCGTGGAACAAATATACCTACATTTATACAAGTATACATGGTAAATTAATTATTTCAAATAGTATTTATTTATAATGTAAATTACCATGTTAGCTTAAAATTTGTGTAATAATTTTATATGATTCAATTTCATCAAGCACTTGCAGTTAAAGGTTTGGAAAAAGATAAAACTTTAATAAGTTGCTTTGATACGACACAATGAAACATCAAATTTTATAAAAGAAAGTAGAAAGCAAAGGTGCGAATCAAATTAAATAAAAGTAGAAATTTTATTGTTGAACTAGTGAAAGTGTTGAACGGCTAAAGCCAATATCCAAAATAACAATAGGCCTGTTAAACAGAACGGTCGAATACCTATCGAACAATTGTAAAACATATTAAATATATTAAAACGGGTCACTCGCGTATTTTAAATCAAAAATCACTCAACATGTTTCACTAAAAAAACGCTGGTGGCCTAGCGGTAAGAGCGTGCGACTTGCAATCCGGAGGTCGCGGGTTCGAACCCCGGCTCGTACCAATGAGTTTTTCGGAACTTATGTACGAAATATCATTTGATATTTACCAGTCGCTTTTTAATGAAGGAAAACATCTTGAGGAAACCGGACTAATCCTAATAAGACCTAGTTTCCCCTCTGGGTTGGAAGGTCAGATGGTAGTCGCTTTCGTAAAAACTAGTGCCTACCTACGTCAATTCTTGGGATTAGTTGTCAAGCGGACCCTAGGCTCCCATGAGCCGTGGCAAAATGCCGGGATAACGCGAGGAAGAAGAAAACTCAACATGTTTCACTCTGTACCGACTTGCCGAGAGCAATCGAACGTATTTGCAATTCGCAGCCATACGCCGCGTACGCAAATAGATAGATGAGGCTAAGAAGCTAAATTGCAGATTGATCAGCGGTAATGAGGAAATTCCTCGGTCATCTCTCGTTCACAATGCAAATGCTATAATTAGTATGCGAGGAGCCAATTATCAGCATGTGCAGGACCCTCGCAAACTCTCAATACGAACCGTGGCTGTATGCCACGCTATTTTAGTCCCTATTGGTGAGGGGTAAGGCTGGTTGGTAATTCGTGACGATAAAGGAGTCATTTAGGAATCAACTTGTCTTATGTAAGCGAGGAATGTGATGACGGTATTGACGTCAGGTGATTAAGGTACTCATCATGCACTTAGTAAATTGACACTTGAAATGTGGCCTAAAATCAATGCTTCATATCGATGAATTTATTGATTTGAGCAATCAGTAAATTTTTAGTGTGTGTTTTAATTTTTAATGTATCTCTATCTCGAAAAACCATAAGAATGAAAACAGCTTTACTCTATACCACTAACACGGGATCCTGCAGAAAACCATGTTGGAGTGTTCAGATTGGGAAAGAGCCCAGAGTTAATAAGCATCTAAAGGTTAATATATACTTTTTTTACTAATTACGTAACAGACCCAATTTAGGAGACAGATCTTTAAAAACAATAGGACAACCGAACACTATCATTACCAAATTGACGTATTAACTTACTTAGCAGTCGTGCTGTGCTCATCACGCGTAAAGTCAATGACCGATAGGAAAATACACTAAAACAAATGTAACCTTAATCGTATCATACCTTTTCAAAATCTCCATATATTTCTTCGTCGGCATATCAACACAACCTCACAACACTAGACATAGACAACAACAAAATACGAGTTTGCAAAGTTTCGCGCATTTTTCGCAACACCGTCACGGTAATTCTGAAACTCACTTTCACTTTTTATTTCTATTAAAATATCTCCCGTCTTGTAAACGTGTGCGAAAGTTGACAGGCTGTTGACGAATGGCCCGTGGGAGACACGACAATTGGATAGTTGTGTTGATGCATCGCGCGCGGCTATCCTTACGCTTAATCGATATCAGTAGAGGCCAAAGTGTGCGCATCGGGCTGTTATAAACAGGATATTTTAACAATAAACTGAAGTCACATGACGGCGGGACAAAACTCTATTTATTCTGTATTCACGTATTTGATAGCGAGTGTCTTGGAGTGTATCAAAGAACTGTTGCTACGTGGACGTCGAGCGTACACTCTCCGCTGGACCTAACGTTACTCAACTGCATCAATTTCAACACATTGTTAGTGGTGGTAAATTCACGTGTATCTGAACTAGTACTGTCGTAATATTTAGCTAGGAAACTGAAGAAATGTAAAGTAATGCAATAGAATAACGCTTATCTTTATCAATATGTTGCAGCTGATGAGGTAATAGTTACTTCACGTTATACGGCTGATTTTATTTAGTATCGATTAGCTCTGGACAATACACGTTTTCATATTAAGTTTTTTTTTTATCTTAACATGTATGAAATTGAAGGATATGAGATATGAGGAGGACGAAAAAAATTATAGTTACAATTTAAGAATGAATTACTGTCTCGGCATTTTAGCTGTATGTAAACTTGATTAAACCAACGTTAAAAGTCATGACCAGGCGGATAATTAAGATCTTAAGGCCAAAAATAAAATTGCTTTTTTAGCGTAAAATCAGTGTCAAGACGATTAAGAGAAATCAGTTGTAAAATGTCATGACCATAGCGCCCCATGTCAAGGGGCAGTTGAAGGATGAATTGCGCGGATGTTTCGCAATTCGCCGCTGCACCGGTCAGTGCGAAAATGATCTAAATCGCGGTGAAACTAATAATAGTTAAGGCTGTTTTAGTAATGTGATTGAGTTATAGTGGCGACAATGGTGAATGGGTTCGTGCCGAATTCGACCGAGCAGAAACAGTGGTACTTACTGTTACGTCATCACTCATTAAGTAGTTTTAGGTATTTATTCTTTTACATATTGTACACTAACATAGATATAGGTAGGTAAATTACATTTTTTGTTCTAACACTACATGGAATGATCTGTTTTCTCCCAAAACATTACATTCTTTACAACATTACATTAATAACGTTGTGTGTAATGAAAACAAATGAACCATTTGTAAAGTTTTCAATAGGTTAAAGTTCAACCTTTAAACTTTAATAGGATCCATAAACAGGCATATCAATTTGTTTTATTTTAGATCCGGCCAGTTTTGTCTTGTACATTTAAGATGTACTTGTATGTATATGTAAAAACAACAATTTAGTTAACGCTGCATTTTGCCGACACGTTTCTGGACACGAGATAGTGGGGAAAGAAAAAACAATGCAATTACGTAGCCGTAATTCAATTGTTCGCACGTTGTGTCCGCGAAGGTGTGACTGTGACCCGTACCTAGAAGAAAATTGAGACATTATGTCAGGAGGCAGGACTGAGGACTCTTCTTACAAAATACAAACTAAAGTATTTAAAAGACACCTATTTAGTAATTAATCATTTATTTTAAGTTATTAAAGCTAAAAAATGATTTAATGAGAAAAGAGAAATCTCATTCTATAATTTGGTAAATAATACACTTTCATATTTTACTTATAAATTCACCATTGGATAATACTAGGTCTGCCTTTTTAATAAAACTGTAAAATATAAAACATCAATTTGACTCTAAAATTAATATGCAATAGTTATTAATTAGTTATTAATTTATTTTAGTAATAGGTACCACTGTATACATCTTGTTTGTAAATAAATGATTGTTCATATCAAAAAAAAATGCAAAAGTATATATAATATAATATGTTGGTACATTAAATAAATAGTCCAGTACGGATATGATGGTCGTTCTTGTCTATGTGACAGCGTGATAAAACGGTATCTGTCACTTTCAATCGCGCTCTGTTAAAAAGTGACGAATATTTTGTTACGTGGATAAAGCCATCCATAATAAGCTTGTTTCTAATATATAAATTAGATACAACCTCCTGTCAGTCCGCGTGTCGGAGTTACAATTACAGCAATAAATCACAGTAAGTGTCCATTAGTATCTGTTTACCTCCCTTATCAGTTCACAGTGAATAGTGGCAGTAGGTCCTTGATTGGTGATAACACCTCACAGTAGTCCTTATGTGTAACTGGCGTAAGGTTTCTTATAAAATAGACCTACTGCAATTGTCATAACTGTGTGAAGATACACATAAAATATGTACAGTCAACCAATTTGATTCCTAGGCCACCGTAGAACCTTGTCGCTTTAACTACTGGATAAATGACGTAGGTACGTCACGTCACGTCTAAAGGTTAAAGTACATCATTCAATAAGGACTGTCGTAGAAGATAAACAAACTGATTCATTGTGACATGGTTCTATCGTGACCTAATAGGAATATTTGTTTACTGTATAATACAGATTATACTAGCGACCCGCCCCGGCTCCGCACGGGCAAACCTAAACAAATTATACACCTAAACCTTCCTCAAGAATGCTATTGATAGTTGAAAACCGCATGAAAATCCGTTCAGTAGTTATTGAGTTTATCGCGCGAACAAACAAACACACAAACAGACAGACGCGGCGGGGGACTTTGTTTTATAAGGTGTAGTGATTAAGTATTGATATTGAAATTATGAACGATTACAGCTAGTTTTATTGTTACAGAGATATAAATGTTTACATTCAGAGCACAGCACTGTTTGCTTAATCTGCTGATTTAGACAGAGGTTAATTGTTAATTATCAATGATTTATATTTTATCTCTTTGCATAATAATTTATTATGTAAACAATTTCAACGCTCGTAACTTACTAATTATGTCTTATTGCCACCTAAGTATTTACTACCTAAATATTACTGCATCACTATATGTATAATGTATACTATATCAATGACCTGTGTATTTACGACAATCCGATCAACTAAGAGTAGAGTATTTTTAGATTAGTGCAGACTTTTTTGCATTTGAACGTAGATTATTTATGTCCTCATTCCTTAATTCAAATGGAAGGAGCCCACATCCGATCGTTTTGATCGCGAAGATGACATTTCATTGACATTATTCTTTTTATTACAAGATGACAAGTGGCAACAACATCGATCAAATCACACTGGGCCTCAGTATCGTCTTTCTTTCGTCCTTTTGGATTGTGAGCTCTGATGGAACAAACATTTAGAGGACATAGGTTAATAATAACCTCTAGATAAGCTGACACTTTACATCGCAGTCCCTCTCTATCGCTTCAATACATCAGTGCGAGCAGCGTCAAATGTCAACTCGTGGTACCTACAGCTACTTGTCCACGATTTGGTCCGCGTAGATAACCCACTGTCATTTAAGTACTTAGAACGTTTACTACTTTGTTCAGAAGTAGAATTTCAACTTCTTCAAGTAGAGAGCTCGACAAGAATTCGTTCGAAATTTGAGTTTTTTTTTTTCAACTGTTTAGGCTAAGCATATTCAGCAGCATATAAGTAAAGGAACTGTTAAGGCTCCGTCACACAGGCGCGTTTTGCGGGCGGCGCGTGAGCGGGGCGCGATGCTTTTACATATAAAACGCTCACACCACGCCCACGCCCCGCCCGGAAAACTCGCCTGTGTGACGGAACCTTTTTACGAATATATTGTTAATATCGAGCCAGTGACGATCGGATGTGGAAGAAGACGTACCCCGTGGCTCAAAAACCTCAGCTGCTGGTTCAAGCTGAGCACCAGATCGCTGTTTCGAGCTGCAACGTCTAAAGTGAAAATAGCCCTAATGATAGCCAACCTCCGGCAGGAGACGGCACCATAAGAAGAAAAATATCGAGCCAGTAACCAGCGATAGTGATCATCTGCACTTAATTACGATAATCAAACAGATATGTTACACTTTGAAAAGGTAAACTAGTCGTGGTAATCGTGACACTGAGATATTGCCTGTCAGGCTTTTAGATAATCTTGCAGTTTCCGCCATAGCGCGTGCACACATCGTTACCAGTCACTTCCTAGGGGTGTCATATTGCATCTAACTCATATGCACATTCAGATCAAGACGAAAATATTCTTCGTCTGGAATTTGGATCAGTGACCTTCTGGTACGCCATAATTGCCAGTTTTATGTCAACCGTCAAGTGAACTGAGCAATAACTGTACTGCAATAAAATGCCCACCCTTCTACATTTATTACTGTTTATCTGAAATTAATGTACTTACTTATATTTCGACATGATATAAAATTCGACTTGACTCTTTACATGCTACACTTACATACAAGTAGGTAATATACATAATTGCGGCAGTTCGGTCAAATGTACGTTTTTCTTTTTATACATTAGGATGTATGAAAATATTTCACGAAACTAATGCAGACACACATTCAAACGAGTCGTTGTTGCACTGTTTGTGATTAATGTACCCATGTATGTTGTCCCCAGGTCGAACATACAACGATTTGAACCAGTACCCCGTGTTCCCGTGGGTCCTGACCAACTACGAGAGCGAGGAGCTCGACCTCAGTCAGCCCTCCAACTACAGAGACTTGTCTAAGGTACCTATGCTTTCCTGGTACTTTAAACTTCAAATGCCTACTTAAATATTTACTGCGAAATCCTTTAAAGGGATAAGCTTTACTAATTTTAACGACACAAAAACGACAATACGAAAGGAGAAGATATGTTAAATAGTAATTTAACATTTCTGATTCCATGCACGCAGGCTCACGGCGCTATTCGGGAAATGAATTAGAGATTCACTAGATATGAAATAGTAAAGATATGTGACGTTCCACGGCAAAAGGTACCTTATGGCGGCTGGCGCTTACGCTATTATTACGCACATATCTTTACTATTCCATATCTAGTGAATCTCTAATTCATTTCCCGAATCGCGCCGTCAGTCACAGATATATGCAGCCTTCAATGTATTAAAATATATATTTAGTCTAATTTTATTTCAAGTACCATTAGTTTATTAAAATCACGTATCCAGGGGTTCCCAAACTGTGCGCCGCGGCGCCCTGGTGCGCCGTAGACAGTAGAGAGGGGCGCCGCCTCACCATCATGTTACCTATCTATTTCAGATAGCCTAATAGCTAAGTTAGGGCGCCGCCGCCTAAATTTGAAACTTGCAAGTGAACCCCTGACGTAGACCAAAGGAGACAGGATAAATGACATGTATTTTTGTGTATCACAGCCAATCGGCGCTTTGAACCCCAGTCGGCGCGCGTACTTCGAAGAGCGCTACAACACATGGGAGCATGAGTCCACGCCGCCGTTCCACTACGGCACACACTACTCCACCGCCGCCTTCGTACTCAACTGGCTCGTGCGAATTGTAAGTCACTTTAGTATGACTACATCATTATTGCAATGAACCCAAGTCGGCGCGCATACTTCGAAGAGCGCTACAACACATGGGAGCACGAGTCCACGCCGCCGTTCCACTACGGCACGCACTACTCCACCGCCGCCTTCGTGCTCAACTGGCTCGTGCGAATCGTAAGTCACTGTAGTATGACTACAACATTATTGCAATGAATCCGAGTCGGCCCGCATAGTTCGAAGAGCGCTACAACACATGGGAGCACGAATCCACGCCGCCGTTCCACTACGGCACACACTATTCCAGCGCCGCCTTCGTGCCCAACTGGCTCGTGCAAATCGTAAGTACTCCTTCATGATTTTAGTACGAAAGACCATCATTAAAGCAACCGACGCGCTGAATTCGAGTCGACGCACGCTAGAAGAACGCTACAATACATATTGTCATCTTGAATACAAGTTCCTTTTTCCCATTCATGATTCATGATATGGAAGACTATCGTTATAGCCAACGGCACGTTGAATTGAATTCAAGTCGGCGCGCGTACTTTGAATACTCGTAACGCTACAATCCTTAAAGCTGCGAGACATGTTACCATTTTACATCCGTCTAGGTTAGAGATGGGTAGTGAGTAAATACTCACGGATAAATACCGAGTAAATACTCAGTATTTACTCAATATACCCGTATTTACTCGTTTATACCCAAATTGGTGGGTATAAACTATTTAGAGTGCTGAAAGGGCCATATACATTTTAAATATAGGTGTATTTTGTAAGCCGCTACTGGATTAAGTACTCAAAATTGTAAGAAATGTATTTTTAAGGGGGGCACTCCATACATGTAACTAATTGTCACAAAAATTTTTTTCAGAAACCACCTACGTGTTGCACATCATAAAATGGGTCTTTAAAAATAACTGATATGTTTCTAAGAACATTTTTGGATAAATTGAATATTTTTGGAAAAAAACCGTTTCGAAAGGCCAAAATAATTTTTATCTCTCTATAACTTTAGAACCAAAGTTCAGAAAAAATATGAAAACATATCGGGAGATTAGCCGTATAATAGAGTACAAAAAACAATATTTTCAACATCATCGGTTGAGCCATTATTGAGTTTTCTTTAAAAAACCCTTAATAAAAGGTCGTAAGTGCCGCGTAAACACGCACTTTTGCGCGACATGCAGTTATCTAGAACATCGATAGAATTTGAGTATCATGTTTTTAAAGTAAATACCTTCTTATTTAAAACTAAATTGTTAACTATGCATTATCACAATTTGCCTCTCACTAATAATTACCTTTTTTTCCTAAATTAAGCGTCCTATATGCTCTTTATTTTATAGATATTGTTAATACACGTTAGCACTCTTCAATAAAAGACAATTTTGTTCTTAAATCTCACTTTTTGAATATTTTATAACCAATCGTTTTTACCCACCTAAATGAGTAAATACGGGTATTTATCGGGTGCTTTGAGTAAATACTGAGTAAATACTCAGTATTTACTCACCCCTACCCATCTCTAGTCTAGGTATATGATATGGGAACCACTGCATATTAACAATGCATAATGTAATTAATAATGCAAACAATTTAACAATTGATTTTGGCTCAGACGACTTAGTTATTACAAACTTGCTTATCGGACAAACATGATAACAGGGACTGAATTCCACTAGTTTTAATGATCACTCATGGCATAGCCGCTTTGTTAAAATCGGGCATGGCTAAATTTTATCCCCCGACTATGGTAAATTTTGATGTCGCTAAACCTTAACCAGCCCCTATTGCATGTATAATAAAATTTGCTGTGGATAAGACATGGCAATTTTAATAATATCTCGCCCATGTCACAAGGTTGGCAATATAATGAGCTAGAAAAAATAATATCTAACGGATATAAAATATCTCTTCATATCTACGGCGCGAACGTGATATTTCTCCAACATTTTATTCTCACGATCACGAATCTTACACCCATTGTATCTTGTATCCCGACTATATTTACTTTATTACTCTGTTTGTATGCACGTGCAGTGAATTAAGTGTCAGATTGACTCATTAGGAGCACTTGAAGGGCCATTAGGGCGGTGGTAAAATTAAGAGCAGTATATTGTCATTGAAGCGCGAGCGTGAGCTCATTTAATCATCTGACGTGCCATTTTAATGCGGGCCTGGAGATTCATAACAACTATTCATAATTGGAGACGATCTTATACTGGTTCTTCTGGACCTTAGACTCGCTTTTTGCTGACGATTTAATGACACTCCTGGATTTGATTTACGACATTACACTTCGACGCCCCGCGTTTAGTTCGGATTGAAATGCATCGCGTGGCATGACGTGATGTATGTAATGGTGTTTCGTGGTGAACAAGCCATCATTATGCCATTTGAAGATTTCGTTGGTGTCCAAACCTTTACTAAAAATATGCAACTTTTTTATGTACGAGTAAATGCTGGCTAGAACATACTTACTGGTATATAGGTATACCGCAAAGAACAGAAGCGATAATAATGTTGTCTTAAAGTGATGTCTACATTATTAGAGTTGTTTTGTCTTATAATAATCGGCGTACCTCCGAGATGAACCGGGTGGGTACCTACATATAAGAAACGGTGTTACGAAATATAATTTTCAAACCGATTTCCAATGATTTTAAGCTAATTTCCAGCGACCTCGTATAGAGGAACTTTATCAGAAATAATACATAGCATTGGCAGGTAACCCATAGCATAGAAATTGCATACGTTAACTAATACAGTTATATTTGGTACCTACCTTTACCTTATCCGGGAATCCTTTACGGAAGATCAGCCTTGGCGCATCAAAAGGCTAACACCATGCTGAGCCGGGGGAGCATTTCGTGGCTATTTTACTTGTTCTGTTATGTAATTAATGATATGTGTTTTAATGTTAAATGTAAGTTTTATTTGTGTTCCTCATTTATTCTTTTTTGAAGTGAAAACTTCTTTAGCGGCGCTAGGCACTTTTTGAGGTGGGGAAAAAATGATAAACTCGAGACAGCGTAAGGCGATCACGTGACCATAAGGTTAAGATGGCCACTCATTTAGATGGCATTTAAATCAATAAAGAAAAACTCAATGACATTACATGAAAAAGGTTCTAATCTTGTACGGGTTGAAATACGAGGATCTCACAATTACATTCTAACTTTATATCACTCAAATATAATTCAATAAAGCTACATCTAGATGAAATCGCTAATAAAAGTGAACTCTAGAACTGGTGAATAAAACTCAAAATATCATGACCAAATATATTTAGATGCGAGGTCTGCAAGGTAACTTTACAATTTCTATTCGAATTTTAAACAATTAACGCTACAAATTTGAAATTCGAATTTTAAACAAGCTCACTGACCAGCAATTTCGGAACTAAAGTTTTTCAATAGAAAGGAGGATGGGTCAATAATTATACATAGTGCTGCAGACATTTTGGACTAGTCATTGAGTTTTCACTTCAGTCGGCACTCCCGGAGTGCAACCCGTTGTTTTTTATCTGTTACCTATTTTTTTATGCCACGAATAAACTATTTCTATATATCCTCTGGTCTCGAAAAAGCCAAATTAGCTCTTGATCGCTCAACGTAATTTTAGAAGCCCGACTTGCCTTTGTGCAATGAAGATTCAAAACTCGTGTTATGTGATTTGCATTAGTTGCATAATAATAGTTCGAGCGCATTTAGATGCAACATGGATGAGTATTAATCAACATGTTGCAGTTAAGAGCAAAATTACCGGCAATAATGTCCGCCATCTATCGCATCGTGATACACCGTTGAACATAGTTAATTGACCTTTCGTAAGCCTTATTACTATGGTATAAGGTCTAAAATGGGTCAGTTAAATGTTAGAGTTGTTCAAATAGGGATCCTATTACGGGAAATTGATTAGTATGGTTCGCGGAGAAGAATAAGTGGTGTGTTGTGAAATGTTATGTATACTATAATCAGGGCCGGATTAACCCTAAGTCAAAGTAGGCAACTGCCTAGGGGCCCCGCCTCGGCTAGGGGGCCCCGACGGCTCAGCGCGCACCAAAAAAAAAATTTGTGTCATAGGGTCAATTCACGAGTAAATTTTTTATTCTTAATAATAATGAGTACCTATGCTTTGTTATTGTTTTTTTTGTTCCATTCTTTAATTGAATGAAACTGTAATCAAATTGAAGCAATACTTTCAGTTTACGGGGCGTATATGCGTACCTGGGGCCTGTTTCTCAAAAGCTTGTAACTTGTAATACAAGTGGAAGTCTCTTTCTAACAAAAGCTGTCAAAAAGTGACATCCGCTTGTATTACAAGTTACAAGCTTTTTGACGGAGAGCTACGGAAATAGGTTTGCAATTAATAGAGCAACGAAATCCCTCTAGTTAGTGTGTCACACTATCATTATTAATTAATCCGGGCACCTGTCAGCTGTTCAGCTCTTCGACCATTTTGAGAAACGGGCCCCTGTTGTAAAGATTTTCTGAAAAAATGTTAATATTTACTTTTTTCGAACAACCAACAACATCTGGGTTATTTCGACTTAAAATCACGAGGACTATTGATGAAAACAAAGAAAAAGTGTCCTTAGTTTTTCTTACGAATTTTCGGTGTCAGTTTAGTGGCGGTCCATACAAAATGTATGTATGTAAAAATGCGTCACAAAAGTGACCTTTTTTCGACGATTGGTTCATGTCAGAGCGCTGCTTCCTTACAGCTCGGCCTTCGGCGTCGCTTTTTAAGAAATATTAACATTGATTTCAGTAGCTTGGCCTTTTGCCTCGCATAAAAGCTCACTTCGCTAAAAGACGCTTCGGGCTTGTCGAGCAATGCGGAGATTGCTGAGCTCGACCTTCACTTCAGCCTCACTTTTTACCTCAATTTACCATTGGTTTGTGTTCGTTATCTGCTCTACTTCAGCTTAGCCTTTGGCCTCGCTGCGCCAAGCTCGGCCTGCGGTCTCGCTTTTTAATACAATGGAATATGGTTCGTGTCTGTGCTGAACTATGTACCTATCCTGAAGCACGGATTTGACTTCGCAGCATGAAAGCTCGCCTCACTGGGGTACTTCGGACTTTTAGGCCCAGGTGAAGATCGGTACCCGGCCTGGCCTTTTAACAGGCTTTTCACAATTTGCGATATTGTTAACAAAAAATTTCGCGCTCGCTGCGCTCGCGTTTTTGGTAGGTTTTTTGGTTGACCCTTTATCTATATGTTAGCTTGACTGGTGAATTAATACAGTTAGACCAAGAAAAGTCTACAATGATTTTGATAGGATACGCAGTGCAAGTGTTATTTATACGTCATAATTTCATAGAAGTATGACTTTTAAAATAACACTTGCACTGCGTGTGCTATCAAAATCGTTGCAGACTTATCTTGCTCTAACTCTAATAATTTTAACATATGGAAATTCTTTATTACTATGTTGATTCTATTCATGTGGCTCGGCGTTTTGTCTTATGGTCGGACAATCGCTGAATTAATTAGCCTCGCAAAATATTAAATATTGAAAAAATCAACTTTGCGGCATTGAGCGTAGCCTCGCTTAAAATTTGCCATTAGAGGTAGATAGGAAAGTGACGCTCAAGCTCACAGCTTTGGTATTCCACTGGGAATTGGCCTTAAGCCTAAGGGCGATTGTGCACTACAATGAATTTTACTGTCCGGCAGTCCGAGTTTTCATGGTCCGATATGGCATGAAAAAAACGGATGATTGACTTGTGCACTTGTCCGTCTTTTTACTCGCAGGTGCGGCGCAGTGGCATGAAACACACACCCCCCCCTAGCCCGCCCCCGCCCGGCCAAGTCATGAATAATACTAATTCCAGACACAGTGCACAAGCATAAACACGTTTTTCATAGCTTTCATCTCGGACCGGAAAAAAACTGTCCGGAATGGGGAAAAATAAAATGTCGGACGGGTAAAATTACGTCTAGTGCACAAGCTACTATATACATTTAATGGCGTGCCATATCGGACCGTAAAAACTCGGACTGCCGGACAGTAAAATTCATTGTAGTGCACAATCGCCCTAAATGGCTCTCCACACACTTGATGCATCGCGGAATCGGCAATAACCGATAGAAAAAAGCTTTATGTCCAAACAATCAGAGCAACTAGACTCGGATCGTCTCGGCTGAAGATTGAAATTAAAAACGCAAACTTATTTCCCTGTACTGAACATGCTGTACCTATGCAGAATTTACTGTAGGGGGCCCCGAGCCTTGCACTGCCTAGGGGCCCCGACATGCTTAATCCGGCCCTGACTATAATCACTGGGCCGTATGATTGAGATTTCTTAGATTATAGATTAACTACATATGAAATCAGTTTTTTAGAACGCAAGTTTTCTCACCTGGGAAATAAATAAATTTGTGTGTCTATGCTGAATCACGATGTTTGAGGAACAAGTAAGGGCCGAATAAAGCAAATATCTAGAGCGAAATTTAATTTTCCCAGTACGTGGACACATAAGAAAACAAAAAAATATACCACCTACACGAGAATTATGAAAATATGTATAAATATAAATTGCCAGTGTTTATTGCATCACTCCTGTGGATCACTTGTCTTGTTAAAATAAATATATTATATACGTATTAAATTAGTTCCACTAAAAGTGACCGAAAGTTGCATCACAAAAAAGCCCTGCAAAAAGTATGAGGCCACATTCTTTACTTCGATTATTTTTTACATCAAATTTAAATTAAGTAGGTTAATATGCAAAAAATATGAGGTAATCAGCAATCTACCTAAATTATGTAATGTAATGTAACGGTTACTTCAGACAAACAGTCCATATACATAACAAATTCCAAAAAGAATTAAAAATAAATAATTAATCACAAATCACAAATTAAAAATAAATGGCAACACGATATTAGAGTTATAATTTTAATCCTGTAGTTTTCGTCAGATTATGTTCCTACACGAGTATAGTCTGGCAAAACGAATCGTTTAGTTGACAAAGTGGTAAATTTTAAAAATTTTGGCGCGAAGGGTTGATCCTCCATACAATCTTTGTAAATTTTGCGCATTTCTCTACTGACAAAATGATGTGTTGGATTATAAATAGGTACCCACGTGAATATGTAGTGTAGGTTCACTTAGAACTACGTACAACTAATCACAGACCTTATAAACTCTGGCAAATCTCCAAACCCACCACGAAGGTTATAATCGCTCACAACCCCACAAGCACAACCGAGTTAACATTCAATCAAATATGAACCTTTTTACAACGTATTAAGGGCTTTACCGACCGACACATAAGTTGGTGTCGTATATGATGCATCTTCTAAGAACAATGGTGTATATTCCGAGGATCAAAGAGTGGTCGCCGTGAACTAACGAATGCATCGCCGTGATGAGCTGTCGGAACAATTTTGATCGCGAGAGATACGCGTCGAAGCAGCTGCGCGTGCGGCGATTTTTGGATTTCTCGTTTTATACGTGTCTCTTTTACTCAGGCCATTCACTGCTTATGGGCGAAAGGGATAGTGAGTTAAGTGAACGATTTATGGACTTTAGAGTAGACTGAGGGCGAACGGAAAAAGGCAATAGAAATACAAATAAAATGAGCGGAGATAGAGATGTTTTGTGTCTGTAGCTGAGGGTGCAATAGCGTTTTTTTACTTTTTGAATAATAATAGCTATAACGAAAAATGAAAAATTAATAGGTAACAATGAAAAACGATAGACCTGACGTCAAATTTTAAAGTGTATATTATCAAGCAAAGTGACATTTTAAAGTCACACGTGTATTTTTATTCATTACATTCGCAATAAAATTAGGTTTTGAATATTTACTATTTTTATTACAATGCTCGATAGGGTCAAATCTTACAAGCTAAATTAGATTAGAGTTTGTGCTGAAACTTCACATAAGTTGGGTGCCAATGCAATATTATGGTACCTACATACCATCGAGCTGATCTGATGATGGAGACAGGAGGTGCCATGGAAGTCTGTGATGATAAAACAACGCAACCTAATTGTGTTTGTGTTTTTTAGAATCTCGATGAGTATTAGTTGCATGTTGAAAGGAAAGTAGCCAGATGTACCAAAATATTTTTTTCACAAAAAACTTATTTGTAATTAGTTCCTGATATATGGGCGATTTGGCACTGTTGCAAGCGCCATGCTCACGGAGTAACTTACTAACTAACTTGTATTGTTGTTTCGCAGGAGCCGATGACGACGATGTTCCTGGCGCTGCAGGGGGGCAAGTTCGACCACCCCAACCGGCTGTTCTCCTCCATCGCCATGTCCTGGAAGAACTGTCAGCGGGACACCTCTGACGTCAAGGTTAGTTAGTACCTACCTACACACAAGTCTGAATAACCCGGAGTTGTGAGCTGCTGAAATGACATAAATTTTCCCTTGTAATATCTGCATACCACTACGTTCTACTGACTCGGCTTTATCAAGCGTTTGGTTGCCTTTATGTAATTGTACTTAAAAGATGAGTATCTTCAGGAAGGTACCTATTCCCAAAGCGGACTGGCTACGATACACATGACTACGATCCGACCAAAAAGTGTGACCGAAATAAAGCCAAACTACAGAATTCCATCCAAACTGTGGAACGACGTCAGTAGACAATATATAAACACGACAATAATTCAATATGATAACTTGTGTAAATATTAAGACACAGCTCTTGGGTCATATGCTCCCTTTCGGACCGCTTTCTGTAGGTATAGTCTCCTCACACCTATTTTACTCGGTGATATTGTTCAATCTTGAATTGCATTTAAAGTAAGTCTCCAATCGTGAGGCGTATCCCTGGTTACCATAGTTTCTATAAAACGTATCAAGTGGATATCAAATAAATGCACCGATTACCGAGCGCAGCGAAGCGCGAGTTTGCATAACCTGCCATCAAGTCAGGATAGGTTACACGAGGCTCGTGCCAGCGCTGACAACTCTACGATCTTACAGTCCAAGTGCAGTGAAGACATAATTATGCTCTTATGTTTAACATAAGACGCTTATTTACCGCGTAATCGGTGAATATGGACAAACATCTGCGCTGTTAGTTGCAATTTAATCTGAGTGTTGTTTTCAATTACTCTTTCATTACACTACCTTGGCACAGATCTGTGTTTGATAACGGTTGTCTGTATTTGTAAAATATGTAGCAAAGTAATTAAACATCAAACTTTTGCAGTTTATACGTTAATCACAATTTTATGTTCACTCATTTGGTTGTCTCACATCAATTTGGACTAGAATGAGGACCGTGCACGTTGTAGGTTCTGCCATCTTGTGGCCTAAATGAGAAACTTATACTTGACATTTACACTTTGCGCCAATAAACAAGGGTTATGGACGGCATGGACGCTCCCCATACCTATTACTGCAATCACCGATTTATTCAGTTACTCATTATGAAAAACCAATGGACATTTTTTAGGACTTGAATCTATCATTTTTTTTTATTTGGTTTTGTAAAGCGCAACATTTACCCTACTACTTAACCTTTCACCAATCACCAATTTTGCTCCCAGCAATCAATCAGCAACTTTCGCAGAAAAATTAAGTAAAATCTAGGCTGTCAGACGAAATAGTCAGCAGCTGCAGAGGTCCCCAATCACCCTGCTTAGAAGCCAGGCCCTGCAGGTAGATACCGTTATTAAAAGTAATAAGCCCGATGTAATATTGACTGCCTTGTTTGTTCCTTCAGGAGCTGATCCCTGAGCTGTTCTTCCTGCCCGAGATGCTTGTAAACAGCGCAGGCTACCGACTCGGCCTGCCGGACTCACCGTCTGGAGACGTGATCCTTCCACCCTGGGCCTCGTCCGCTGAGGAGTTCGTGCGGATCAACCGAATGGCACTCGAATCAGAGTTCGTGTCCTGCCAGCTGCATCAGTGGATCGACCTTATCTTTGGATACAAGCAGAGAGGTAGGTACCATACCTTGGTGAAATCTGGAAACTCCTTCTTCTACTGAAATTCATGTAGATAGGCATATGAATATAATGAAAGTGTTTCGTACGAGTTACAACGGTGATTTGACCTACTCTATACACTTTTTTTATTTGACTTCATCATCAGATAAGTTTTGAACCGTACTTAAAATAGAATACATTTTTTACCTCTGAAATTAGGCAACATTATTGTTTACACTTTTTGCTCGGTAAGTAATTAGTAAGGTAGTTTAAACCATTGAACCGTATCGGCTGCTTTATGATGTTTCATCGACAATTTGGGTTAGTCATAGCTACAAGAAGACACCCAAGTAAGATGGGATCCGATTTACACGGAACTAAATAGTAATTAAATAGTCAATTAGACAAAAACAGTAATTAGTTAGCGGAACGGAACAACTGTCTTTTTCCGGAAATTCGAGCCGGTGGAGCGGAAGTAGGTACTAGTCATAAATGTGACTAATACTTGAGACGATCGAGCTCATTCACCATAAAAACCCTTACTACTGGGATAAAAAGTACCTAGTTCCGTTTATTTCTTTTGGAGCACCGACTTTCTAAAGGTCGCGACCGATCTATTATGGTATACTTTCGATGTTTCATTTGCCAAATTTTCATTTAACCGAACGCGTTAATTTCATAAACCGTTATGTTTCCTAAACTTTTGCAAAATACCTCCTGTAGAAGCCGTTAGATTAGGCCAGGTAAGATTTGTGGCCCTTTCGAATGTTGGACAGTTTTTGAAAAACGCTTTGTCAAATGAAAATTTGCAGATAAAATATCGGGGTATAGGTTGTCTGGAAGAGATCGATTTTAGTGATAAGACCGCCTGTTGTTACCTGATTCTATTTTTCCGTTAAAATTTCTTTGTAGTTTTACATGTATGTAAAATGTATAATTATTGGTCCAATAAAGAATATTTACTTACTTACTTATAAAACAGTTTCGCTGTTGCGATAGATAACCCAAAATACCCTTGACGGTACGATCCTTTAAGAGTCTGTCGAGCCCTACCTCATAAATGTTAGTTCTATTCTATTAGGTGTGTGGTGTGTCTAGGTATGAGGACTTCATAAACGTAAAATTATACACAGGATATGTGTATAAGTCCCTAGTATAATTTTTGACACTAATAGTATTAATAATAAATATTTATATTATTCCTTCTCAGGGCCCGAAGCCGTCCGCGCCACCAACGTGTTCTACTACCTAACATACGAGGGCGGCGTCCGTCTCGACCAGATCACCGAGCCCGTCACCCGCGCGGCCGTCGAGGACCAGATCCGAAGCTTCGGACAAACCCCGGCACAGCTGCTCAGCGAACCTCACCCACCGAGGGCGTCTACTATGCATCTGGCGCCGCTAATGTTCGCCGCGGCGCCAGATGATGTGTGCCTCAGGCTGAAGCTGCCTTCGAATGCCGCTGTTGTTCATGTGTCCGCGAACACGTATCCGCAGCTTGCGATGCCTGCTGCCGTTACGGTAATTAGATATGATAATTGTAATAGGTACTCGAAGAGAAATTGCTTCCCTTTTCCCTGTCTCTCTACCGCTGCGGACATGATGAGCATCTAAGTAACTCGACCCCTTATGCATAAAAGTTAGAAAATTTCTAACAAACACAAAATATGTCACAATTACCGATAGGGATAAAAGATTATCAATAGCGTTTTAGATTTATCGGACGTTTAATGAATTGTGTCAATAATTATCAGCGAACCTAACGAGCTACAAGGATCAGTCATGCATCCTGGTATCCGATTTTCTCTCTCGCATTTAATAAATCGTAACAAAGTGCCGTGCCAGCCTACTTGACACGAGATTATGCACTTTTAAAAAATTGTTAAAGTGGAATTATTTATAGTTCTCGTATTAATGGAACCATTTTGGTTGCAGGTGAGCGCGGCGCGCGCGTTCGCGGCGCACCGCTGGGCGGGCGGCGGCTGCGCGCACGCCGGCGCGCGCCACGCCGCCGACCACGCCGCGCCGCCCGCCGCGCCGCTGCTCATGGACCCTGTCTGGGGTAAGATATCTCCTCCTGCCTTCTGTGATCCTGGTACCCAACCAAGCTTGTACAGTGAGGTTTGCCAGTAGCCACGGATATTTCTGTACTCGACCTTATCAACGAGGGGCCAGTGCACCTTCGCCTGCGCCTCTAATGATGGAACCTGTCTGGGGTAAGATACTGGCATATCTCTTCCCTGTATAAACCCTGTGGAATGAGGGGATTAGCCCCTTTTTGCTTATGATATTTTAAGAATATTCTTTACTCTCCACAGCAAACGGCGGCGCCGCTGCGTTAGCCCGACGACAGCTCGGCGACAACTTCTCGCAGCGAGTCCGCGCGAGGACCAACTGCTTCGTCACCACGGTGGACTCGCGGTTCCTCATCGCGGCTGGCTTCTGGGACAATTCCTTCCGCGTCTTCTCTACAGAGACAGGTAGCTACTGTAAAGGTTTGCAACCTTTACAGCCTTTTTAATCTGTGACTGGTTAGTTATGATATTTAAATTTGGAATATCAGCCCGCTGTCAAATAAAACGCGGTGCGCATTCGGCATTCGATCAGAGGCAGCTACCTAGTATAGATATTGATCTGGATGTAAATTTCTCTCAAAATATATTAATAGAAAGTCTACTACGTGTTTTCCATGCCCACGTCGTCCACCAGATAGGCCGCCCTCTTTACATGGTGGAGGCGCGGGGATTTCCTTGCATGTATCATGAAACGGCCGACTAGATGACACTTCTTCAGCTGCGCATCTGGATGCAGCGTCAGCCATGAGCCCCTGCTGAGCTCAGGTTCATCTCGGAAGGCGCGGCGAGAGGACCGGCGGCCATATGTAGCCCCCACTTCATCGCCACTGCCAACGACCGGGAACTGCTACTAGCCACCTCCTGGCTCCACTTCATCGCTAATGGTGCAGCAAGAAGTCTGGTGGCCATAGGCAGCCCTCACTTCGGCTCCACCACCGATGAAGAACATCAGCTGCTGATAAATATTTTTTTATATTTGTTTATTATTGTAAAATAAAAATGCGGCTTGTTTTCTTATTTTGACGTTAGGCGAATTTGCTAACAGCTGTCAGAATTACAAGTGTCATCTAGTAATGGCCAATGACAATTAGCTGTGAGGAAGTTCGAATGAAAAAAGAGGGTTTAACTCGGGTCGAGGGTCTGGTTTTTTTATCCTTTTTCCAAACCAAGCCCACATCTGACCTATTTGCGAGGATTTCAGCCATAGGCATAACCTACGTAGAAGGTCGTAGATATTGACTACCTTGCATAAGGCCGACCATTAGCGAAGGGATGTTAGGAAAAAAATTGTAGGGGTTTATGGGGGTTCAGGCAGGAGGAGCAATAATAACCGCGGTATAGTCAGTTAAATAATGAACATTTATTGAAATGTATCGTCGTCTTATATACTATTCCTAAACCTACGAAAAACAGAAAGATAGGTATCTTAAAACCGCAGAATCTATTCTACCCTTTGACGTAAATCGCGCCTCTCTAGAGTGCGATGGCATATCTTCTATCCCGCTCACAATCGCCGGTTGCATGAAGTGGGTAGTAGAAAATACAGCAATTCAGGACTACCGCGGAGAATGTCACTTTCGAGAGTAGCACGCCCTGTCTTCCATCTCGCTCCAACCGTTGCGTAAATACGTGCGCGCCGCCTGCGCGCGCCTCAGTTGCGTCCGGCCGTCGATGCGAGCGCATGTCCCATAGCACTCCCTCTCAAGCGAAGCGAATACGTTTCGTGACTCTGCCCGATCTCGTCACATATGTCTGGGCTAGAAGACTGGCTGTCGCTTGTGACGTCTTCATTGTAGATGTAGGCTGGCTTCAGACGCTCAATAGTGACGACAGTAGTTCGTTGTGGCATTTGTATCTTGAAATACTTGTCGTAGCGTTTGAGAACCTCGAACGGACCGTCATATGGTGGTGTGAGCGGGGGTCGCACGGTGTCATTACGCACGAATACGTGAGTGCACGACGCAAGGTCCTTATGCACGAAAGGTCTCCATTGCGTGGCGTGCGTCCGGGTTACAGGAACAAGTGATGACATTATCTCTGACAAACGTCGTACAAACTCTGCATCTTCAATCGTCGACTTTGTAGGTACGAAGAAATCAGCTGGCATGCGTAGTGGAGATCCATACGTCATCAATGCAGGGCTTAGGTTGTTATCGCTGCGTAATGCGGCTCGTAATCCAAATAAAACTGTAGGCAGCTCTTCGGACCATCTTGAACTTTCGCCCCTTGCCATAAGAGCGGCTTTCAAGGTGCGGTGTAGCCTCTCCACTTGAGAATTCGCCTGAGGGTGGTAGGCAGTGGTACGTATTCTCGTAGTCCCAAGCTTCTTCAGGAGAGCGTTGAAAAGGTTTGACTCAAAGGTACGACCTTGATCTGACGTGATGCGTAGCGGACATCCAAATCTCGTAATCCAGTGCTCGTACAAGACTTTAGCGACAACTTCAGCTGTTATGTCACGTACTGGTATTGCCTCGGGCCACTTCGTGCAGCGGTCGATCATTGTGACGCAATATCGATAATCATTTGATATTCTTAGGGGTCCCACGATATCGATATGCAGATGCTCGAAACGTTGAGATGGCGGGAACTCGCCGATAGGTGGAATCACGTGACGATGTATTTTAGCTCGTTGACATCCAATGCATGCTCGAGTCCAAAGTGCGACGTCTCTGTTCATTGCTGGCCAAAAGTACTTAGATGCCATAAGTCTCCTCGTTGCGCGTACACCTGAGTGGCTTATACCGTGTTGCGCTTTGTAGGCCGCATAACGATAAGCGATAGGTAAGTACGGTCGCGGTGTGCCAGTTGAGAGCTCACACGTGATTGGTCGATTGATGGCTGGTAACGTGACTTCAGTGAACTTCAGATTTTCTTGAGTTTTCAATTTTGTTAGTTCTTCATCGGTGCGCTGGTCGGTGGCTAACTTGTCAAAATCTATTGCGGAAGGACATTGTATTTCTTCGATTCGTGATAAGGCGTCAGCGATGTTGTTTTTGTCGCCTGGGATATACTGGATGCTCGAACAAAATTGGCTAATGAAGTGCAGTTGGCGCTCGCGTCTCGGAGTGTCGCTGCTGCTCGGTGCTCGCGTAAGTGCGTGCGTAAGTGGTCTGTGATCCGTGTAGACGATGACGTCATTGCCTTCTATAAGTCGTCTGAAGTGCTTTACAGCCATGTAAATCGCTAGGAGTTCGCGATCATACACACTGTAGCGGCGTTGCGTCGGACTCAGTGCCTTCGAGAAAAATGCCAGAGGTTTCCAAACATCATCAACTTTCTGTTGGACTACTCCTCCTACGCTGTGGTCTGATGCATCACTCATGATACATAGAGGAGCGCCGTGAACTGGATATGATAGCGTAGTTGCTTCCAATATGCTTTGGCGGCATTTCTTGAAAGCTTCATCTGACTCGGTGTTCCATTCGATAGGAGTCTTGTCATTTTTCTTGGAGTTGTGCAGATACTTGTTGAGTTGAGACTGAAGTTCCGCTTGATGTGGTAGGCAGTCACGGTAAAAATTTAACATGCCTAGAAATCTTCTCAGCTCACAGACTGTCTTCGGCTTTGGGTAATTCGATATTGCTTCGATCCGTTCTTGAGTGGGACTGATGCCGTCGGGTGATACTTCATAGCCAAGGAAGTTGATTTTTCTTCGTCCGAACTCGCATTTATCGACATTGAGAGTTACGCCGTATTTATCTAGGCGTTCCAGGACTTGTCGAAGCAGTGTTTTGTGTTCTTCTTCATTTTCAGAGGACAGGAGAAGATCATCGACGTAGCAGAAACAGCCATCTATGCCTCGTAGAACGTCGTGCATGAATCGTTGGAATGTTTGGCTTGAGTTACGGAGCCCGAACGTCATTGAGTTAAACTGGAACAACCCGAACGGTGTGATTATTGAAGTTTTCTGCGCGTCTTCTTTGTTCATGGGTATCCAAAAATACGCCATCTTCAGGTCTAATTTAGAAAAAATCTTCTTATTGTGCAACTGGTATGTAAAATCTTGAATTCGAGGTAACGGATAGCGATCGGGTTGCGTTACGGCGTTCAGACGTCTATAGTCGCCGCATACACGTAGAGAACCATCTTTCTTCTTGACAACGTGCAGTGGACTTGCCCAGGGGCTGTTTGAGGGTTGACAGATGCCCATTTCCATCAAGCGTTCGAATTCGGCCTTCGCCGCTGCATATTTGTCGGGCGGCAGTGGGCGTGCCCTGGCGAAGAGTGGGGGGCCCGTAGTCTCGATGAAATGTTGCACGTTGTGCTTGGCCGGCGTTTTTAAAGACATTGGTCGTAGTACATTAGGATACTGCTTGAGAATCTCGTAGTAGGCTTGATTGCTGCTGATCAAATAGACGGTTTCTTGAGTACTTCGAACTGTTAACGCGTTGACTTGGAGTTTAGTGGTTTTATCGATGAGCTTCTTTTGATCCAGGTCAGCTAGCAGCTTGTAGTGCCGAAGGAAATCAGCTCCGAGGATTGAGGTCTTGATGGCAGCCACGATAAACGTCCAACGGTAGTCGCGCCGTAGCCCCAAGTTGAGAGTGATCGTTTTCTCTCCATAGGTCTTTATCGGCGTGTCGTTTGCGGCGTAAAGCTTGTAGGTGCTTGATAACTGGTTTTTCTTGTGATGCGACGTTAGTACAGATATTTCGGCGCCAGTGTCGACGAGGTAACGTTCTCGAGAGTTGCGATCGATGACACATAGGCGGTTGCTGACTGAAGGTACACCGAGGCCCGCCAGAGTCGGTGTAGGCATTAGTTTTCCGATGAGCTAGTTTTCTTGCTACACGGCGATTCACATCTTCGTGCTTTGTCTCCGAATCTGAAGTGATATCTGCAGAGCCATCCAGGATCACCTGGATTGCGTGAAGTTCCATGCGCCGCCATAGATCTCGAACGGGAACGGCTGCGAGAGCGAAAGGGACGGCGATAGCGTTGCCGGCCGCCGGACCGAAGGGCTGCAATTTCGAGTGTTAAACTGTCGAGCTTCTGGGATAACTTCTCAAAAAATGTGTTTTGGCTGCTTTGCGGGGCTTGAAAGTCTGTGGCTTGTGTGACTGCAGCAACGGTGACTGGCTCGGCGTGCTCTAACATCTTGTCGGCCATGGCGGCGATCACGTCGGGGTCACCAGATATGGGGGTTCAGGCAGGAGGAGCAATAATAACCGCGGTATAGTCAGTTAAATAATGAACATTTATTGAAATGTATCGTCGTCTTATATACTATTCCTAAACCTACGAAAAACAGAAAGATAGGTATCTTAAAACCGCAGAATCTATTCTACCCTTTGACGTAAATCGCGCCTCTCTAGAGTGCGATGGCATATCTTCTATCCCGCTCACAATCGCCGGTTGCATGAAGTGGGTAGTAGAAAATACAGCAATTCAGGACTACCGCGGAGAATGTCACTTTCGAGAGTAGCACGCCCTGTCTTCCATCTCGCTCCAACCGTTGCGTAAATACGTGCGCGCCGCCTGCGCGCGCCTCAGTTGCGTCCGGCCGTCGATGCGAGCGCATGTCCCATAGGTTGGATCTAGGTAGGGCCAATCGGTAGTTAGGATAGAATAGGATAGGGCGTAGTTTTGTGAGAGATAGCTGCCTCTTTCACCCGAGGAGACGAGATATGTAAAGGTTTGCAACCTTTACAGCCTTTTTAATCTGTGACTGGTTAGTTATGATATTTAAATTTGGAATATCAGCCCGCTGTCAAATAGAACGCGGTGCGCATTCGGCATTCGATCAGAGGCAGCTACCTAGTATTGAGATTGATCTGGATGTAAATTTCTCTCAAAATATATTAATAGAAAGTCTACTACGTGTTTTCCATGCCCACGTCGTCCACCAGATAGGCCGCCCTCTTTACACTACTACCTTCATATGGTAGATGGCATTTCTCATCTAACCAGCTTCTATCAGCAGTTTACATACGTAGGTATTGGTTTTATGATTTGTTTTATGATAAACGAGCAGACGAATCGCCTGATGGATTGTAATTTAATTTCGTTTGGCATTTTATTTGCATGAAAAATAAAGCTGATTTTGCTGGGTTACAAGACGACACCAGTTTCTTTTTTATCCATAGAACTTAATTAAAATTAAGCGCTATTATGATGTAATGTTCTATACTTGTAGTATGTACTTGGTTCAGGTTTGTAAAAACGATAATTTCTGCTTGCAGCCAAGATCGTCCAAATAATCTTCGGCCACTACGGCGTCGTCACTTGCGTATGCCGGTCGGAGTGCAACATCACGTCCGATTGCTACATCGCATCCGGGTCGGAAGACTGCACCGTGCTGCTCTGGCATTGGTACGTTTGATAACTGACTCTATTTCATCTCTGTTGTATAACTGATTTGTCTGTTTGTAGAGTTCAGTAGAATTAGCAGCTCCATGGTGTTTAACTGATTCAGTTACCTTTCGGAGGTTTCAACACCTCAGCAGTGGTGAAAATCCGTAACTTCAACATTTTTTAAGTTTTAGGTACTAGTGTTTTTGTTGGAGCTAAAAGGCAGCTACAATAATTCTAAATCTTCTTTTCACAAGTACCAGGAGCGCATAACCATTAACCGTCTTACAGGTCCGCGCGGCACGGCGGCATCGTGGGTGAAGGCGAGACGCCGGCGCCGCGCGTAACGTTGACGGGCCACGACGCTCCCATTAACGGAGTCCTGGTGTCTGCTGAGCTAGGCTTGGTTATTTCTTCATCAGTCAGTGAGTATTGGCGAAATTGCTGATTTTTATTTTGATATTTGATTGTTTTCGTTGCGAAAAGTTTTCCAGTACGGATATGATGGTTATATTTATCTATATGATAGCTTGGTAATGACAGTGTTCGAATGACGGTGACAATATTTTTTTTATCACGTGGATGAAGCCATCCATAGTACGCCTGTACATATATTTTTTACTAGTTCCAACTGTTGGAAATGTTTGTATCAACTAAAAGTGCGTAGTCTGTGGTTTATGTTATGAAGTATTTTCTTTGTAGGTATTTAGCAAATGCGAGGGCTGCCTTTTAAATTCTGTCGTTTGGTAAAACTAAAGACAATATAAGTGTTAATTGGTATTTATTGTTTTTCAAAGTAATCACCGTGATACGTAATACACTTTTTCATTCGATCGAACCAGTTTTCGAAACACTTATTAAAGTCCGAAGTCGGGGTCTCCAAAATGGCCGTTTTGTATGCCTCAACCGCTTCTTCAGGCGTTCGGTACCGTTGACCACGAAGTCGTTGCTTAATTTTTGGAAAAGTGAAGAAGTCATTGGGGCTTAAGTCTGGACTGTACGGCGGGTGTTCCAGATTTTCGACGTTTTGCTCTTTTAAAAACTCAATTGTCTGCCTAGCGGTGTGCGAGCTCGCATTATCGTGGTGCAGTACTATACGACGTCGGGGGTTGTTTTTTCGGAACTCGCTGATAACTTCTGGTAAACAAACATTGGTATACCAGTCAGCATTGACCGTTTTACGATCCTCTAGCACGGTAGTGGCAACGTGGCCACTTTTCGCTACAAACGTGGCGACCATTTTTTTCGAAGTGCTCCGTGAGCGTATTACTTTGGTCGGTTTTGGCTCATCTTGGAATACCCAAACAGTCGACTGCTGTTTAGAATCCGGATCGTAGGCATATATCCAAGACTCGTCACCACTGATAATGTCGTAAACGTGTTTAGAGTTTCCTCGGTTGTATTTTCGTAGAGTTTTGCGACACCATCTAACGCGAGCCGTTTTTTGGTCTTCACTAAGTAAATGTGGTATCCAGCGTGAGATCAATTTTTTTACGCCTAAGTGGTCATGCAAAATATTTTGAACACTGGTCCCTGAAATACCCAATGAAGCTTCTATCTCACGGTATGTCGCATGGCGATCTTCGACGATCAGTTGCCGTACAGCATCAATGTTCTCCTGAGTCACGGCTGTTTTTGGTCGACCTTCACGATGCCTATCACTAAAACTAGAGCAACCACGTTGAAATTCTAAATACCAACGTTCCACAGTGCGGAGGCATGGTGCTTCATTATTAAAAACAGTAGTCAACTCTTCAAAGCACTGAAGACGCGTTAAACCTCTTTTGAAGTTGTAAAAAATGATCGCACGTAAATTTTCCTTCGTAATTTCCATTTTCACAACTGACTTGTCAACTTTGAACCGACGCTGTTCTGAAACGATTCGGCCGATCTCGAGTCATTCTTTTGTTTTCGAGTTCTAAATTCAAATATTTTACGATGATACTAGTTGTTTTTTTATAAAATCGCGGGAGGTTTGCAAACGATAGAACTTAAAAGGCAGCCCTCGTATAAGGACATGTTTTTGTTAAACGGTGGAAGCGCCCTCTCCGTTAAGCTCTGCATGTATATCCTTTTTTCCAAATCTTTTATCATCATGGTAATTTTAATCCTGGTCACGGCACCAAATTGTAACACTCTCCGTACTTAGTATGTATTAATCGAACGATACGAGTGCTTTTTAAAAATAATAGGGGCTTCATATTCTCCTCTTTCGTATAGTTAAATGAATCGTTTAGAGTGGGTCAGAATATTTTTTGTAGATGTACAATATGCTAGATCGATCTTGCATATATATTTGTTTGTGTTTCCAGACGGCCCCGTCCTGATCCACACGACGTTCGGCGAGCTGCTGCGCGCGCTGCCGGCGGCGGAGGGCGTGGCGGCGCCGCGGCAGCTGGCGCTGTCGCGCGAGGGCGTGGTCGTGGTGGCCTACGCGCGCGGCCACCTCGCCGCCTACACGCTCAACGGCCGCCGCCACCGCCACGAGACGCATAACGACAACTTCCAGGTTCATTATACACACTTCTCTCACCCCCAGACGATTCGATCCCGATTCAAATCACGTTCGGCGAGCTTTTATAGTATTTTTCTAACTCGATGAGTACGCTGCCATATTTTCTGTATGGAGAACGAAAGTAGTTTATAGTCAGTTTGTTAAATACTATTATTGTCTCTTTTCAGTGCCTGCTCCTGTCCCGCTGCGGCGAATACCTAGTTTGTGGAGGCGACGCGGGCGTGGTGGAGGTGTGGCGCGCCTTCACGCTGGCGCCGCTGTACGCCTTCCCGCCCGCCGGCGCGGCCGTCTGCTCGCTCGCGCTGTCGCACGATCAGAAGTGAGTGTCGCCATCACCAGCTCTGCTGTGCTAACACCTCGCGGGGCCTGGTATAACTACCCCGTACATTACTAGTAAAACTACCCCCAGTACACGCTAATAGAATAATTAATGGCATAGTCATAAAAGAGAAATGGATCAAATCGATAAAATGAAATCCTTTACGTAAGCCTCAATTCCGCGTCGTCAACGGCGAGATGCAGCTACCTTTACCTCCCACCGTCATGATATAGCACACGCGTTTTCATACAAAATATTTATGATAAAATGATAAAAATTTACGAGATAAAAATAAAAACAATCTTAAACTTAGTACTTACCCCATTTCTTAGTTAAATGGACATTAAACTTTTTGGATAAATTAGACCATTTTTATAATACTTCTTCAATTATTATATTTTTTGAACGCAATCAATTTTCATTTCCAGATTCCTGCTCGCGGGTCTAGAGAACGGTTCCCTCGTGGTATTCCACATCGACTTCAACCGCTGGCACCACGAATACCAGCAACGCTACTGACTGCAGTAACCAACTACAGTAAACCCGGCTGCAGTAGTCACCGACTGCAGTGCGTGTAATTAATTCAATTAAATCTCTAGTTAAATATTACGAATGAATTTAGTACTCGCGTTAGTTGTTTCGTTTGTCGCTTGCGGCGATTACGAACGCGATTAAGGCAGGTTCACTCCGATAGTACCTCTCATGTGACTTTATGAAAACTTTAGCATGAAGCTAGTCGAATAATTTGATGACTATCTCAATATTCTTAGTCAATTCTCAAAGGGATTTCAAATGCAAAGGTGTGTCCCGATCTAGTTTGTTGTAGATTGCGCACTGTATGCGAACCTTGCACGAGTTGCGCAAGTCAGGCGCGCAATCTAAAGCAAAATGCTTGCACGTTCGCTAAATTTGGACACATCACACATGTGTGGTACTAAAACGAGGTATTTAAAGTAACACTATTTACACAAAGCGGTGTATTTTATTCGCAACGATATAATCGCCCTGGAATTAAAAATGGCTTGAAATGATTTAGGTAATGTTAAAGGGCTTTCGTGTAAATAGTGTAGTGTTAGAGCAGTAATATAAGGTAACGTTGACGTCACTGGTTGTAAACTATTTGATATTTTGTGTGAGCCGTAGCAAAAAGCTAATTTAATTAACATTTACATTCCATTTTCAAAGTATTATTTTAATTTTATTTTTGTGAGTAGATTAAGTTTACAATATTATTTAATATTTACAACATTTATTGAAGATTATTTAGTAGTGCCATAGGATAATGTTTTAATAATTGACTTAAAGTATTGTATGTACTTATTATAAACGTACGATCTCCAACGATTGGCGTCCATTTAATCGGTTGACATAATAGTTAATTAATGTACTTAATTTATACATTTTGGTGCAATATTTATAATTTATTTACAGATTATTATTGTATGTATTAATTATAAATTGTATGGTATTATTTCAGTATTGATCGATATAAATATTATTTCAATTAATTTTATTGCAATATCTATTATAAGCTTGGGAATTTTCCGATCAATTTCAATATATGTTTTGATAAGAATTCAATCTGTTCTAAGTGTACTTAACTTGTCTTTAAGAATCATTTTTGCAGCTCCTTCTATTTATTACTTCTCTATTCTTGTTATATTGGTGATGGGCTTCTTGTACTTAATTATTGTAGGAAATTATTAATTTTGTTTGTTTAAGATTTTTGGTTTTTATTAAATGGTTATACAAATATTTTAGTTTTTTTTCAATTTTCCTTTTCTTGTATTTTTTATGGATATTTATTAAATTGAGAACCAGGATTTTATAACTGCAAAGGCGTTGATCCCACAGATAAAGAATTATGGAAAATGCGCGGCAAATAACGTGTACGAGGGACGCGAAAGTGCCAACATGTAGACATTTTCGCTAATTATACTATGTCAATAAGCATGTAGCGGATAGAAAACTAAGGCTAAGTATAACTTGTGTTACGGCTGAGTATGAAATAATAGTTTTGTACGCAACACTCGTCTTGTGACGTTGTATTTATTGTACAATCGAGTTTTAAAAACTATATTTTTGCATCACAACACCAGCACCGCTCCTTCCGTTCTGTGATTTAGGCTTAAACGTGCACGTAGACTTACCTTCTGACTTTCCTATCTCGTGCCAAAACTAACTGTAATATAATATCGGGCAAGCAAATTCAGACTATCATAGAAATAATCATACAGCGACCATTTTGAGCCTACTCTTACGAGAAAGCTCCGTCTATCTATAGTGCATAACTATTCAAATTTACATAATTAACTTATTACTAGAAATAGGACTTGAAACTGTCGTATACCGCCCTTATATTAGATCTAAAATGACATTGTGTTCTAGAGAATTCTATATTAAAGTCTAATTTCACGTATTGGTCTTCTAGAGAATTGTACAAATAACTTGAAACCCTTATTCTCACGTCCCACTGTAGTGTATGAGCAGCTATACTAGCTGTAGCTCCTCGCTCCCTAGACTATTGCTAAGCTAATCGCTCTATGCTGTAGATGGTTTAGCAACTAAAGTCGGCAAAAAATAACACCTATGTTAATAGTGATAAGGTTGAAACTCTGGCGACTTTTCTTGCTGAACGATTAGTTATCACGAATAGTTATCTTGTAGAAAAACAAAGCTACTTAATGCTTTCATTTCTGTAATGCCCCAGTAGTTACTATCATAATTATCTTCTTAGCTCTACCTTTCCCATAACTTCACTTAATTAATACGACAGAACCAGACAGAACATTTTATTTTCCTTGTTACCACATAACGAACTATTTCGCGCGTTTCCTCATTACCAACATAACGCGTTTTGATCAAGGTCGGACACCATTGGTTAAATTTGCAATACCATAGACAAAACAACAATTCTATTGGTTAAACCAATATGGACACAAAACGCGCGAAAACGTTACGTGGAAATGAGAAGCAAATTCTTCAGTGTTTAAGTTCGTAATTCAAAATACATAAAAGGAGAATCTGAACTTGATCTCTTGCACGCACCTCACTAACCAGACGCTACACGCAATTCTGTCCATTATAATAAGATAACTAGCATAGTTCGTGAATGTTGATTAGAATAACGTTTTTATTTCAATAGTCGTAAGGTACACTTTGTACATAATAATCACTGTCCATTTTATATTAAGCTATATTTAATGTATTTACGGTTACGGTTGGATGTTTTTTTAATGCCTCGAACACGCAAGCTTAGCCACGGGCAGTAGAGCAACACAAGTAATAAATAATAGAAACATAGCGAAATCAGCCCCCATGTCTCCTTTTAGTAAGTACATAGCTAATAGCTACTGCCTCCGCCTTTCGCACCGACCCCTGGTAGGTATAAGATGTTCGAAACCTTTATTGGCTTTATTACATTGAATTGTTGTTGACCGTATATTATATTAATATTTATAGTTATAATACACATAATTAGTAGGTTGTAGACTCGCTATAGACATAGAACGAGGCTGGTGGCTCGTAGGCAAAACGTCTAGTTCCCGTAACATGTTTTCGCTATAACAATTTTTGTCATATTCCCAATTTCTAAATTGTTTTTGCACAATACCTATTAGAAATAGTTAACGCAATGTTTAGGTAACGTCAATAATTTCTGTGTAGGTATTTCATTGTTAGTTAGTTATACACGTTGTTATGTATTTTTTAAATGATTTATGTTTATTAAATTAAAGTAGATTTTAAATGTTTTCACAGTTGTGGGTCGAGCATAGAGTATAGAGCAAAGACCTGTCATCGGTAAAAATGGCGCATGTCAACTTGAGAATTTATAAAGGGGCCCACTGAGTAACAGTCCGCCGGACGGTATCGGGCTGTCAGTTAGAACAAAATTTTGACAATTCCGAACAACTGACAGGCCGATACCGTCCGGCGGACTGTTAATCAGTGGGCCCCTTCAAGAAAATTTTAGAAATAATTACTGAAAAATCTTCTGAAAAACCTCGACAACTCAAGAAGGCACGCGCTAATGTGCATGTTACTTTGGCGAATGTAAAAGCTAGCTCTACACTTGTATCATTTTGTCGTCGTATTCTGTCGCCGTCGAACCAATAGTGATAATATTCGCTTTGGTCGCACCGACGTGTATCTTTATCATCCTTAGTGTTGATGGAGATACTGCAAAATGATGTGTGTAGACCCAGCTTAACGATACTGCTCACTGGTTTCTATAGTATAAACAACATTATTTGCGGTATTTGACACATTATGACTGATGTATATAGAGATGTAACTAACGCAAATCGAATGTCACAGCAAGCGATTATGATTGGATGGCACTGAGGTATCGAATTGTGACGTATAATGAATTTTTATTTAAGATTTAAATTGTATGGTTTTCCCGCAAGGTAAATGCATTTAATACACCGACCGAGTAGGTCGCACCCATCGTCAAAATCTAAACTAACTGGGGATCTATTTTAAAGTTTATTTATGTTATTTCTGTGTCAAATTTGTTGTCTGTTAGGTGACGATAAATATATCCACATTTACAGTTAATTATCCACCTTTTCCTTATTTTTATTAAAAGAAAAATGAAAAATTCATATCGATTTACTTAGACGACTACCGATTCATAACGGTGGTGGCCGGCCAACCCTAAAATTAAAACAAAAAAGGACGTAGAACGTAAACGCTCGCAGTGCAGTTGTTTTCCTTTGTGATTTCGATGTGCAAGACATTTTACATAGTATTGCTGTTGTGAGTGATAGACGTCAAATACCGCAAATAATGTTGTTTATACTATAGTAGCACCATATCTAAATGTTCACTAACTGCGGGTAGTTGCCACTCACCGTTCCGGTCCACATAAAGCTGAGTCCACACTTGTATCATTTTACGTAGCACTGACGCTTAATCATGATCGTTAGGCCCCGTTCGCACGACAGCTTTTTCAACGCGCGTTAAAAAAGCGTTTGAATGACACAAATGGATAACCATTTATGTATTCACACGACAGCGGTGGCGCTTTTTATCCAGTGTTGTTGGATTTTAGACTTTAAGCTTTGGTCGATAAGTCGAATTTAGAGTGCGAACAGATTCAAGCGCTTTTTTAACGCGCGTTGAAAACGCTGTCGTGCGAATGGGGGCTTAGTGTGGACGCGAGCGATCACATTCCTACTACGGCGCGCGTTCACGATTCGCGACGGTAATTAAGTAGTACTACGTGATGGAGATACGATACGGCAAAATAATACAAGTGTGGACCGAGCTTAGGATCTTCTCAATTAATTACGTAATAGCGTCTTTTCGATTACCACATTGTTCATAGGAAATTATTATTATTATGCTAAGTATATGGTGCGTTTGTATGTAATGAGAGGATCTTGAGTAATAAATAAATTGCATTAAATATACCCGATTTTTATTTATAACCACTTTTTGCGTAAGGTTGCGAAACCGACATTGATGCCAACGGAGCGCCAAATTTATTCTACAATCTACAGTATGTACAGTCACCTGCAATAGTATGTTACTCTTCGAAGGCGGCAAAAATATGTGACAGGCTCTTAGGCCCCATTCGCACGACAGCTTAAAAAGCGTTGCGTTAAAACCCGACGTTGGCGCTTTTTTACCGTTTCCAATATTTGTGTTCATATGAACGCTTAAAAATCACTTGTGAGTCGTACTGCCACGTACGCATCTCAGCAAAGCCATACTTTATTTGCTATTACGACGTATTATTTGAATATAGCTTGAATATTTCAGGAATTTGTAAGCATAAGTTGACATTTTTAAGGTGAAACTAATAATAATCTTGACGATTGACACCAAAAATTGACACTTGACATCCAACTGACAGCAGCGCCGGCGCTTTTTCAACGCTTGTGAGAACAGATACACGGATTTCCGTATGGTCTATTCAATTTGACGCCAACGCTCAACGTCGAAAATCGAACAGTGCTCGATAAAAAAGCGCCGCGCTTAAAAACCGCCTTCGTGTGAATACATACATGGTTATCCATTTGTGTCATTCAAACGCTTTTTTAACGCGCGTTGAAAAAGCTGCCGTGCGAACGGGGCCTTAGGGTTCTACAAATAAGATCGTGTCAGATATTTTTGCGGCCTTCGAAGAATGACATACTATTGCAGGTGACTGTACATTCTACACTTTGAATTTTATAAAGAAAAGGTAATAGGGAGTATTACTACAATGTTCTGCCACCAGAGTGCAGCACTAGTGCTCATAGTAAATCATAGAGTAACTTATACATACTAGGCCTTAAACAGTTTTATGACAAGTTTTCACTAAAAGTATGACATGAATATATCGCAGAAAGGACTTTGGTTTGAGCGTGAATCGCGGTTTGACGTATTGAAAGTAGTTAAAGTTAAAAATTACGTTTTCTCTTATTTTTGCGCTCAGATCAGGGTTTGTAGTGTGTGTGGTGTTGGGTGAAGGTGGTAAGTGGTGTAGTGTTTTGTGTTTGTCCTGTTTGTAGTTTGCCGTGATAGTGTAGATATTTTTTTCAAACTTTGTGCGGGTAGTACCCGCCATGAGCGATAATACCCCCGGTGATCCGGGGGGGTCGGACGAGAATTTTCTTTCGGCGCCCCCGTCTCCGGCAGCTTTTATTACAGTAAACCAGGCTAATGAAATTAAAGACGCGGAAATGAAGGATGAAAAGGCTGAACGTAGAAGAGAAAGACGTAAAGCTCGAAAAGCGAAAAAATCTCAAAGCGGTCCTTACTCACGATCTAGGTCCCGGTCGATTCCGTCCGAGTCGGACCGAGAAGTAAATACTCAAGTAGATACTAAAAATTCGTTTTCGGGTTTACCAATGATTGAGTCTCAAGAATCTGTACTCCAACTTGGACAAAAATCAATTCAGTCGCAGACTACATCTCCCCCCACCCCTCTACAGACCCCTACTCTTCAGGCGTCCCCTCCGGCGTCACAAAGTGAAAGTTTACCCGCAACACCATCGCTAGCTGTCACAGATAGGAAACAGTACAATCTTAATGATCCTGGGCCATTTACCATTCATGTACAATATGACAGTGAATCGTCAGGTGCGACACTGCATCCGGTGACTTTTGGGCAATTTCTTCACAGTCATCACAGGGAATTTCCGAATGTCATTGATGGATCCGTGAAGGGTATAGGGCGGAATAGGGTTTCGGTAAGTTTTCACTCTGCTGAGGATGCAAATAATTTTCTCCTCTCGAACACAATTGTCAATAAAAAATACAAAGCGTTTATCCCTTCGTTTAATGTGACAAGAGTAGGGATTGTTAGGGGGATTCCAACTGATTGGACGCCAGAAGACATACAAAGTTTTGTCAAGGTCCCTATGGGGTGTGGACGTATAATAAAATCTAGACGTCTAAATTTCAAGAAGAATAATTATCAGGATGGTACGTATAAATGGGTACCATCGGAAACAGTGGTGCTCACATTTGACGGACAGGTCTTACCTAGCAGGATTTTTGCCTGTTTTAACTCCTTTCAGGTAGAGGTGTACACGTTTCCCACGACTCAATGCCACCAGTGTTGTAGGTTTGGGCATACAAAAAATACATGCAGATCAGCCCCTCGCTGCTTCCGTTGCAGCGGCAGCCATACGGGTGACAAATGCGAAGACGATAGCGATATTGCCAAATGTGTGAACTGTAAGGGTGAGACGGGACACTTTGCCACTAGCAAGGCCTGCCCCGAATACAACCGACAGTGCAACATCAAAAAGACCATGGCAGAAAGTAACGTTTCCTATGCAGAGGCTAATAAAATGCATCCTACATTAGGAAAATCGTATTCTAACGCGGTCACGTCCTCGGCTTCTAACAAAACTTCTTATAAAAAAACGGTCTTTCTAAAACCCCGTACATCTCCACCTCCTCGCAAGGGGTACGATAGAGCTGCCCATATGGCTCTATTCAATGAAGAAGTAGAATCGTCAAATAATGGAACGGCGTTGAATAATCCTTATGCTTCTTCCCCTTCAGAAACCATTATTGCCCTCCTCACACAATTAATCTCTACCATTTCTAAATCCAATTGGTCCCCACCAAACAATTTGATGTCCCACGTCGCCTCATTCCTTCCTTTACTCTCCTCCTTCATTTCAACTTTTAATAATGGATCAGTTGGTCCTTCAGTGGAACATTCGTAGCATCCTCAGTAAGAAACACGACTTAATTTATTTGTTAAACAAACATACACCTAGAATCGTCGCACTTTCAGAAATTTGGCTTAAGCCGGATACTAACTTTCGTATCCCCGGATTCGTCAACATTCGTGACGATAGACAGGATGGATATGCCGGCTGTGCTTTACTTATTAGAGACAATATCACATTTAATGTCATTCCAATGTCCCCTGTTGAAGGTTTACATATTGTTGCAATTAAAATCAAACAATTTACTCTCGTGTCCCTCTATATTCCACACCCTTCGAAATGTATACTAGATAAATTATTATTGATTTTACAATCCTTATCTTCCCCCTTACTAGTGTTAGGGGATTTTAATTGTCATAATCAGGTTTGGGGCAGCGGCAAGACTGAACCTGACGGTAGTCTGTTACTTAAAATAGTGGATAAATGCAACTTGTGCATTCTTAACTCCGGTTCTGCCACCAGACGGACACGCCCCAACGAAGCTACTAGTGTTGTCGATTTGTCATTGTGTTCCACCGATTTAGCCTCGCAATTGACATGGGAAGTACTAGACTCATCATTCGGAAGTGATCACTTTCCAATCATAATTGATTTTCCTCCTTTAGCACTTAAAAGTAAAGACCCCAATGTTCCCCTTCTCAGATATAATATTCTCAATGCCAGATGGAAAGAGTTTAAAGACAAACAAGCTGATTTTCACTCATTATTAATTCCTATTTCTCCTGCAAAAATTGAGGACTGTGCTTTGTCTTTTACAAATGCTCTTGATAAATGTGCAGAGGCAGTTTTTCCTCTTAAAAACGCTGCATCTGGCAAAATCCCGTCCCCACCCTGGTGGGATTATCAATGCACCAATAAGGTTAAAGAAAGGAAAAAAGCTGAAAAACAATATCGATATAATCTGACCCAGGATAACTATGTTTTTCTTAACAAGATATCGGCTGAGACCAAGTTATTTCTCCGTTCCAAAAAAAAAGAAGGGTGGAAATCATTTTGTTCATCGATTTCCCCTACCACCCCGTCGGGTATAGTATGGAGGAATATTCGCAAATACAGAGGCTCAAAAAAATCGACTACCTATACTCATCCATCCTCCCCTGAGTGGGCTGATGATTTTATGGATATGCTTGCACCTCAGTATGCTCCAAGTGAGCTAGAAACAAATTTAGACTATTGTTTGAATTCCTCAGATCCACTTGACTTCCCATTTTCTATTATAGAATTAAAAAACGTTTTAAGCTCCGTGAGAGATTCCACTCCTGGGGTGGATGGTATTCCCTATTCTTTTATATGTAATTCCAATGATCAATTTCTGCATTATTATTTAGATCTTGTAAATGCTATTTTTGTTTTTGGTTACTTACCCCAATCGTGGAGGTCTCAATTAATAATGCCTATCCATAAGACCAACAAAGATCCAGCGGACCCACGATCATATCGACCTATTGCTCTGTCATCGGTCATGCTAAAGATTATGGAACACCTCATTAAAAACCGAATAGAGTGGTTTGTGGAGAGGAATGATTTACTAGCCAAGTCACAGTTCGGTTTCAGGAAGGGCAAAAGTACCTATGACAGCCTCGGTATATTTACTACTGATATTCGATTGGCCTTTTCTCGTAATGAATCAGTGGTTGCAGCATTCCTTGATATAACAGCAGCATATGATAACGTTCGGCTTCCCTCTCTCAGGAAAAAGCTTCATGAGCTGAGAGTCCCGGCGAGACTGAGCAGTTTGATTATGTTAATGCTGTCTGAACGACATATCACATTTCGAGGTAACTGTAAAACAATTACGCCATGTAGGCGTGTCTGGAAGGGCCTTCCTCAAGGGTCTGTGCTTAGCCCTCTATTATTTAATATTTATACCTATGATTTAGAACGGAATATTGAACAATCGAATATCTTACAATACGCCGATGATATTCTCCTTTTCTCCATCGACTCGAAAATAGAAAGAGCAGCTGAATCAGTTTCAACATCATTGGGGACTCTTAATGAGTGGTTAGAGGAACACGGTTTGGTCTTGTCCGCAGAGAAAAGTAATGTTGTAGTTTTTACTAGGAAACGTAAGATTCCTAACGTTTCTGTAACAGTAAAGGGTAACCCCATTCCGATAAAATCCAAAATCAAGTTTCTGGGGCTGGTACTAGACTCAAAGCTTACGGGACTACCACATTGTGAGTATGTGGCTACTAAATGTGAACGTAATATAAACATTCTTAGATGCTTATCCGGAGTGTGGTGGGGAGCACACCCGCATTCTTTGAAGCTTCTTTATAACGCTATTATTAGAAGTGTTTTAGACTATGGAACATACTTATTGGAACCGGCTAGTAGTCAAGGCATGGGTTATCTAGATCGTGTCCAAGCTAAGGCTCTTCGAGTAATATTGGGAGCTATGAGGTCTAGCCCCATTAATGGCATGCAAGTGGAGTGTTTAGAGCCTCCCCTTGATCTTCGTCGACAATACCTGTCTGATCGATATTTGTTCCGAGTTTTGCAATTTTCGGCCCATCCTATGTACTACAAAATTAAGCTTTTAGAGGAATATGCTCGTAGATCGAAATATTGGAGAAATAAATTATGTCCATGCCTCGTCAACAGCTTCCGTAAATTTAATAATATCCGTGATCCGGCGCATCACTCTCTGAAACTTCCAATATTCGAACACCCGTATGAAACCGTTACATTTTGTCCTCAAGTGATCCTAGATTTTAGTATCCTAAAAGGTGATCCGTTAGCGAATATTCGCACTTGTTCTATTTTGGGGGAAGAGTGGTCGGGATGGCATACACTATACTCAGATGCCTCCAAACTATCAGCCCAGGGTTGCGTTGGGGTTGGAACCTATCACACTCAATATGGTATTGTCCAGAAGATAAAATGTCCACCGGAGTCTTCGGTCTTTACTGGAGAATGTCTAGGTATTCTTAAGTGTCTGGAATATATCTTACTGGGTAGACTAATTCGTTCTATTATCTTTTCCGATTCCCGTAGTGCCTTGGAGGCATTATTGACTAACCCTTTTTCCTCTAAATTACACAGCCCCCTGATTTTCCTAATTAAAGAAGCTATAGTACTTTGTAACACAAGAGGGCAGGAGGTGGTATTAGCTTGGATTCCAAGCCACTCAGGTATTGCGGGTAATGAAAGGGTAGATCAAATAGCTAAAGAGGCAGTGGTGTGTGGAGATAAATTTCCATTTAAAAATTACTGTTATGATCTTTTATCCCTTCCCAGATTACATCTATACAACTCCTGGAAGTCACGGTGGAGGTCGGGTACTAGAACAAAGACACTCCATTATTATAAAATACAACCAGATATCCCTAGGAAGACTTGGTTTTCCAAATTATCCTTAAATAAATTAGCGACATCTTCAATAATTCGCATGAGGCTTGGTCACTGCAGCTCCCCAGTATTTTTAAAAAAACTAAGAATACGTGACACCTCGATCTGTGAGTGCGGACTTGAAGAGGGAACATTAAATCACATTATTTTATCTTGCCCCCGACTAAATCATTCACAATTATATCGTGGATTAATTAAACAAAAAATTCCATTGCCGACACATGTCTACTCCCTTCTTTCGTTCAACCCAGCAGTATTTAGATTTTTAGCGATTTTTCTAGAGGTCAATAAACTTAAAATTTAATATATACCTAGCCTAACTACTACTTTAATTTATGTCGACTTTAATTTATGTCTTTCAACTTTTAACTTGGACTCACAGACTAATCTTTGTAATTGTATGTCTAAATCACTAACAATTAGAATCACTAATCTACTACTGCTATTCTACTATTAATCAATCAGCTGGCAAAAATGTCTAGATGACGATTGCCATAAAAAAAAAAAAAAAAAAAAAAAAAAGTATGACATTGATGCAACAAGGCGGCGAAACGCGAAGATCGAAATTTCGTTATCTGCCTCTTGATCGATCGAATAAGCAAGATTTTCGTGTTTCGCGGTAGGCTCTGTGATTGCGCTAGTGACGCACTCTACGTAGAGTTTTGCGTAATATTCTCTATTCAGCGCATATATATTTGCAGGATCAAATAATAGTAGATTGTACAAGAAAGTGGCATAAAGTGACCCATTTTTACCCGAGGCAATTTTTTGGTCTGAGCGAAGCGAAGACCAAAATAGTAGACTAGGGTAAAAATGGACATTTATGCCCTTGTTGTACACTCTGCTTTTCACTTCGATTGCGAGGAAAATAATTATATTTTTCACGGCAATTTACACCACGAAATTGTCGTAAAGCGAAAGAACCATAGATATAATAATATACAGAGATACCTTCCAAGCGAGCTGTCAGTGGGGCCACTTGACCAAAAAATTGCCTCGGGTAAAAATGGGTCACTTTATGCCTTATGCCCTTGTTGTACAATCTAATATTTTTATTGTTGTATTATTTCTCACATTCCGTTGCGTACTACGATGGTTCTACGTTTATATGCTGTACTCAAATAGCACGATTAATATATTCGGAGTGCAGCATAGAGGCTTTTTGATTATCGTGAAAATTATCAAACATTTAAAAGGGTTACAATAATTAATAATAAATATATTTATATTGTTAAATGAAGCTTCAGAAGTTATATTTTTTACTCCTAATAATGACAGTCATACAAATATACTCAAATGTATTTTTATTTGACATGATCAGAATAAAAAATATATGATTTCAGAACGTTACTCTCAAACTGACATTGACGTTTGTCTTGTCTGTTTCCGGCCTTTCAAGTTTTCTCAGCCTCCGTTGCAATCATGGCGGTGAACAATATTTCCAAAAAGCGAAAAGTATGTTGAAAAATGTGCCTTAATCTTTAAAATACATTCAGCAAAACGTTTAGCAGTTCCATCTATACGTGTATTATGCAGTAAAAACAAAGTTTACTCGGTGAAAGTTGTGATGTTTTTGGATCTGTTTAGCTAAATTCGGTGTTCATTTCGATATATTTCCATACAATTTCCAACCTAAAGCATGGATAATTTTTCTGCTAATGGCGTCAAAACCCCAAATAAGTGTAAAAAGTGTTTCTTTGCTAAACAATATTTTGTGCAACTAACATAACCTCTTGGTGATTTTCAGTTCGTCGGAGATGGTGTGTTCAAGGCTGAACTGAACGAGTTCCTGACCCGTGAGTTGGCCGAAGATGGCTACTCCGGCGTGGAGGTGCGCGTCACACCGACCCGGTCGGAGATCATCATCATGGCCACCCGCACGCAGAGCGTGCTGGGCGAGAAGGGCCGCCGCATCCGCGAGCTGACCTCGGTGGTGCAGAAGCGTTTCAACATCCCCGAGCAGTCGGTGGAGCTGTACGCCGAGAAGGTCGCCACCCGCGGTCTCTGCGCCATCGCTCAGGCCGAGTCTCTCAGATATAAACTTATCGGAGGTTAGTTCATTTGTAAATACAAACTGCTGGTAATGTATCCATGAATAAATTTCGCGTTAGACCCGTCTATAAATGTGAGTTATGTATCCAAGTTGAGATTTATTGATAAAATAAAAGGGAGTAAAAGAGTTTGAAAAGCTACTGACATGTCAAAAACAGATGATAAACTAGCAGACAAACCAAATAAGTGTATGTAAGTCCAGGCTTTTAATAAATTTGGATATGACTAAAAAACTTGGTAGTTGTGAGGGTAGTTAACTGTTTTCATGGCATTACCGGCACCCCAATTAACCTGACACTGCTACTACATAGTGGTATTGTTTTTCATTGGGGTCATATGAAACACCTTTGAATTTGTGTTTGCTTTTTATTAAAGTAAGCACAGTGTACGAAGGTTACAAGTAAA
Source organism: Cydia splendana (assembly GCF_910591565.1). Classification (NCBI taxonomy): domain Eukaryota; kingdom Metazoa; phylum Arthropoda; class Insecta; order Lepidoptera; family Tortricidae; genus Cydia; species Cydia splendana. The sequence continues at coordinate 1,493,402 of NC_085970.1, forward strand.
TCCTAATAGTCATTGTCATTTTTTGAATTTTTTTACTATTGTAAAATTGTCAAAACAAAGCATTTTGGGTAGATGCAAACATGGTAAATAAATTTTATTAAACTTAACCCAGTTAATTGAATCATTATTATGTTTTTTAGAGTGACTATATGAATTTAAATGAAAATGATAATCCTACTAAATAGGTAATCCCTAATAAATGCAAAAGCAACTCTGTCTGGCTGTATGCAGATAGTTTGAGGTCTGGGGAAGGACATAGAATAATTTTTATCAATGATCAAAATTAGTCAATGCTGTCAAAGTTGCAGCTGTCAGGGTTGCAAGCTAGTGTTAATTATGGCAATCTTAAAAGCGCTGGTGGTCTAGTGATACGAGCATGCAACTTTCAATCCAGAAGTTCAAACCCCGGCTTGTACCAATGAATATTTCGGATATCATTTGATAATTACCAGTTGCTTTTAGGTGAAGGAAAACATGTGAGCAAGCCGGCTAATCCCAATAAGGCCGACTGCCTAGTTTACGCTCTGGGTTGGAAGGTCAGATGGCAGTTGCTTTCGTAAAAACTAGTCCCTATGTCAATTCTTGGGATTAGTTGTCAAGCGGACCCCAGGCTCCCATGGGCTGTGGCAAAATGCCGGGATAACACAAGGAAGAAGATATTATGGCAATCTTAACTTAATACTAAATAATTCACGTTTATACACCTCTATTTTTACACAAATTATGACAGCAAGAAAGATAGTGGATTAATGCATGCTATAGAGTGTTCTTTCTTGGCATGCCAAATTATGGAAACACTAGCTTTTGCCCGCGACTTCTTTTCAATTATCAGGCAATTTATTAACTCTCTCAATTCCACCCCCACCCCCGCTTTTTCACTTTCTTTAGGGATGATTTCTGGCATAAAACCTATCCTATGTCCTTCCCCGGGACTCAAGCTATATGCCAAATTTAAACTAAATCCGTTCAGCGGTTTAAGTGTGAAGAGGTAACAGACTGGTACACTTTCACATTTATAATATTAGTATGGATTGTTTTTGATGTGAACTCCGATCAAGACTTCCACACTTCTGGCGAGATAAACAGAAACAAGTAATAACCTACATCTTCCTCCAGGTCTCGCCGTCCGTCGCGCGTGCTACGGTGTGCTCCGCTTCATCATGGAGTCCGGCGCCCGCGGCTGCGAGGTCGTGGTGTCCGGCAAGCTGCGTGGTCAGCGAGCCAAGAGCATGAAGTTCGTGGACGGCCTCATGATCCACTCCGGAGACCCGTGCAACGACTACGTCAACACCGCCACCAGACACGTGCTGCTGCGACAGGGTGTACTGGGTATCAAGGTGAGGGCTTGTTGGTATTTGTCAGAGTTCAAAAATAAGCAGAGGTTGAAGTTGCTAATCCAATTTCCTTGCTAATCCCTTTTTCATGGTACAGTCAACAACAGAGCTATGAATACAGGCAAAGTGCCAAAAATATACAGCCTACCTACGACCTTAAAATACGACCTTAATGTACAGGCAATAAAGTACTGTACACATATTTTTGACACTTTGCCTGTATTCATAGCTCTGTTGTTGACTGTACACAAATTCACAACCTGAATGCCGACCGAAATGAGATCTTGTTTCTCGGTGCTACTTTGTAGGTACAACCTTTCCTTGTGTCCAGCTAAACTAGCTTACTGCACTCCATGGTGAACTACTGGATATGTCAACAAAAAGGCAGTGACATGTCTGAAACTGTAATCAAATCATCTTGTAAAAGTTGAATGCCATAATTGTCGTACCAGTGATTGCATCATATTTCTCGGTCGCACGCGTGATTATCCCGTCATGCGATCTATTTGAATGCTAAATTGTGCAGTTATTTTGGCTTGGTTGGTATGTAAGATATTAGCCACAGTATCAGGGATGGCCGGCCCTGTGGCCGGTGGTCTAATTTACTGTGGCAGAGCGACCAGCTTGTTTATTGGAGGGTTCATCTGTATGGGCTCTTGTACGGTGCAAGCTGAACATTTGTATTCTTCCTAAATGTGATTACTATTGCCTCTGCCCAGAGCCCTGTGAACAGGCCATCTATTTTTTTTTTAGGAACACAATATCGCCGACTCGATAAAATTGCATTTGCCTTGGCAATTTTTGGATTATGAGCGGCTAGAGCTTATACACAACTGACTCTGTTAAAGAATTATATGAGAAGATCTCTCTTTGGTATAGCATGGGAGGCTGGGAGGGTGATGATAAGTTATATAACTAATCAAGACACCTTCTCTCCTCCGTCTTTGACATCATAGTTAATTTTGTTACATCAGTTGTGCTTGCCTCTAAATTCTAAAGTATTTTTAATTCTTCAACTAAGCCCTCAAATAAATATTTCAGACATTTCTAACGTAAACTCTCGTCCACAGGTCAAAATCATGTTGCCTTGGGACCAACAGGGCAAGAACGGCCCGAAGAAGCCCCAACCTGACCACATCCTGGTCACGGAGCCCAAGGACGAGCCGGCGCCGCTGGAGCCCTCCAGCGACGTCAGGAGCCTTGCGCCTGCGCCGCTACCCATCCCCGTGCCCGCCACGGCTTAGCTTTAAGCTATACAATAAAAAAAACTAAAAACTGATTTATTCTTTTCACTCTTAAACCACACATGTCCTAACAGGGCTTTCTAAAGTACTTTGTATCCCTTGCTTAAAGTGCTTTGTAACGCTATAAGCACAGGATAAATAATAGTACTGCCGTATAGAAAGGAAACTTCCTACAAAACCGAAGTTTGACAGCGGTTCAGGGTCGAATCATGCTATCCCTTCCCTTTCTAATATATGGCACTATCCCTTTCCACTATTTAGGGTTGTCAAAATTCAAGTGATTATCTTATCTGTGGCCGTGCACGCACAAGGAAGTCAAGTGGTGCCAACCCCAATAATTGCTCGGGAGCAATGCTGAGCCGAGTTTGGCCGAAGTCGGGAGTTTCGCACCCCTGCTATAAGTACGATTCCCACCGAACAGGCGGAGTGGGAGCGCATTTCACATTAATTTAGTATATACGGCTGCTCCGGCGCGGCCCGACGCCAGCCGGTCGGTGGGAATGGTACAATACGCTACACCTCTCGCTAAACTCTAGTCTGAAATTGCTCTAGGTACAGCGCCATCTGGTTCAGTTGTCAAATAGGAAGCAAGTTTTTTCTTACCCCACTAGGTACATTATTCATAACTTAAAACTTTACAAGCCTCAATTAGTAAATATGTTTTTTACCTTTCTTACAAATCTCTCTCCTCAGTCGTTCCCTCATTCCTAAGGATCGTGATCACTATGTTTCACATCCTTGATCAGCTGTCTCCATCGGTCTCGATCCATTGTTGCCCTCACTGCTTGATGAAATTTGCTCGAGGAAGTGGCTTCTCTGACTTGGTCAGTCCACCTGGTTGGCAAGCGACCGCGACCTCTCTTGCCTTCCACTCCACCAATCACAACCAGTTTCTCGAGACTCTCAGCTCCTCTTCGCATTACATGGCCAAAGTATGCCAGCAACCGATGTCGGCAGATGGTGGACAAACGTGTTTTGATGCCCAGTTGGGAAAGAATAGACGCATTTGTGCGCTTGGCCGTCCACGGTATCCTAAGCATTCACCTCCAGCACCACATTTCGAATGCGTCGATTCTTTGTCTCTCTCTTGCCAGTATTGTCCATGTCTCTACTCCGTACATGAAGATGGGAAAGACCAAGGGTCTGACCAGGCGGGTTTTCGTATGAAAGCTTATACTACGGTTTTTCCAGATAACCTGAAGGCGCGTCATGGCATCTTTAGCCTCTGCGATTCGGCGCTTGATCTCGGGAACGCAGCTTCCATCATTGTTTATCTGAGATCCCAGATAAGTAAAACTATTCACCCTATCAACAACCTGGATTTCATGGGAACCTGTCAGCTTGCCAGCCCGATCTACCACCATGACTTTTGTCTTCTGTCTTACAAATACATAAGTCAACAAACTATTAATATAATAGCTAATTGATTGTACAAACAGCAACACTCTTTTAACAGTCCAATGGCGGACCTTAAACCTTTTGTAATAGGGTTTACCGAATGGTACCTCTATATTACAATCAATAACTCTTCTATTGATTGATCGAGACAGGGAAAATAAATACACAAGTCTTATATTAACATATATTTAAAAATCCTGACTACATTCACCCCAAACCAAGTGCATACCATATTGTTAAAATAAATATAATAGTTGAAAGTAAAAAAAACAACTATCTAACGAAACAAAACATCGAAGTTTATACAAATGGAATGATCAGTTTCAAAAAGGGAACTAATAAAAGAAATGCATAAGGAATTTGTTCGACAGAGATAGACAATTACCCAATTTTTAATACCTAGTAAAAATGTATGACATGACTTAGGTCCCAATTTGAAAATTTCATCGTTTTAATATTTCTCTAGGCTACCTAAGGCTAACCTACAGCCTGGTTTCACTTGACAGATATTATACTGCTTTTGTTTACCATTTAAATAGATTAACACAACAAGAACAAAGTGCTACATAACAGCTTAAAATAACTCTGACCAAAATCGTTGACTCATACTTAAGTAAGATTAAACTTAAAATAATACCTTAGTTTGTCCCATTAAAATACTATCAATACAACAGTTTGATTCAATATAAACCAAGAGTTTTAAATAAATATGTCAAAGTGAAGCTCACAATACGTGTTCACACAAACGTCGTTTGACATTGACATATGTCACGTGACAACACATAATATAACATGATGATAGGTTATTTTAAAACAATTTTGCGACATTTTGCAATCCTTCACTATAGTTCGTTTTTTTTAGCATTAGAAATAAGGTAAACAATCTTGATGTGTCTTTTAATTGAAAAACACATTTTAAAAATAAGTTACGGCAAATATGTAACAATTATGAATCTAATACGATCATTTATATTCTTCTGCTTTCATAAGTAATATTTACTGATTTTTAAAAAGCGTTTTTCATTTAAAAGACCTGTCAAGATCGCTTACCTTCTTTCAAGTTCTTTCTAATGCTAAAAAAACGAACTATACAGCCTGGCAAAAAAGTGTAGAAATCAAAAAGTGGCAATACTGTAGGTAGTGTCATCCCTTTCAAATCAATCTAAGAAAACGGGACGACACCACAATGTTGCCACTTTTTAATGTCTACGCTTTCTTGTCGGACTATAAGTGTCACTAGAAAAATACATAAGATTTTTTTAATTTTTCTAGTGACAGTCGGTGAATAATACGCCCATATAGAGCCGTCCTAGTCTTGCTTATATCCTAGCTGTTTGTAGAAAGAGACGGTTGTTTATGTCCGATCTGAAATAAGGTAGTAGTTGAGTTCTGGACACGGAGGTAAAGTGTGAGCGTGCGACGATGTCGCAGATGTCCTTATATGCCCTATTAGCGCCGTCTGCGTTATCTGTAAAAAAAAACATTGGGTGACTATCGCGTAGGTTAAAAGGTTAGAACACTGAGGTGCGATATTAATATTACGAAATTACGAAGGACTGTTATTCACTTGAGATTAGGCAAATTGCACTTTCTTGTGGGTCATTCTACAAAGTAAGTAAAAGTACAAGAGGTATAGTTGGTCAAACAGATATTGTAAGTAGAAAATGGCGGCAAATTTTAAAAATGTAGGCGCGAAGGGATACCGTCCCATTGAATACAATTTTGCGCCTTTTTTTACTGACAAGATTTGCTTGACCAGCATAAAGTGTAAACTCGTGCCTTGAAGTTGACAGCTGAAGATGTCGTACAGTCGCCATCAGATAAATCGGAGCAGCCGAGGTGCTCAAAATATCTCAACACTAGAGGCGTGTTTAGATATTTGTGCGCGCTTTGGGCTAATTGGTACCAGGAGTCCATAACGTGCGAAGAAAGTCACCTACTGTGCCTGTTCCTCCATAGGCGGCGCCAGACGGCACACGAGCTGCACGCCGCTGTGGACGGCGTTCTTGAGCGGCGCCGGCAGGCCGGGCCGCGCGGCCTGGCGCTCCAGCACGACGCGCAGCTCGCGGAACGTGTTGCGCGTGTACGGGTTCCGGCGGGACGCGTAGCGCCACGTCACGAAGTAGTAGTACACGAAGGGGGTCATGAGGCCGCAGTAGCCGCTGGAAAAAGGAACAAGAGTGTTAGAGTGTAATCTAAATAATTAAGTAATCGGAAAACGCGATGGAAATACAAAAATGTCACCGATAATATGATTACTTATAACTTCCTTCTAAAAAAAAGAATATTGACTTTTCTAAAACAATGACTTTTTAAGTAAAACGAGGTGGGTAGAAATATTATAGTATTGTTTCTAAAATACTTAGGATAAAAAAATAAATCCTTGAAATAAAGAGCACCATTCGCAAACCGCTTCTGAATCATTATAACAGCAATAATACACTATACTTTATGAGTTTGCAATTAGGTTTACGAATTGTCTGTACATGTATTGGAACGATGGTACGTGCCCTGCACAGCGTCAAGCGTACTATGTGCAGTTCGCGATCCTTTCGCAAATGGCGTACTAGAGGACCTTCACCATGCATAAGGACGATGTGGGGTGTACATCTTCACTAGGACTTCTAGGATCAGATTCTGAACATGGACATATGGACAATGTGTATGTGTACTTACAAGAGCGCCATGAACACCACGAGCGGGAACAGCACGATCTCAGCGAGCGCGGCGGCGCGCAGGATGTTCCGTGACTGGAACTCCACCAGCGAGATGAGGAGGCGGGCCACCCATAGGGAGTCCTGTACCATGATTATGTGACTACTTACAAGAGCGCCATGAACACTACGAGCGGGAACAGCACGATCTCAGCGAGCGCGGCGGCGCGGAGGATGTTCCGTGACTGGAACTCCACCAGCGAGATGAGGAGGCGGGCCACCCATAGGGAGTCCTGTACCATGATTATGTGACTACTTACAAGAGCGCCATGAACACTACGAGCGGGAACAGCACGATCTCAGCGAGCGCGGCGGCGCGCAGGATGTTCCGTGACTGGAACTCCACCAGCGAGATGAGGAGGCGGGCCACCCATAGGGAGTCCTGTACCATGATTATGTGACTACTTACAAGAGCGCCATGAACACTACGAGCGGGAACAGCACGATCTCAGCGAGCGCGGCGGCGCGGAGGATGTTCCGTGACTGGAACTCCACCAGCGAGATGAGGCGGCGGGCCACCCATAGGGAGTCCTGTACCATGATTATGTGACTACTTACAAGAGCGCCATGAACACTACGAGCGGGAACAGCACGATCTCAGCGAGCGCGGCGGCGCGGAGGATGTTCCGTGACTGGAACTCCACCAGCGAGATGAGGAGGCGGGCCACCCATAGGGAGTCCTGTACCATGATTATGTGACTACTTACAAGAGCGCCATGAACACCACGAGCGGGAACAGCACGATCTCGGCGAGCGCGGCGGCGCGCAGGATGTTCCGTGACTGGAACTCCACCAGCGATATGAGGAGGCGGGCCACCCATAGGGAGTTCTGGCCCAACGTCTGTAATGTCGAGTTGTAATATTAGTTTTACAAGGCTTCCAAAATCCAAAAAAGTTGTGTCACAGCTAGGGAGCGTGCATGAACTGTAGACGGCAGCACAGAAGCCCCCTGGTAATTGGCGCGAAGCATTATATCAAGTTACCATTTTTAGATTTAAGGACAGGTGGAATACCACGCAAGCCACTAGATGGCAGACCCTACTATGCGAAATAGAGCCAGACTGAAGTATAGGGGGCAGCACCTGCTTAGAAGCGTGAATTGTTTTCGCTTTCGTTACAAGATGGTGGACCATCCAATACCGGTCTCTATAGCTATTTAACTCAATTGGCAGTTATTGATGTAGTACGTGGCCCATACTGAAAGTTTCTGGATTCTGATATATGAGAAGACTTATTTTTTCTAAGTGGCCAGTCCAGGAATTTTCAGTATGCCCTAAGTAGTAGAGATCGCAGATCTGCGAAATCGACTCCACACTCGCGTTCGCGGTTTCGCGCCGCGATTCGCGCACGAGTGTGGAGCGGGCTTTAAAGTAAAGTATACTCACGTCGAGGATGGTGAGGGAGTAAGACGCAGCATGCAGCAGAGCGAACAAGAAGATCGGCGTCAGGATCACTGTGCGAGTCAAGGAGCCTCCGTATGTTGTGGACCTTATTCACTAGGTTAACTTTCAAGCTATGTTTTAACGACATATGAAAGTCGACTATTTAAATCAAATCTTTAACCACAGAATGAGAACATTAGTACAGAATATTAACCAAAACTAACAGGACAATTTGAATGGCCTGTAATAAACCCAATCTATCCAATTGTGTAAGTTAATATGAAAAATTGCAAATGTAATTGGTGTAATCCGTTCATATACTTAAATAAAAATACAAAATACAAAAAAAGTTTAAAAGTAAACAAACAATTTGTAAATTTTCGGGTGGTTATAACATTTATTGGTTAACCAACCAAATACAAAACCGCCTGGATCAGTCACTGAACGACCTGACTGTAACCCACATAATTTGATCATGTAATGTTTTCATCTACCCTCAACTGGCTTAAGGAGCCATTTGAGGGTAGATTTTGTTTACTTTTATTTAAATGTCTAAAGATACAGAGTTTAGTGTAAGTGCAATGAAATTTGTCATTAAAGGTAGTTTTAGTTTTGTGTGACATGACATGAATTACAATTCGTAGTAAAACGACGGGCAGTGCGCGAGCTCCGACGTGAAACGTGGCGATAAATGACCTGTCGCTCCTCTAATTCCATGTTGCGTGCACTCTACTTATCTACTTAATCTACCAACGCTATATTAAACCGTACCTGCCGTATTAAGTTCAACATTTTACGGTTTAGGATCCGTTAATATAACATTACAAATAACAAGCACAGCAGCCACTTGAATATTGTATTGTACAAGAATGCAAACATTTGCATTTATATTTGTCGGGGCGTGACTCCAGAAGGACGTATTGCAGCGTTACAGTTCATAGTTTTAGACGCCTGTATACAATTGATTAGCAATGTTTGCTGTTTGGAAGTTGTAACGAAATTCATAACGTAGAGAGTAACGCCGTCTATTGGCGTATTGTTGAACTAAGATGACAGGTAGAAGGCTTTGGAACGTCAAGAGGTTTCTCTTGGGTGAAGGTAGGCACGAGTTGGCATTTTTGTCGCTATGTTGGTAGACTGGTCAAGCAGGTTGACCAACTTGACGTTGAGGCGGGAGGACTGGAGCAGCGAGGCTCCGCCGCTGGTGGGCAGTCTTGATCGGACCGCGCTAGAAGTCGGACGTACTCGTTGGCCAACCTCGTGCCTAACTCGCCACGTTCCTGAAGGCTTATACCTGAAGGATTATTCTGATAGCTTATAGAATCCAACGTTCTTTAACCATTTAGCTAAGTGTTTTATTCCAAGTGTTATTTTGATTTCTTACGTGTGATTAGAACCATACCTTTGTAAAATAAAGAGAAGAAGTGTTGTTTTGAAAAGACGTGTCCCGCCGAGTTTGTTGCCGGTCCCAAATAGGGCTAAATCTTCTCGGGTCAGAGGTGTACGGTTGGAGCCGGCCTAGCTTGACTTGAATAAAGACTTGAACGATTTTATGCGATCCTTTTATTTGAGTGCAATCCAAATACATCCCAATAACGCCTCGATATTTTAGTAGGCACTAGTATGGTTAACGAGTTCGAATGTTTATTTCATGCACTGGTAGCAAAGGTAGCATACTGATTTAGCTGTGAAGTAATACATTGAGGTACTATGCCCACTGCCGTCGCCCGTGCCTCCGTCATACCTATAGGTTTAATTATGATGTTTTCCTTCACCGAAAAGCAAATTATATTATCGTACATTAATCCCAAGAATCTTATATAGAATCTTATTGGTAATTTGGTACGAATTAATTTTAAAAATTAGTTTAGAATGGGTTATGACATTGTTACTGGTGAATTAGGGTGGTATTCCATCTGTCCAATGTCATTGCGTCTCGCTCTCTCATTAAGCACAATGTGAGATAAAATACACATTGGACAAAGAAATTAGACAGGTTGAATACCACCCTTATCAACATTTACTTGAAACTCCGGTGCCGTTAAGATAGAACATTATTTCGGTAGATGTCGCTATGCACCTCCCTAGGCGTGTGAGCAAAAAGGAAGGGATGGAAAGATTCTCACGCTTTTGGTAAGCTTCGGTAGCTAAGTTGGTTGAGAGCGATCGGACCGGCGGAGTATATACTGTACAAATTTGTACAAGTGGCACAAGCCAGGGTTCGAACCCGCGTCCTCTAGTTTAGAAGACGCCCAACTTACCGCTTAGCTTGTGTTATAACAAGCTTTTAACAATAACAATATTTTATTGACATACAAAACAGCTCTTTAATACCTAGTACAGTGATAGCATGTATATCTATACATATACATCCTAGCTCAAGCTATTTCCGTCAGTAGAAAAGAACGTCAAATTAAAAAAATATATTAGGCGCGAAGGGTTACCGTCCCATAGAAAATTAGAATTTTGCGCCTTTTTTTACTGACAAACTTGTTTGACCGGCTATAATTATTATGTCTTATGCCGAATTCAAGACATTCAAGTGACGCACACTAAAAGAAACCTTCGTACAACCTTCACAAATTCTGTTACGCGTAAACACGCAGACCGGTTCCTAATGTCAAGCTGTGACGTCATCGCGCGTCAGACCGCATTACTATGACAGTTACGCGCTTAGCACACTAGATCCGATTCGCGATGTTTGAGCGAGACAAGGCTATGCGCGTATTATACCGACATCCCGCTCGCACGTGCGAATCGGATCCCGTGTGCTAAGCGCCTTACTATCGATGCTTAATAGAAGGCACGCGAGGAAAGAATGATCGCAGAGATTGATTCACGGTGATTGACTCGGGATCTACAACAGTAATACTTTAAAGTAGACCTTATGTCTTCGGAATAAGGTTTACGAATTACTGCGTGGACATTTGTCGGAGGTCAAAGTATCTTAAGTATAGAATTGTTAGTTAATTGTCTAGAGCAGCGGTCGGCAACCAGCGGCCCGCGGGCCGTATGCGGCCCACGAACCTCTCATTTGCGGCCCGCGACCCTCCCTGGCTGTTTTGTATGTAGTATTGACAAATGACAATGTCTGATAAAGTCATAAATATTAACAAAGTGCGGCCCGCGTCCACTTCGTTAGCTGCTATGTGGCCCTTGGCTGCTAAAAGGTTGCCGACCGCTGGTCTAGAGTTAGCCGATGGTACAATGGCTTATGTAGGTGAACAAAATAAACGAGATTGGAGTATTTGAAGTCCTCAGCATTAGAATTAGAACTCGACTAATTTAGTAGAAGTAGACTTTTTCTTAAAATTTTGCTTTATTAGTAAATGAATATTTTCGTAATTTTCACTTATCGACTCCGTATCCTTAGGTGTAGTGTAAATTTTATTCGATATCGTGACATGACGCATTTAGGATAGTAACTTTGCTTGATTTTGGAGTAAACAAATTGGATTTAAGAAACAGTCACGGTCATAATCGTAACTCGTTTATTATTTTAAAATTATTTAAACAACTTCCACATGCTTCCACGCGCACTCATTTCGAACCTAGAAATGAGTCCGCGCGAACGTTCACTAAGAAACAGGTCAAATCAAAACCTGCACAATGGCCACCTGAAAAACCGAAATATAGTTCCGCCGGCCGAATATTCGGCGGCCGGTGACCGAATATTCGGTCGATGGTCAGTTCGAACATCCGTTATCCGGCCAAACAACTATCCGTTGCATCTCTAATAATTTGACATTCAATTATGATAACGCGTCACTCTTTCAATTTGTCCGATGAAAAGTAATTAAATTGAATTCATATTAATAGACAATCCAATATTAACCAAAATAATTGACATTTTCAATGAATTGATAGTATGTATTGACACAGTTTAAAAGATGGTCAGTAGTATAGTATCGATGGTCAATAATCGATACACCGGCCGGCAGGTCGCCACGGCCTTGGCTTTAAACGTACGCCAGCTCGCTTTACTGATATTTGCATAAACGTGTTAAACACTTAAAATGATACTGGAATAACTAATAGACAAATCGATGTTTAGATTATAGCGCGATTTAAGGTATTGAATGCAATGCAAATAATAATAAAATAATAATAATTCAGCCTATATACGTCCCACTGCTGGGCACACTGAGAGGAGGCCCTCAAGCGCGAGAAGGCTTGGGCTATAGTCCCCACGCTAGCCCAATGCGGATTGGGGACTTCACATACACCTTTGAATTTGTTCGCAGATATATGCAGGTTTCCTCAAGATGTTTTCATTCACCGAAAAGCTAGTGGTAAATTTCAAATGATATTTCGTACATGAGTTCCGCGGCTTTGTCTACAATTAAATAGTCTACATAAAATTATGATTTTCGCGATAAAACAAACTTATGTCCATCCTCGGGAATCAAATTATTCATGGTATCACCATACCAAACATTTAATAATAAAAAATAATAATAATCAGCCTATATACGTCCCACTGCTGGGCACAGGCCTCCTCTCATGCGCGAGTGGGCTTGGGCTACAGTCCCCACGCTAGCCCAATGCGGATTGGGGACTTCACATACACCTTTGAATTTGTTCGCAGATATATGCAAGTTTCCTCAAGATGTTTTCATTCACCGAAAAGCTAGTGGTAAATTTCAAATGATATTTCGTACATGAGTTCCGAGGCTTTGTCTACAATTAAATAGTCTACATAAAATTATGATTTTCGCGATAAAACAATCTTATGTCCATCCTCGGGAATCAAACTATTCATGGTATCACCATACCAAACATTTAATAATAATAATCAGCCTATATACGTCCCACTGCTGGGCACAGGCCTCCTCTCATGCGCGAGAGGGCTTGGGCCCCCACGCTAGCCCAATGCGGATTGGGAACTTCACATACACCTTTGAATTTGTTCGCAGATATATGCAGGTTTCCTCAAGATGTTTTCATTCACCGAAAAGCTAGTGGTAAATTTCAAATGATATTTCGTACATGAGTACCGCGGCTTTGTCTACAATTAAATAGTCTACATAAAATTATGATTTTCGCGATAAAACAATCTTATGTCCATCCTCGGGAATCAAACTATTCATGGTATCACCATACCAAACATTTAATAATAATAATCAGCCTATATACTAGTTTTTCCGAGCCAAACGATACATCCCCTCCCGCCAACCCAAGGACCTATACAGGAGATTGGTATCAATGAAGTTAAAGTGAATGTAAGAAAGATGAAGAAGAATAAAGCTACTGGTCCAGATGAGATCCCGGCAGAAATATGGAAGATACTCGGGCCTATAGGACTGGAATGGCTTACTAGACTCTTCAATCTCATCCTTAAAACCAAAATGATACCAAACTCATGGCGTCATAGTCACTTAATTCCCTTCTATAAAAACAAGGGAGACGTAACGGATTGTGGAAATTACAGGGGCATCAAATTGACGTCTCATACACTCAAGATCTGGGAACGCATTTTAAACAACCGTATTCAATCGCTTACGTCAATATCTACGAACCAGTTTGGATTTACACCCTCAAAATCCACCACCGACGCCATACAAGCTGTCCGAATAATAACCGACAAGTACCGCTTAAACAAAGAAGATCTACATTTTATATTTATCGATCTGGAAAAAGCTTTCGACCGGGTACCGCGTAGAATTGTATGGCAGGCGCTTAGGGCACAACACCTGCCTGAAATTTACATACAACTTATACAGAACATGTATCACAATTCATTCACGAGAGTGAAAAGCCCAGCAGGCCTCAGCGAAGCGTTCGAGGTAGGAGTAGGGGTTCACCAAGGTTCGGCAATTAGTCCGCTACTCTTCAACTTGGTCATGGATCTTATAACCAAAGAAATCCAAGCCCCATTGCCGATGAATCTCCTGTACGCGGACGACATAGTACTCATGGCTAACACAGCAAGCGAAATGCAGGATACTCTACATCTCTGGGTTAACGCCCTAGAACAAGCGGGTCTCAAAGTCAGTCGAACCAAAACCGAACACTTGCATTGCAGGTTCACTGGCAGAAACCAACAACCAACTATCTGCTACCCCGACATGAAACCGGTGCCAAAAGTTACACATTTCAAGTACTTGGGGTCGGTTATCTCAGAAGATGGAAAGATAGAGGAAGATGTAGCGCACCGAGTAAATGTTGGCTGGCAAAAGTGGCGCTCGCTGTCTGGAGTACTGTGTGACACTCGCATGCCCGTTCGAACTAAAGGAAAGGTCTACAAAATGGCTGTTAGACCAGCGCTCCTATATGGATCGGAGTGCTGGCCTGTCAAAGAAACCAACGTGCAAAAACTTCATACAGCCGAAATGAAGATGCTAAGGTGGTCCGGAGGGGTTACACGGCTCGATAAAGTCAGAAACGAGTACATTCGTGGCAGCTTCAAGGTAGCCCCTATACCTGAAAAACTGACGGAATACCGACTCAGATGGTACGGGCACGTGATGCGAAGGGGCGAAGAGTACGTTGCCAAGAAGGCTCTGAACCTGCCGGAGAAAGAGAGAGGCCAGGGACGCCCGCCGACTACATGGTGGACCAGCATGACCCAATTAATTAAGAAAAACGATTTACCCGACCCGACAACCCTCGACAGAATCTCGTGGCGCAAAGTAATTAGGAGAGCCGACCCCACTTAAAGTGGGATGAAGCAAGGAAGAAGAAGAATCAGCCTATATACGTCCCACTGCTGGGCACAACAGGCCTCCTCTCATGCGCGAGTGGGCTTGGGCTATAGTCCCCACGCTAGCCCAATGCTGATTGGGGACTTCACATACACCTTTGAATTTCTTCGCAGATGTATTGCAGGTTTCCTCACGATGTTTTCCTTCACCGAAAAGCTAGTGGTAAATATCAAATGATATTTCGTACATACGTTCCGAAAAACTCATTGGTACGAGCCAGGATTTGAACCCGCGACCTCCAGATCGAAAGTCGGAAGTCATATCCACTCGGCCACCAAACATTTAGCAGCGGTTTATGCATAAGGAGGTAACACATACAGAGTAGTTTTCGCATTTATAATATTAGTAAGGATTAATATAATATTACTTTTAAAATTCAGTGGCACAATTTAAAAGGTAATAACAGTCCCGTCTAAAAATATAGATACTTACCGTCGGCCTAAATCGCAAACCTCGTAACTCCTCCGGGGGAGTTACGGGGTTTGCGACTATAAGTATTAAGTTGTCCAAGGTAGCAATTACTAATTTCCTTGAAATGGAGTTACGAGGTTTGCGATTTAGGCCGACGTTATACCTTAATATTATGGGCAATAAGGTCGTGTATACATATTTTTTGCACTTCGTCCGTATCGATATTTTTAGACGTGACTGTACCAGAGAATAACAGTGTCAACTTGCGGCTCGCCGCGCTTTTTAATCTATTGCAATAGGGAAAAAAATATACCTATTTATGAACACGACTGTACAAGGCAAAACCGTCTTTGTGGCCCTCATGATAAAGGTTGGTTTATTCAAAGGAAAATTAATAATTTATTGCTAATAACATAGGTAGAGGTGGTATTAGGTAAGTATAGTTACGCAGTTACGCCACTAATAAATTAAAAATAGATTAAATATTTTCTAGACTGTGTTATCACTGACCGAATGTTGAATTAAGTGGTTATTAAGTAGAAGTCGATTCAATTATATGTTGCCGTGGTAGTTAGGTACCTACTAGAATTATAAATTATATTATAATACCTATCTAGCAGAAAACATTGTCCAGGAAAAAATATCTGCCCTTGACAATGACTTAAACGTAGTTAATTAAACAGATATTTTAATAATAAAAAATTATACTTCGTCGGTGGCAAACAAGCATACGGCCCGCCTGATGGTAAGCAGTCACCGTAGCCTATGGACGCCTGCAACTCCAGATGTGTTACATGCGCGTTGACGACCCTAACACACACCTTCGTTTAGCTCAAAAGTTTTTTTACACTTACATCTTAATTAAAAGGTAAACATATGCATTCTCGCTTAATTATTTTTGGTCACGAGTTTACTGGTATCTGTATGATGGCTGCCACTTTCACTCCGAATTCGTCCGAATAATTGCCAGGCACATTTCGCACATGCATGGTAATGTGTTCATTATGAGTTTTTATTGGTTATTGTTTACGAGTACAAGCGCGACGGGCAACGTCCTTACAATTACATCATCGACAAAATCGATTTTTGAAAGTGTTCAGTTTAATAAGTTCTCAAGAAATTATATTTTTCGGCATATTTTAGATAAATTGAAGCAGCTTTTCTCGAAACTACTAATTACGACATTAGATTGTTGGAATAATAAACATAACTATTACATACATTTAAATAACCGCATTATGCCAAAATACCTTACATCGTTATGGAAAAGAGCTGATACTCTTCAAACTGCTGGATCGATTTTTATCAAACATAGTTTAGAACCACCTCAAGGAAACTCGCTTTCACGTAAAAAAACCGTATTGAAATTGGTCCATCCGTTGGAGAGCTACGATGCCACAGACAGAGACATTGGCGTCCAACATATAACACCTCTCTTTTTGCGCCGGGCGTTAAAAATCTACTACGTTAAACCTGTTTATCTGCTACGAGCGCATAAAAAACAACTAAAATATTGTGTAAAATAGAGTCAGTGTCATGATATTGAGATAAGACTATCCTATCGCTAGATATATTTGATTTACATGCAACATGATATTAAAGAGCGCAGAATATGATACAATTCATGATAAAGCCTTAAAAGGCATTTCAAATTTACTGCAATACCCATCTGCAATTTTTGATATAAAAGAACTTAATATGTCAGAACGTTGTCAGATATGTTAGTTACCTGTACTTATTAAAATGTTTTGTAAAGGATACACAAATTAGGCGCCACGTTCATGAAGATGAGCGAGTAGAGCAGATAATGTGCCGAGTCCTCGAGGAAGAATCTCGCGAGGAATTCTCGCGACGGCCGGATCTCGCGCGCTGGGATCCTCTGGTGGAGGCGGAGGGCCGAGACCGCTGCGTTACCGAGAAGGGCTTTGTAGAACGCTGACACTGGGCTAGAGGGGAGAAAAATGACATGTAAATAATGTGAATACTGCAAAAAATTCTCGCGATATAGCATTACCCGGGTCCACAGACCGGGCATACGGGCGCATGCTCGCTGTGTGGACCCGGCTATTAGACGATCCTGAGCTGAGACTCATCTTATGGATGTAGATAAGCGAATACCTATTCGCCAGGATTCTCTGGAAAAGACGGAGAGATGGGACCACTGCGTTGCCGAGGAGGAATTTGTGGAACAATTAAAGTAGTAAATATACTCCCAACTTATAAAACGAGTTTCTAAGATTTTCACTACACGGCCTTAGCTGTAATTACATTTTTTTATTTAATTATCAAGTATGTAAAGTATGTTAATATATTGGATGATGAACATCATCATCTTCCTCGCGTTATCCCGGCATTTTGCCACGGCTCATGGGAGCCTGGGGTCCGCTTGACAACTAATCCCAAGAATTGGCGTAGGCACTAGTTTTTACGAAAGCGACTGCCATCTGACCTTCCAACCCAGAGGGTAAACTAGGCCTTATTGGAATTACTCCGGTTTCCTCAAGATGTTTTCCTTCACCGAAAAGGGACGTAAATATCAAATGATATGTCGTACATAAGTTCCGAAAAACTCATTGGTACGAGCCGGGGTTCGAACCCGCGACCTCCAGATTGAAAGTCGCACGCTCTAACCGCTAGGCCACCAGCGCTTTATATCGGATGATGAACACAAATAAGTATTTATCGTGTCTTGTAAATATACACGCTATGTTACTATAATATAACAAGATAATAATATAATATGTTAGCGTTTCACTTCTCAGATACAAGTACAAAACAATAAACAAACAGGTTCAAAGAAATACGCAGAAAAAAAGGTGATGTTATCTGCAAGATTCTAAATGCATGCATAAATAATACGCATATGGAAGCTACATATGTACTTAAAATCTCATCAATTAAAGGCATAATGAAGGCATACAATCGATTTGATTGAATTGTCAACAGGAGCGTCTACGACGGAGTGAATCCAATGTCACGGGGTCACGGGTGAATTAAACTGCTCATTGTTAGTGAGCAAAACCAGGTTTCTTACACAAGTGTAATTAAATGTTTTACCTGATATATTTTACTTTACGTTGTCAACGCGCTGTAACGCACTTGGAGTGCAGGCGTCTATAGGCTCCGGGGACCGCTTACCATCATTCGTGCCGTATGCTTGTTTGCCACCGTCGAGGCATTTAAAAAAAAACTTACTTGCAGAACAGCGGCAGCACATATCCGAAGGTGCACAGCACGGTGAGTATGCGGATGGCCCAGAGAGCCACGTCCACCTTGTTGGCGATGACATGGGCCTTCAGCGCCGGGATGCCCTTAGGAGGGCCCTGGTCTCCGGCTTGTCCAGTTGTGTCAGCCATTGTTTACTGTAACAAATATATCTGGGTAATTTCTGGTTCAGAAGGTCAGATGGCAGTCGCTTTCGTAAAACTAGTGCCTACGCCTATTCTTGAGTTGCCAAGTGATCGAAGTCAGAGCCCAGTCAACTTTGGGAACCACTGACCTAGAGGCTCTTGCACTTCGGGCGAGTTACACTGGATACATATTTAGTGAGTGTTCTTGTTCTTTACTAGAGATGCCCCGAATAGTGAATTCGGCCGAATACCGAATATTCAGCATGACATGCGAACATTTTGAGTTACAATTATTATGAAAACTGTTCGCCATCAAAGCACAACGTTTGCTAAGATATACTTTTATGTTGAACAGAATTAATGAATGTAATTACAGTCATTCAAATCAGACCCATGATAAAAATAAACTATTTTGTAATCAACAAATGCTCAAAAACGTGCCTTCGTATTTGACTACTTTCCAAGAATACATTTTAAATATTAAATATACCTAGTTTTTGCTTATTTTTTTGTGTAATTTTTCTTTTTAGGTAGGTGCAACAGATATTCGGTATTCGGCCGAATAGTAGGCAACATTCGGCCGATACCGAATATTCGGCAAAGTGGCAAAGTACTGAATAGTTGCCGAATATTCGTGGCATCTCTATTCTTTACTCTACAATATTGTAGATTGTACAGTCAGCAGCAGAAGTTGCTAAGTGGGTAAGGTGTTCAAAATTACCTTGACACACTCTTATTCTCTTCACCAGTGTTTTTCAAACTGTGGGTTGCATCAAGATCATTTTGAACACCTGGCCCGCTTAGCAACTTCTGCTGCTGACTGTACAATAGTAATGTGACCTAAGGCTGCATAAAACAACCTCTTCATAAATAAAGTTTTATTGTTTTAGTGCTACCTTACCCCTTACCCCCTGTGTGTAGTGAGTTTCTGACTGGGTGCCAAGAAGGCAACAAGTGGGACAGTTCAACACATAGTTATTTCGGAAACATATGTGCACATGGACATTGCCAAAGCAAGTGCTACCATCTACCGTTCTTGTCTATACATTTCCTTGTGCATAGTAGGTTCTGCCATCTTGCAGGCTACATCGGAAGCATAAACGGCACATTTACGCCTCGCGACTAAAATCCTCGACGGCTCCTATGCTGCCCCCTATAGTGCAGACACTTAGAAAAATTTTTATCTGAGTGACCATAATCTTTAAACAAGCAAGGTTTTTTTTTAGTTGCTTACTCAGTCAATAAAAAAATGTAGTTTGTTGGTATGTTATTTAGAAGAACATTCAAAATACTACTGGTATTCAAAATTATCATATTATTAATTACTTTTTGCGTCGTAATGGATTTTTTGCGAGGAAATAGTGAGATGAAAGTTCTTTTCACTTTCTACAAAGAACTGGGTCAAACTGTGGAAAGTGCTCCATCAAACTGTACATAACTGCTGTTGGTCATTGCAGAGTAATTTCAGTGTACGAGTTCACGCGAATGTTACTGTGCAACACGACGCACGTTATCTAGAGATTAGGCTATAGTAAAGAACTGATAACAACTCAAACAGGCTCTCATTGTGAGAGCTCAACTTATGTTTTGAATGAATAAAAAGAAAAAAAAGCACCATAGCTATCAGGAAGGAAAGGTGGAATTAAAAATAAATTAGCACGGAGCAGAAAACCATTGGAAATGTAGTCTAGTGGGTCACGACGGTTAATTTGTACGTGAGGATAAATTTATTAATTCACTATACAACCTTCACGTAAGATCAACAGAACTGACGACCACATTACCATAAAACGACCCAAGGACTTACATAAGCAGGAAAACCTGTTTCCGCGGCCAATTATTAATAATTAAGAATTTACTTTTAAAGACCAGTTATAAAATGAAATGGATAAAAACTTCAGATCAATCCCAAAACTATGATAAGAAAAGTATTTAATACTTACGGAAATTATAAAACTATTAATAAATTAATAACAATTAATGTTCTAAACTATTTTAACACCACAATTATTTTCACAACGCGACGAAGTTGAACATGATTCGACAAATGACAGGTTCACAGATAGCAAAAAATAAGCTACCTGCGTGACGTACGCTGACATGAGCCGCCCTGTTATTAATGCTGTCCATTGGACTAAAAACCGTAAAACATTTACAATTGAATCTGACTTTTCTGTATAATCGTGTAAAGTAACTTTAATAAAATGTCTATGCCCTACCTAGACTGAAAAGATTGACAATGACATTTACTTGACGTTGACAGATGATCCCACAACCTACAAGTTTTAATTTGGATTCTGTAATTTGTTATGAAAATTATAACAGAAAATGTGGTTTAAAAACTTACTGAAATTCAGAGACTTCTCCAAAATCTCAAACAGTTCTAGAAATTACACTGCAATTGCCTCCGTTTTAGAGAAAGCCAATGTTGGAGAATTTGCCGAAGTCAAGGTTAGGAACAATATTAAAATTGTTATAATTTATCTATTTTTCATTGTGTAATACTAAATTTTAATATTTCTAGGGATGGGTGAAGAACCTCCGAGTGCAAAAAGAGTTAATATTTGCCGACGTAACGGATGGATCCAGCGCTAAAAGACTTCAAATCGTGATAC
Source organism: Cydia splendana (assembly GCF_910591565.1). NCBI lineage: Eukaryota > Metazoa > Arthropoda > Insecta > Lepidoptera > Tortricidae > Cydia > Cydia splendana. The sequence continues at coordinate 1,514,554 of NC_085970.1, forward strand.
CAAAGAAATTAAAAACAGACGCGCTGACGTACGGTAGCTCGGTGCACATTACTGGCAAGCTGTCCTGCAGCCCGCGGGGGCAGCTCGAGCTCGCCGCCGACAGTGTTAAGGTCCTTGGGGAGTGCGTAGTGGCCGATGGCTACCCCTTCAACCCGCGCACTACTCATCCTCCTGAATACATCCGGCAATTCATGCACCTACGAGCGCGCACCAACTACATATCCTCCATCTTACGAGTCCGAAACGCTGTTACCAAGCACATACATGACTTCTACACATCTAAAGACTACATGCATGTACATACACCCATGTTAACTTCAAATGACTGTGAAGGGGCAGGTGAAGTGTTTAAGGTTCAGCCTGACAATGAGGAGACGGTCAAAGCCATGATGCAGGAAGGTAGAGATAGGGACGCTATTTACTTTGGCACTAAGACATTCCTGACAGTATCAGGACAGTTGCATTTAGAAGCAATATGCCGAGGCATGGGGAATGTATACACACTAGGGCCTACATTCAGAGCAGAGAACTCCCGTTCGAGGCTGCATTTATCGGAATTCTACATGTTAGAGGGAGAGATAGCATTCTGTGATAATATAAAAGATCTCCAATCACATGTAGAAGAATTACTCAAATATGTATTTATAAAGACAAGAGACACAAATGAAGCTGATTTGTATTCTATAGACAAGGACAATAAAGCTCCTTTATGGTTAGATAAAGAGTTTATTACAGTAACTTACGAGGAGGCAAGAATATTATTAGACAAGAAAGGAATGAGTATAACTGAAGAAGGTATAAATAAGGAGCAAGAGCTGGCATTGGTAGATTACTGCAATGGTGTACCCGTGTTTGTGGTAAAATGGCCTAAGAATTTGAAATCATTCTACATGAAGGAATGTGAAGATGATCCAAACAAGGTATATGCTGATTCTAAAAATATATTTGCTTTTTAGCCAAAATGCTCTGAATAAATTGTCATACATTAATTTGCAAACAATTCTACTAAAAGTTTACTACCAATTGTACAAAATCCTACCACACCAGATAATTGCTCAAAGGTTAACAGAAAGAGATCCCTTAAAGGGATAACTGTTTGTTTTTTAGTATATTTATGTTCTATGATTGAATCATGGATAAAATAATGTATCTGTTTATTATACCAACTATTGTGTGTAAGCTAAAAAGCATTTTTTATTGCAGGTAGATGCTTTGGATCTCCTAACGTCAATAACAGGAGAGCTAGTAGGCGGGAGTCTCAGAGAGGACAACTATGACAAACTAAAATCCAAGCTGCCATCCGACAGCCTGGGCTGGTACTTGGAATTGCGGAAATTCGGCAACATCCCGACTGGAGGCTTCGGTCTGGGCCTGGAGAGACTACTACAGAGTTTGTGTGGAGTGGCCAATATCAAGGATACTCTACCCTTCCCTAGGTGGCCACATAATTGTAGCTTGTAAATTTTGTTAGATATACATATAGGTATAATTTATTTCTTGTTAATAAATGTAATCAATTGACTATTTTTGTTTTTATTTAATCTTGAATGTATTGCTACAAATTACTACTTTTTCTTAAAATACATTTTATGGTGGGTAACATATTCCCTTTGCCCAATCCAATTAAGGTATACTAAGATATGTAGCGTTTTTTTTTTCTAATCAAAAGGTAGAAACAATTAATTAAAATTATCAGTAAGTTTACTCTTTCGAATCCTGAATGCATTGTCACTATGCTACTTACTAATCCTGCAAGTAATGGGGTCTGAACAAGAGTTGTTACGAAATAAAACAATTATGTTGCATTATGAACTTTATTTACAAATTAAAATCTAAAGGAAACAAATTGTGTGATGTGATTATTAATTTAACAGAAAATAGAAGAAACAAAGGCAAAGCTATGTGCATAAAAGAAAACCATATTTTTAAATTTTCCAAATTTTATTAAAAATAGTTTGAGCAAAAGCTAACTAGAACAGGTAACGATTTCGTTAAACCTAACATCCTGCAGTTTCGAATAGAAACATACTTCAAACAAATATACATAAAGTAAAATTGGCTACATGAAAAGAGATTCAAAATCTTTTTCACAAATAGGAGCTTACATTCAGGTAAGAAAAGAATAAAAGCTGTTGAAAACAATAAGATAGTCAGTTGTAAGTATATAATAATGTAATGTTAACAATATGTACAGAAAATAAACACCCACCACTCGAGAAGCACACAACTAGATCTCAAACAGAATACACAAACTTAATTTTAATATCACATTTTGTTTAAATTAAAATTATACAATCACTACTTATGTTCGTTCACACATTAGTATAAAAGTAAATTCAATTTCAGCTTCTATAGAGTCAAACTCTAACCATTAAACAATCCAGGCCCTATTCAAATCTTACATGCATATATACAAATTATGAGTGTGAAATAAAACAGTTACAATTATTATTTTATAATAATACCAGCAACATTACATAATGAATGTTAAAGTATACATTTTATAGTTACTAAATGTATTCACAAATTGGTAGATTATTCATGTTTTTTATAAAACGGGTTTTATGATAATTTGGAATTTATAATCATAATCACATAGTATTACATAGCTGATTCCGAATATCAAGCCAAATACTCTAGAATTTAAACTCCAATTGTGAAGCTTTCTCAAATAAAGGTGTGATACATTATGTTTATAATAATTCCTGTAACAAAACTTTGTGACAACACAAATTCCCTGTTCTTACAGTCCACAAAATATTACCAAAGAAACACAGAAACAAATACCAAAGCTATTTTAGCACATAACAAAAGTTACAATTACTTTTGGAAATGGTAAATTTCACACCTATTGAATTTTTGTTTATACGCGCACAGCAAAAGTTATATTCTGTAGATGGTAAAATTGACTCCCGTTTTAAACACTGCACACACGCATCACATGATAGAGCAGAGTCCGGAGAGCTCGGTGCCCTTGTTGACGGGCGGCTGGCGGCTGAACGCCACGCCCTCCAGCTCGGGCTTCAGCGTGAAGGACAGCTCGGGCTCCTCGCCGGGCGGCGGCGGCTCGTCGTCGCTCTCCTCCGGCTCCACGCGGGGAGGCGTGGCCACGAGGCTGGCGGAGGCGGGCTGGGGATACAACAATGTAATCAGTTTCAGCTCGGTGTAGCGAGACAGAATGAAATAGAAGATCTACGGGATATTGATGAAGGCCCTTCATCAATTTCATTGAAGGGTGAGACTAATAAAATATGATTTATATTTACTACCACGCAATTTTCTAGTAACCTAATTCTGAAAGTCACCGATATTTACGTTTTTATCGTAAAGAAAGGCGGATGCTCTCAAGCGTGATGGTATGGTGCTGGTGGTTTCTAATAGAATGTTAGAAGTGGTACCTTGTGTGCGGGCGCGCTGATGTTGATGCGGATGGGCTGCGGCGGCGGCGCGGCGGGCGCGGCGGGCTCGGCGTTGCCGTCGATGGCGGGCAGCAGCGCCGCGAGGGACGAGTCCGGGGCGGCACGGATGGCTTCCTCCTCCGCCGTTATTATTGGCTCGTCGTCTGGAAATCGTTAACGACGTCGATTAGTTCCTAGGGGCTCCTAAATGTTTCTTAGCTTGAGTTGTTGTCATATTATGATATTACTTCCCGAATAGTTTACTTGTAAATGCCGATATCCTCGCCGTAAGGCATATGAATTCCGAGCCCCGAGTCTTGGATTCGAACCGAGATAAAGTCACCTTTAGTTGGAGATAAACATCATAAGAAATCCAAACTAATAAAACAAACTAAACTAATCCCAATTTTTAAAGGCGAAATAGGAGTCGTCATTAAAAAGCCCAATTCTTAGAATTACGTAAACAAAACGAAACATGAGCCACATCTCATCAGCCATGAAATTAAAATATTATAAAAATGCCCTCAACTTAAACAACCTTCTATGATATATTAAACTAAACAGAGTAACATACCCGGATCGACGGGCTCCTGCTTTATCCGTATGTTCTCGTAGTCGATCTTGGCCTGTTCGTCGCGCTGCTTCCGTTCCGCGCTCGTCTCGTCGTCCGTGTCGTAATCCTCTACCACCACCTCTGGTACTGGCTCCGCCTATAAAAATATTTATTGTTATGCCAATACATTACACAATACATAATAAATGTCAAAAATAAAATACTAGCGCTTTATCTAAGCTACCGTAGCTAAGTAAGTACTACCGATAGGGTGTTTACTGGCCATTACGGGGGTCAAAGGATTTCTGGCCAAGATGGGACACTCTGACAACACCGATTGTCGTATGTGTGGCGAAGAGGAAGAGACAGTAAAACACCTATGAATGTCACGCCCTCACCAGAAAAAAAATGAAGGAATTTGGAGCAGGACATCTAGAACCAAAGGAGTTTAAAACGCTACCCATGAGCTCCATCATCCGGCACATGGATATGGTGGGAAAAGCTCTTGAGTAGTTGACGGATCTTTTCTAGGGGGTAATTGCACAAAAGATCCCTATGGGTCGAAGTGTATCCGCAAGGGCCCCCGAAAACAATAAGAAGTACCGAGCTACTAACAATGGCGATGTATGCGATGGTGCGCGCGATCCACCCCTCGCACCCCGCACGATTGGGCCCCTGTCTAGACAGCTTCGTCGAATGACTGTATTGCTTTATTATAAAAACTAGCCTACCTTGAACACAACGTCGTCTTCATCGCCATCTTCTAGTATTTCCTCCGGTACTTCCTCTTTGGGCGGTTCAGGAGCGGGCTCCGGCGTGTCGTCCAGGTCCTCGATCTGGTGACAAGCATGATTTCATTGACAAACGAATGGGGAACCAATAAGTTGGTGAATGATGGCTAAACTTAAAGCTGCGTTGGTTCCTACGCTACTATCCTACTATTTTTTCTATTTTATTATATTTAGGGGCTTAAATCAGTTACATGATTATGTCAGCCCATCCTACTAGATACTTATATTGGCCAAAAA